>NC_135813.1:18548367-18900242 GCF_964213995.1 Mustelus asterias
TGTGTCACACTCAGACACTGTGCTGGTTGTGTGAAGTGTGTTGCACTCAGACACTGTGCAGATTGTGTAAACTGTGTCACAGCCCGGACACTGTGCTGATTGTTTAAAGTGTGTCACAGCCCAGACACTGTGCTGATTGTGTAAAGTGTGTCACAGTCCAGACACTGTGCTGATTGTGTAAAGTGTGCCACACTCAGACACTGTGTTGATTGTGTAAAGTGTGTCACACTCAGACCCTGTGCTCATTGTGTAAAGTGTGTCACAGACCAGCCACTGCTGATTGTGTAAAGTGTGTCACAGCCCAGACACTGTGCTGATTGTGTAAAATGTGTCACATCCCAGACACTGTGTTGATTGTGTAAAGTGTGTCACACTCAGACACTGTGCTGATTGTGTAAAGTGTGTCACTGGCCAGACACTGTGCTGATTGTGTAAAGTGTGTCACACTCAGACACTGTGCTGATGGTGTAAAGTGTGTCACAGCCCAGAAACTGTGCTGATTGTGTAAAGTGTGTCACAGCCCAGACACTGTGCTGATTGTGAAACGTGTGTCACACTCAGACACTGTGCTGATTGTGTAAAGTGTGTCACACTCAGACCCTGTGCTGATTGTGTAAAGTGTGTCACACTCAGACCCTGTGCTGATTGTGTAAAGTGTGTCGCAGCCCAGAAACGGTGCTGATTCTGTAAAGTGGGTCACACTCAGACACTGTGCTGATTGTGTGACGTGTGTCACAGCTCAGACACTGTGCTGATTTTGTAAAGTGTGTCACACTCAGACACTGTGCTGATTGTGTAAAGTGTGTCACAGCCCAGACACTGTGCTGATTGCGTAAAGTGTGTCACACTCAGACACTGTGTTGATTGTGTAAAGTGTGTCACACTCAGACACTGTGCTGGTTGTGTGAAGTGTGTTGCACTGAGACACTGTGCAGATTGTGTAAACTGTGTCACAGCCCGGACACTGTGCTGATTGTTTAAAGTGTGTCACAGCCCAGACACTGTGCTGATTGTGTAAAGTGGGTCACAGTCCAGACACTGTGCTGATTGTGTAAAGTGTGTCACACTCAGACCCTGTGTTGATTGTGTAAAGTGTGTCACACTCAGACACTGTGCTGGTTGTGTGAAGTGTGTCACTCTCAGACCCTGTGCTTATTGTGTAAAGTGGGTCACACTCAGCCCCTGTGCTGATTGTGTAAAGTGTGTTGCACTCATACACTGTGCAGATTGTGTAAACTGTGTCACAGCCCGGACACTGTGCTGATTGTTTAAAGTGTGTCACAGCCCAGACACTGTGCTGATTGTGTAAAGTGTGTCACAGTGCAGACACTGTGCTGATTGCGTAAAGTGTGCCACACTCAGACACTGTGTTGATTGTGTGAAGTGTGTCACACTCAGACCCTGTGCTGATTGTGTCAAGCGTGTCACACTCAGACTCTGTGCTGATTGTGTAAAGTGTGTAGCAGCCCAGAAACGGTGCTGATTCTGTAAAGTGTGTCACACCCAGACAGTGTGCCGATTGCGTAAACTGTGTCACAGCTCGGACACTGTGCTGATTGTGTAAAGTGTGTCACAGCCCAGACACTGTGCTGATTGTGTAAAGTGTGTCACAGCCCAGACACTTTGCTGATTGTGTAAAGGGTGTCACACTCAGACACTGTGTTGATTGTGTAAAGTGTGTCACACTCAGATACTGTGCTGATTGTGTAAAGTGTGTCACAGCCCAGACACTGTGCGGATTGTGTAAAGTGTGTCACACTCAGACACTGTGCTGGTTGTGTGAAGTGTGTTGCACTCAGACACTGTGCAGATTGTGTAAACTGTGTCACAGCCCGGACACTGTGCTGATTGTTTAAAGTGTGTCACAGCCCAGACACTGTGCTGATTGTGTAAAGTGTGTCACAGTCCAGACACTGTGCTGATTGTGTAAAGTGTGCCACACTCAGACACTGTGTTGATTGTGTAAAGTGTGTCACACTCAGACCCTGTGCTCATTGTGTAAAGTGTGTCACAGACCAGCCACTGCTGATTGTGTAAAGTGTGTCACAGCCCAGACACTGTGCTGATTGTGTAAAATGTGTCACATCCCAGACACTGTGTTGATTGTGTAAAGTGTGTCACACTCAGACACTGTGCTGATTGTGTAAAGTGTGTCACTGGCCAGACACTGTGCTGATTGTGTAAAGTGTGTCACACTCAGACACTGTGCTGATGGTGTAAAGTGTGTCACAGCCCAGAAACTGTGCTGATTGTGTAAAGTGTGTCACAGCCCAGACACTGTGCTGATTGTGAAACGTGTGTCACACTCAGACACTGTGCTGATTGTGTAAAGTGTGTCACACTCAGACCCTGTGCTGATTGTGTAAAGTGTGTCACACTCAGACCCTGTGCTGATTGTGTAAAGTGTGTCGCAGCCCAGAAACGGTGCTGATTCTGTAAAGTGGGTCACACTCAGACACTGTGCTGATTGTGTGACGTGTGTCACAGCTCAGACACTGTGCTGATTTTGTAAAGTGTGTCACACTCAGACACTGTGCTGATTGTGTAAAGTGTGTCACAGCCCAGACACTGTGCTGATTGCGTAAAGTGTGTCACACTCAGACACTGTGTTGATTGTGTAAAGTGTGTCACACTCAGACACTGTGCTGATTGTGTAAAGCGTGTCACAGCCCAGACACTGTGCTGATTGTGTAAAGTGTGTCACAGCACAGACACCTTGCTGATTGTGCAAAGTGTGTCACAGCGCAGACACTGTGCTGGTTGTGTAAAGTGTGTCACACTCAGACCCTGTGCTCATTGTGTAAAGTGTTTCACAGCCCAGCCACTGCTGATTGTGGAAAGTGTGTCACAGCCCAGACACTGTGCTGATTGTGTAAAGTGTGTCACACTCAGACCCTGTGTTGATTGTGTAAAGTGTGTCACACTCAGACACTGTGCTGGTTGTGTGAAGTGTGTCACTCTCAGACCCTGTGCTGATTGTGTAAAGTGGGTCACACTCAGCCCCTGTGCTGATTGTGTAAAGTGTGTTGCACTCAGACACTGTGCAGATTGTGTAAACTGTGTCACAGCCCGGACACTGTGCTGATTGTGTAAAGTGTGTCACAGCCCAGACACTGTGCTGATTGTGTAAAGTGTGTCACAGCGCAGACACTGTGCTGGTTGTGTAAAGTGTGTCACACTCAGACCCTGTGCTCATTATGTAAAGTGTGTCACAGCCCAGCCACTGCTGATTGTGTAAAGTGTGTCACAGCGCAGACACTGTGCTGGTTGTGTGAAGTGTGTCACATGCAGACCCTGTGCTCATTGTGAAAAGTGTGTCACAGCCCAGCCACTGCTGATTGTGTAAAGTGTGTCACAGCCCAGACACTGTGCTGATTGTGTCAAGTGTGCCACACTCAGACACTGTGCTGATTGTTTTAAGTGTGTCACAGACCAGACAATGTGCTGATTGCGTAAAGTGTGTCACACTCAGAAACTGTGTTGATTGTGTAAAGTGTGTCACACTCAGACACTGTGCTGATTGTGTAAAGTGTGTCACAGCACAGACACTGTGCTGATTGTGTAAAGTGTGTCACAGCCCAGACACTGTGCTGATTGTGTAAAGTGTGTTGCACTCAGACACTGTGCAGATAGTGTAAAGTGTGTCACAGCCTGGACACTGTGCTGATTGTGTAAAGTGTGTCACAGCCCAGACACTGTGCTGATTGTGTAACGTGTTTCACAGTCCAAACACTGTGCTGATTGTTTAAAGCGTGTCACCGCCCAGAAACTGTGCTGATTGTGTAAAATGTGTCACACTCAGACACTGTGCTGATCATGTAAAGTGTGTCACAGTCCAGACACTGTGCTGGTTGTGTGAAGTGTGTCACTCTCAGACCCTGTGCTGATTGTATAAAGTGGGTCACACTCAGCCCCTGTGCTGATTGTGTAAAGTGTGTTGCACTCAGACACTGTGCAGATTGTGTAAACTGTGTCACAGCCCGGACACTGTGCTGATTGTGTAAAGTGCATCACAGCCCAGACACTGTGCTGATTGTGTAAAGTGTGTCACAGCGCAGACACTGTGCTGGTTGTGTAAAGTGTGTCACACTCAGACCCTGTGCTCATTATGTAAAGTGTGTCACAGCCCAGCCACTGCTGATTGTGTAAAGTGTGTCACAGCCCAGACACTGCGCTGATTGTGTCAAGTGTGTCACAGCGCAGACACTGTGCTGGTTGTGTCAAGTGTGTCACACTCAGACCCTGTGCTCATTATGTAAAGTGTGTCACAGCCCAGCCACTGCTGATTGTGTAAAGTGTGTCACAGCCCAGACACTGCGCTGATTGTGTCAAGTGTTTCACACTCAGACACAGTGCTGATTGATGAAAGTGTGTCACAGCCAAGACACTGTGCTGAGTGTGTAAAGTGTCTCACACTCAGAAACTGTGCTGATTGCGTAAAGTCTGTCAATTTCACACACTGCGCTGATTGTATGAAGTGTGTCACACTCAGATACTGTGCTGACTGTGTAAAGTGTGTTAAAGCCGAGACACTGTGCCCATTGTGTAAAGTGTGTCACAGCCCAGACATTGTTCTGATTGGGTAAAGTGTGTCACCGCCCCGAGACGGTGCTGACTGTGTAAGGTGTGTCACACTCAGACACTGTGTTGATTGTGTGAAGTGTGTCTCAATCAGACACTGTGCTGATTGTGTAAAGTGTGTCACACTCAGACACTGTGCTGATTGTGTAAAGTGTGTCACAGCCCAGACACTGTGCTGATTGTGTAAAGTGTGTCACGCCCCGAGACTGTGCTGACTGTGTAAGGTGTGTCACACTCAGACACTGTGTTGATTGTGTGAAGTGTGTCTTAATCAGACTCTGTGCTGATTGTGTAAAGTGTGTCACACTCAGACACTGTGCTGATTGTGTAAAGTGTGTCACACTCAGACACTGTGCTGATTGTGTAAAGTGTGTCACAGCACAGACACTGTGCTGATTGTTTAAAGTGTGTCACAGCCCAGACACTGTGCTGATTGTGTAAAGTGTGTCACAGCACAGACACTTTGCTGATTGTGTAAAGTGTGTCACAGCCCAGACACTGTGCTGATTGTGGAAAGTATGTTGCACTCAGACACTGTGCAGATTGTGTAAACTGTGTCACAGCCCGGACACTGTGCTGATTGAGTAAAGTGCGTCACAGCCCAGACACTGTGCTGATTGTGTAAAATGTGTCACAGTCCAGACACTGTGCTGATTGTGTAAAGTGTGCCACACTCAGACACTGTGTTGATTGTGTAAAGTGTGTCACACTCAGACCCTGTGCTGATCGTGTAAAGTGTGTCACAGCCCAGACACTGTGCTGATTGTGTAAAGTGTGCCACAGCCCAGACACTGTGCTGGTTGTGTAAAGTGTGTCACACTCAGACCCTGTGCTCATTGTGGAAAGTGTGTCAATTTCACACACTGCGCTGATTGTATGAAGTTTGTCACACTCAGATACTGTGCTGATTGTGTAAAGTGTGTTAAAGCCGAGACACTGTGCTGATTGTGTAAAGTGTGTCACAGCGCAGGCACTGTGCTGGTTGTGGAAAGTGTGTCACACTCAGACCCTGTGCTCATTATGTAAAGTGTGTCACAGCCCAGCCACTGCTGATTGTGTAAAGTGTGTCACAGCCCAGACACTGCGCTGATTGTGTCAAGTGTTTCACACTCAGACACAGTGTTGATTGATTAAAGTGTGTCACAGCCCAGACACTGTGCTGAGTGTGTAAAGTGTCTCACACTCAGAAACTGTGCTGATTGTGTAAAGTCTGTCAATTTCACACACTGCGCTGATTGTATGAAGTGTGTCACACTCAGATACTGTGCTGATTGTGTAAAGTGTGTTAAAGCCGAGACACTGTGCTGATTGTGTAAAGTGTGTCACAGCCCAGACATTGTTCTGATTGGGCAAACTGTGTCACCGCCCCGAGACGGTGCTGACTGTGTAAGATGTGTCACACTCAGACACTGTGTTGATTGTGTAAAGTGTGTCACACTCAGACACTGTGCTGATTGTGTAAAGTGTGTCACACTCAGACACTGTGCTGATTGTGTAAAGTGTGTCACAGCCCAGACGCTGTGCTGATTGTGTAAAGTGTGTCACACTCAGACACTGTGTTGATTGTGTGAAGTGCGTCTCAATCAGACACTGTGCTGATTGTGTAAAGTGTGTCACACTCAGACACTGTGCTGATTGTGTAAAGTGTGTCACACTCAGACCCTGTGCAGATTGTGTAAAGTGTGTCACAGCCCAGAAACTGTGCTGATTGTGTAAAGTGTGTCACAGCCCAGACAATGTGCTGATTGCGTAAAGTGTGTCACACTCAGACACTGTGTTGATTGTGTAAAGTGTGTCACACTCAGACACTGTGCTGATTGCGTAAAGTGTGTCACAGCCCAGACACTGTGCTGATTGTGTAAAGTGTGTCACAGCACAGACACTTTGCTGATTGTGTAAAGTGTGTCACAGCGCAGACACGTTGTTGGTTGTGTAACGTGTTTCACAGTCCAAACACTGTACTCATCGTTAAAAGCGTGTCACAGCCCAGAAACTGTGCTGAATGTGTAAAATGTGTCACACTCAGAAACTGTGCTGATCGTGTAAAGTGTGTCACAGTCCAGGCACTGTGCTGATTGTGTAAAGTGTGTCACACTCAGACACTGTGTTGATTGTGTAAAGTGTGTCACACTGAGACACTGTGCTGATTGTGTGAAGTGTGTCACACTCAGACCCTGTGCTGATTGTGGAAAGTGTGTCACACTCAGACTCTGTGCTGATTGTGTAAAGTGTGTCGCAGCCCAGAAACGGTGCTGATTCTGTAAAGTGTCACACCCAGACACTGTGCTGATTGCGTAAACTGTGTCACAGCTCGGACACTGTACTGATTGTGTAAAGTGTGTCACAGCCCAGACACTGTGCTGATTGTGTAAAGCGTGTCACAGCCCAGACACTGTGCTGATTGTGTAAAGTGTGTCACACTCAGACACTGTGTTGATTGTGTAAAGTGTGTCACACTCAGACACTGTGCTGATTGTGTAAAGTGTGTCACAGCCCACACACTGTGCTGATTGTGTAAAGTGTGTCACAGCACAGACACTTTGCTGATTGTGTAAAGTGTGTCACAGCGCAGACACTGTGCTGGTTGTGTGAAGTGTGTCACACTCAGACCCTGTGCTCATTGTGTAAAGTGTGTCACAGCCCAGCCACTGCTGATTGTGTAAAGTGTGTCACAGCCCAGACACTGTGCTGATTGTGCCAAGTGTGCCACACTCAGACACTGTGCTGATTGTTTAAAGTGTGTCACAGCCCAGACACTGTGCTGATTGTGTAAAGTGTGTCACACTCAGACACTGTGTTGATTGTGTAAAGTGTGTCACACTCAGACACTGTGCTGATTGTGTAAAGTGTGTCACAGCACAGACACTGTGCTGATTGTGTAAAGAGTGTCACAGCCCAGACACTGTGCTGATTGTGTAAAGTGTGTTGCACTCAGACACTGTGCAGATAGTGCAAAGTGTGTCACAGCCCGGACAATGTGCTGATTGTGTAAAGTGTGTCACAGCCCAGACACTGTGCTGATTGTGTAACGTGTTTCACAGTCCAAACACTGTGCTGCTTGTGTAGAGTGTGTTAAAGCCGAGACACTGTGCCCATTGTGTAAAGTGTGTCACAGCCCAGACATTGTTCTGATTGGGTAAAGTGTGTCACCGCCCCGAGACGGTGCTGACTGTGTAAGGTGTGTCACACTCAGACACTGTGTTGATTGTGTGAAGTGTGTCTCAATCAGACACTGTGCTGATTGTGTAAAGTGTGTCACACTCAGACACTGTGCTGATTGTGTAAAGTGTGTCTCAGCCCAGACACTGTGCTGATTGTGTAAAGTGTGTCACGCCCCGAGACTGTGCTGACTGTGTAAGGTGTGTCACACTCAGACACTGTGTTGATTGTGTGAAGTGTGTCTCAATCAGACTCTGTGCTGATTGTGTAAAGTGTGTCACACTCAGACACTGTGCTGATTGTGTAAAGTGTGTCACACTCAGACCCTGTGCAGATTGTGTAAAGTGTGTCACAGCCCAGAAACTGTGCTGATTGTGTAAAGTGTGTCACAGCCCAGACACTGTGCTGATTGTGCAAAGTGTGTCACAGCCCAGACACTGTGCTGATTGTGTAAAGTGTGTCACACTCAGACACTGTGTTGATTGTGTAAAGTGTGTCACACTCAGACACTGTGCTGATTGTGTAAAGTGTGTCACAGCCCAGACACTGTGCTGATTGTGTAAAGTGTGTCACAGCACAGACACTTTGCTGACTGTGTAAAGTGTGTCACAGCGCAGACACTGTGCTGGTTGTGTGAAGTGTGTCACACTCAGACCCTGTGCTCATTGTGTAAAGTGTGTCACAGCCCAGCCACTGCTGATTGTGTAAAGTGTGTCACAGCCCAGACACTGTGCCGATTGTGTCAAGTGTGCCACACTCAGAAACTGCGTTGATTGTGTAAAGTGTGTCACACTCAGACACTGTGCTGATTGTGTAAAGTGTGTCACAGCCCAGACACTGTGCTGATTGTGTAACGTGTTTCACAGTCCAAACACTGTGCTGATTGTTTAAAGCGTGTCACCGCCCAGAAACTGTGCTGATTGTGTAAAATGTGTCACACTCAGACACTGTGCTGATCATGTAAAGTGTGTCACAGTCCAGACACTGTGCTGATTGTGTAAAGTGTGTCACACTCAGACCCTGTGTTGATTGTGTAAAGTGTGTCACACTCAGACACTGTGCTGGTTGTGTGAAGTGTGTCACTCTCAGACCCTGTGCTGATTGTGTAAAGTGGGTCACACTCAGCCCCTGTGCTGATTTTGTAAAGTGTGTTGCACTCAGACACTGTGCAGATTGTGTAAACTGTGTCACAGCCCGGACACTGTGCTGATTTTGTAAAGTGCATCACAGCCCAGACACTGTGCTGATTGTGTAAAGTGTGTCACAGCGCAGACACTGTGCTGGTTGTGTAAAGTGTGTCACACTCAGACCCTGTGCTCATTATGTAAAGTGTGTCACAGCCCAGCCACTGCTGATTGTGTAAAGTGTGTCACAGCGCAGACACTGTGCTGGGTGTGTGAAGTGTGTCACATGCAGACCCTGTGCTCATTGTGAAAAGTGTGTCACAGCCCAGCCACTGCTGATTGTGTAAAGTGTGTCACAGCCCAGACACTGTGCTGATTGTGTCAAGTGTGCCACACTCAGACACTGTGCTGATTGTTTTAAGTGTGTCACAGACCAGACAATGTGCTGATTGCGTAAAGTGTGTCACACTCAGAAACTGTGTTGATTGTGTAAAGTGTGTCACACTCAGACACTGTGCTGATTGTGTAAAGTGTGTCACAGCACAGACACTGTGCTGATTGTGTAAAGTGTGTCACAGCCCAGACACTGTGCTGATTGTGTAAAGTGTGTTGCACTCAGACACTGTGCAGATAGTGTAAAGTGTGTCACAGCCCGGACACTGTGCTGATTGTGTAAAGTGTGTCACAGCCCAGACACAGTGCTGATTGTGTAACGTGTTTCACAGTCCAAACACTGTGCTGATTGTTTAAAGCGTGTCACCGCCCAGAAACTGTGCTGATTGTGTAAAATGTGTCACACTCAGACACTGTGCTGATCATGGAAAGTGTGTCACAGTCCAGACACTGTGCTGGTTGTGTGAAGTGTGTCACTCTCAGACCCTGTGCTGATTGTGTAAAGTGGGTCACACTCAGCCCCTGTGCTGATTGTGTAAAGTGTGTTGCACTCAGACACTGTGCAGATTGTGTAAACTGTGTCACAGCCCGGACACTGTGCTGATTGTGTAAAGTGCATCACAGCCCAGACACTGTGCTGATTGTGTAAAGTGTGTCACAGCGCAGACACTGTGCTGGTTGTGTCAAGTGTGTCACACTCAGACCCTGTGCTCATTATGTAAAGTGTGTCACAGCCCAGCCACTGCTGATTGTGTAAAGTGTGTCACAGCCCAGACACTGCGCTGATTGTGTCAAGTGTTTCACACTCAGACACAGTGCTGATTGATTAAAGTGTGTCACAGCCAAGACACTGTGCTGAGTGTGTAAAGTGTCTCACACTCAGAAACTGTGCTGATTGCGTAAAGTCTGTCAATTTCACACACTGCGCTGATTGTATGAAGTGTGTCACACTCAGATACTGTGCTGACTGTGTAAAGTGTGTTAAAGCCGAGACACTGTGCCCATTGTGTAAAGTGTGTCACAGCCCAGACATTGTTCTGATTGGGTAAAGTGTGTCACCGCCCCGAGACGGTGCTGACTGTGTAAGGTGTGTCACACTCAGACACTGTGTTGATTGTGTGAAGTGTGTCTCAATCAGACACTGTGCTGATTGTGTAAAGTGTGTCACACTCAGACACTGTGCTGATTGTGTAAAGTGTGTCTCAGCCCAGACACTGTGCTGATTGTGTAAAGTGTGTCACGCCCCGAGACTGTGCTGACTGTGTAAGGTGTGTCACACTCAGACACTGTGTTGATTGTGTGAAGTGTGTCTCAATCAGACTCTGTGCTGATTGTGTAAAGTGTGTCACACTCAGACCCTGTGCAGATTGTGTAAAGTGTGTCACAGCCCAGAAACTGTGCTGATTGTGTAAAGTGTGTCACAGCCCAGACAATGTGCTGATTGCGTAAAGTGTGTCACACTCAGACACTGTGTTGATTGTGTAAAGTGTGTCACACTCAGACACTGTGCTGATTGCGTAAAGTGTGTCACAGCCCAGACACTGTGCCGATTGTGTCAAGTGTGCCACACTCAGAAACTGTGTTGATTGTGTAAAGTGTGTCACACTCAGACACTGTGCTGATTGTGTAAAGTGTGTCACAGCCCAGACACTGTGCTGATTGTGTAACGTGTTTCACAGTCCAAACACTGTGCTGATTGTTTAAAGCGTGTCACCGCCCAGAATCTGTGCTGATTGTGTAAAATGTGTCACACTCAGACACTGTGCTGATCATGTAAAGTGTGTCACAGTCCAGACACTGTGCTGATTGTGTAAAGTGTGTCACACTCAGACCCTGTGTTGATTGTGTAAAGTGTGTCACACTCAGACACTGTGCTGGTTGTGTGAAGTGTGTCACTCTCAGACCCTGTGCTGATTGTGTAAAGTGGGTCACACTCAGCCCCTGTGCTGATTTTGTAAAGTGTGTTGCACTCAGACACTGTGCAGATTGTGTAAACTGTGTCACAGCCCGGACACTGTGCTGATTGTGTAAAGTGCATCACAGCCCAGACACTGTGCTGATTGTGTAAAGTGTGTCACAGCGCAGACACTGTGCTGGTTGTGTAAAGTGTGTCACACTCAGACCCTGTGCTGGTTATGTAAAGTGTGTCACAGCCCAGCCACTGCTGATTGTGTAAAGTGTGTCACAGCGCAGACACTGTGCTGGTTGTGTGAAGTGTGTCACATGCAGACCCTGTGCTCATTGTGAAAAGTGTGTCACAGCCCAGCCACTGCTGATTGTGTAAAGTGTGTCACAGCCCAGACACTGTGCTGATTGTGTCAAGTGTGCCACACTCAGACACTGTGCTGATTGTTTTAAGTGTGTCACAGACCAGACAATGTGCTGATTGCGTAAAGTGTGTCACACTCAGAAACTGTGTTGATTGTGTAAAGTGTGTCACACTCAGACACTGTGCTGATTGTGTAAAGTGTGTCACAGCACAGACACTGTGCTGATTGTGTAAAGTGTGTCACAGCCCAGACACTGTGCTGATTGTGTAAAGTGTGTTGCACTCAGACACTGTGCAGATAGTGCAAAGTGTGTCACAGCCCGGACACTGTGCTGATTGTGTAAAGTGTGTCACAGCCCAGACACAGTGCTGATTGTGTAACGTGTTTCACAGTCCAAACACTGTGCTGATTGTTTAAAGCGTGTCACCGCCCAGAAACTGTGCTGATTGTGTAAAATGTGTCACACTCAGACACTGTGCTGATCATGGAAAGTGTGTCACAGTCCAGACACTGTGCTGGTTGTGTGAAGTGTGTCACTCTCAGACCCTGTGCTGATTGTGTAAAGTGGGTCACACTCAGCCCCTGTGCTGATTGTGTAAAGTGTGTTGCACTCAGACACTGTGCAGATTGTGTAAACTGTGTCACAGCCCGGACACTGTGCTGATTGTGTAAAGTGCATCACAGCCCAGACACTGTGCTGATTGTGTAAAGTGTGTCACAGCGCAGACACTGTGCTGGTTGTGTCAAGTGTGTCACACTCAGACCCTGTGCTCATTATGTAAAGTGTGTCACAGCCCAGCCACTGCTGATTGTGTAAAGTGTGTCACAGCCCAGACACTGCGCTGATTGTGTCAAGTGTTTCACACTCAGACACAGTGCTGATTGATGAAAGTGTGTCACAGCCAAGACACTGTGCTGAGTGTGTAAAGTGTCTCACACTCAGAAACTGTGCTGATTGCGTAAAGTCTGTCAATTTCACACACTGCGCTGATTGTATGAAGTGTGTCACACTCAGATACTGTGCTGACTGTGTAAAGTGTGTTAAAGCCGAGACACTGTGCCCATTGTGTAAAGTGTGTCACAGCCCAGACATTGTTCTGATTGGGTAAAGTGTGTCACCGCCCCGAGACGGTGCTGACTGTGTAAGGTGTGTCACACTCAGACACTGTGTTGATTGTGTGAAGTGTGTCTCAATCAGACACTGTGCTGATTGTGTAAAGTGTGTCACACTCAGACACTGTGCTGATTGTGTAAAGTGTGTCTCAGCCCAGACACTGTGCTGATTGTGTAAAGTGTGTCACGCCCCGAGACTGTGCTGACTGTGTAAGGTGTGTCACACTCAGACACTGTGTTGATTGTGTGAAGTGTGTCTCAATCAGACTCTGTGCTGATTGTGTAAAGTGTGTCACACTCAGACCCTGTGCAGATTGTGTAAAGTGTGTCACAGCCCAGAAACTGTGCTGATTGTGTAAAGTGTGTCACAGCCCAGACAATGTGCTGATTGCGTAAAGTGTGTCACACTCAGACACTGTGTTGATTGTGTAAAGTGTGTCACACTCAGACACTGTGCTGATTGCGTAAAGTGTGTCACAGCCCAGACACTGTGCTGATTGTGTAAAGTGTGTCACAGCACAGACACTTTGCTGATTGTGTAAAGTGTGTCACAGCGCAGACACTGTGTTGGTTGTGTAACGTGTTTCACAGTCCAAACACTGTACTCATTGTTAAAAGCGTGTCACAGCCCAGACACTGTGCTGATTGTGTAAAGTGTGTCACACTCAGACCCTGTGCAGATTGTGTAAAGTGTGTCACAGCCCAGAAACTGTGCTGATTGTGTAAAGTGTGTCACAGCACAGACACTGTGCTGATTGTGTAAAGAGTGTCACAGCCCAGACACTGTGCTGATTGTGTAAAGTGTGTTGCACTCAGACACTGTGCAGATTGTGTAAAGTGTGTCACAGCCCGGACACTGTGCTGATTGTGGAAAGTGTGTCACAGCCCAGACACTGTGCTGATTGTGTAACGTGTTTCACAGTCCAAACACTGTGCTGATTGTGTAAAGTGTGTCAAAGCCGAGACACTGTGCCCATTGTGTAAAGTGTGTCACAGCCCAGACATTGTTCTGATTGGGTAAAGTGTGTCACCGCCCCGAGACGGTGCTGACTGTGTAAGGTGTGTCACACTCAGACACTGTGTTGATTGTGTGAAGTGTGTCTCAATCAGACACTGTGCTGATTGTGTAAAGTGTGTCACACTCAGACACTGTGCTGGTTGTGTAAAGTGTGTCACAGCCCAGACACTGTGCTGATTGTGTAAAGTGTGTCACGCCCCGAGACTGTGCTGACTGTGTAAGGTGTGTCACACTCAGACACTGTGTTGATTGTGTGAAGTGTGTCTCAATCAGACTCTGTGCTGATTGTGTAAAGTGTGTCACACTCAGACACTGCTGATTGTGTAAAGTGTGTCACACTCAGACCCTGTGCAGATTGTGTAAAGTGAGTCACAGCCCAGAAACTGTGCTGATTGTGTAAAGTGTGTCACAGCCCAGACACTGTGCTGATTGTGTAAAGTGTGTCACAGCCCAGACACTGTGCTGATTGTGTAAAGTGTGTCACACTCAGACACTGTGTTGATTGTGTAAAGTGTGTCACACTCAGACACTGTGCTGATTGTGTAAAGTGTGTCACAGCCCAGACACTGTGCTGATTGTGTAAAGTGTGTCACAGCACAGACACTTTGCTGATTGTGTAAAGTGTGTCACAGCGCAGACACTGTGCTGGTTGTGTGAAGTGTGTCACGCTCAGACCCTGTGCTCATTGTGTAAAGTGTGTCACAGCCCAGCCACTGCTGATTGTGTAAAGTGTGTCACAGCCCAGACACTGTGCCGATTGTGTCAAGTGTGCCACACTCAGAAACTGTGTTGATTGTGTAAAGTGTGTCACACTCAGACACTGTGGTGATTGTGTAAAGTGTGTCACAGCCCAGACACTGTGCTGATTGTGTAACGTGTTTCACAGTCCAAACACTGTGCTGATTGTTTAAAGCGTGTCACCGCCCAGAAACTGTGCTGATTGTGTAAAATGTGTCACACTCAGACACTGTGCTGATCATGTAAAGTGTGTCACAGTCCAGACACTGTGCTGATTGTGTAAAGTGTGTCACACTCAGACCCTGTGTTGATTGTGTAAAGTGTGTCACACTCAGACACTGTGCTGGTTGTGTGAAGTGTGTCACTCTCAGACCCTGTGCTGATTGTGTCAAGTGGGTCACATTCAGCCCCTGTGCTGATTTTGTAAAGTGTGTTGCACTCAGACACTGTGCAGATTGTGTAAACTGTGTCACAGCCCGGACACTGTGCTGATTGTGTAAAGTGCATCACAGCCCAGACACTGTGCTGATTGTTTAAAGTGTGTCACAGCGCAGACACTGTGCTGGTTGTGTAAAGTGTGTCACACTCAGACCCTGTGCTCATTATTTAAAGTGTGTCACAGCCCAGCCACTGCTGATTGTGTAAAGTGTGTCACAGCGCAGACACTGTGCTGGTTGTGTGAAGTGTGTCACACGCAGACCCTGTGCTCATTGTGTAAAGTGTGTCACAGCCCAGCCACTGCTGATTGTGTAAAGTGTGTCACAGCCCAGACACTGTGCTGATTGTGTCAAGTGTGCCACACTCAGACACTGTGCTGATTGTTTTAAGTGTGTCACAGCCCAGACACTGTGCTGATTGCGTAAAGTGTGTCACACTCAGAAACTGTGTTGATTGTGTAAAGTGTGTCACACTCAGACACTGTGCTGATTGGGTAAAGTGTGTCACAGCACAGACACTGTGCTGATTGTGTAAAGTGTGTCACAGCCCAGACACTGTGCTGATTGTGTAAAGTGTGTCACAGCCCGGACACTGTGCTGATTGTGTAAAGTGTGTCACAGCCCAGACACTGTGCTGATTGTGTAACGTGTTTCACAGTCCAAACACTGTGCTGATTGTTTAAAGCGTGTCACCGCCCAGAAACTGTGCTGATTGTGTAAAATGTGTCACACTCAGACACTGTGCTGATCATGTAAAGTGTGGCACAGTCCAGACACTGTGCTGGTTGTGTGAAGTGTGTCACTCTCAGACCCTGTGCTGATTGTGTAAAGTGGGTCACACTCATCCCCTGTGCTGATTGTGTAAAGTGTGTTGCACTCAGACACTGTGCAGATTGTGTAAACTGTGTCACAGCCCGGACACTGTGCTGATTGTGTAAAGTGCATCACAGCCCAGACACTGTGCTGATTGTGTAAAGTGTGTCACAGCGCAGACACTGTGCTGGTTGTGTAAAGTGTGTCACACTCAGACCCTGTGCTCATTATGTAAAGTGTGTCACAGCCCAGCCACTGCTGATTGTGTAAAGTGTGTCACAGCCCAGACACTGCGCTGATTGTGTCAAGTGTTTCACACTCAGACACAGTGCTGATTGATGAAAGTGTGTCACAGCCAAGACACTGTGCTGAGTGTGTAAAGTGTCTCACACTCAGAAACTGTGCTGATTGCGTAAAGTCTGTCAATTTCACACACTGCGCTGATTGTATGAAGTGTGTCACACTCAGATACTGTGCTGACTGTGTAAAGTGTGTTAAAGCCGAGACACTGTGCCCATTGTGTAAAGTGTGTCACAGCCCAGACATTGTTCTGATTGGGTAAAGTGTGTCACCGCCCCGAGACGATGCTGACTGTGTAAGGTGTGTCACACTCAGACACTGTGTTGATTGTGTGAAGTGTGTCTCAATCAGACACTGTGCTGATTGTGTAAAGTGTGTCACACTCAGACACTGTGCTGATTGTGCAAAGTGTGTCTCAGCCCAGACACTGTGCTGATTGTGTAAAGTGTGTCACGCCCCGAGACTGTGCTGACTGTGTAAGGTGTGTCACACTCAGACACTGTGTTGATTGTGTGAAGTGTGTCTCAATCAGACTCTGTGCTGATTGTGTAAAGTGTGTCACACTCAGACTCTGTGCTGATTGTGTAAAGTGTGTCACACTCAGACCCTGTGCAGATTGTGTAAAGTGTGTCACAGCCCAGAAACTGTGCTGATTGTGTAAAGTGTGTCACAGCCCAGACAATGTGCTGATTGCGTAAAGTGTGTCACACTCAGACACTGTGTTGATTGTGTAAAGTGTGTCACACTCAGACACTGTGCTGATTGCGTAAAGTGCGTCACAGCCCAGACACTGTGCTGATTGTGTAAAGTGTGTCACAGCACAGACACTTTGCTGATTGTGTAAAGTGTGTCACAGCGCAGACACTGTGTTGGTTGTGTAACGTGTTTCACAGTCCAAACACTGTACTCATTGTTAAAAGCGTGTCACAGCCCAGAAACTGTGCTGATTGTGTAAAATGTGTCACACTCAGAAACTGTGCTGATCGTGTAAAGTGTGTCACAGTCCAGACACTGTGCTGATTGTGTAAAGTGTGTCACAGCCCAGACACTGTGCTGATTGTGTAAAGTGTGTTGCACTCAGACACTGTGCAGATAGTGTAAAGTGTGTCACAGCCCGGACACTGTGCTGATTGTGGAAAGTGTGTCACAGCCCAGACACTGTGCTGATTGTGTAACGTGTTTCACAGTCCAAACACTGTGCTGATTGTTTAAAGCGTGTCACCGCCCAGAAACTGTGCTGATTGTGTAAAATGTGTCACACTCAGACCCTGTGCAGATTGTGTAAAGTGTGTCACAGCCCAGAAACTGTGCTGATTGTATAAAGTGTGTCACAGCCCAGACAATGGGCTGATTGCGTAAAGTGTGTCACACTCAGACACTGTGTTGATTGTGTAAAGTGTGTCACACTCAGACACTGTGCTGATTGCGTAAAGTGTGTCACAGCCCAGACACTGTGCTGATTGTGTAAAGTGTGTCACAGCACAGACACTTTGCTGATTGTGTAAAGTGTGTCACAGCGCAGACACTGTGCTGGTTGTGTGAAGTGTGTCACACGCAGACCCTGTGCTCATTGTGTAAAGTGTGTCACAGCCCAGCCACTGCTGATTGTGTAAAGTGTGTCACAGCCCAGACACTGTGCTGATTGTGTCAAGTGTGCCACACTCAGACACTGTGCTGATTGTTTTAAGTGTGTCACAGCCCAGACACTGTGCTGATTGCGTAAAGTGTGTCACACTCAGAAACTGTGTTGATTGTGTAAAGTGTGTCACACTCAGACACTGTGCTGATTGTGTAAAGTGTGTCACAGCACAGACACTGTGCTGATTGTGTAAAGTGTGTCACAGCCCAGACACTGTGCTGATTGTGTAAAGTGTGTTGCACTCAGACACTGTGCAGATAGTGTAAAGTGTGTCACAGCCCGGACACTGTGCTGATTGTGTAAAGAGTGTCACAGCCCAGACACTGTGCTGATTGTGTAACGTGTTTCACAGTCCAAACACTGTGCTGATTGTTTAAAGCGGGTCACCGCCCAGAAACTGTGCTGATTGTGTAAAATGTGTCACACTCAGACACTGTGCTGATCATGTAAAGTGTGTCACAGTCCAGACACTGTGCTGGTTGTGTGAAGTGTGTCACTCTCAGACCCTGTGCTGATTGTGTAAAGTGGGTCACACTCAGCCCCTGTGCTGATTGTGTAAAGTGTGTTGCACTCAGACACTGTGCAGATTGTGTAAACTGTGTCACAGCCCGGACACTGTGCTGATTGTGTAAAGTGCATCACAGCCCAGACACTGTGCTGATTGTGTAAAGTGTGTCACAGCGCAGACACTGTGCTGGTTGTGTCAAGTGTGTCACACTCAGACCCTGTGCTCATTATGTAAAGTGTGTCACAGCCCAGCCACTGCTGATTGTGTAAAGTGTGTCACAGCCCAGACACTGCGCTGATTGTGTCAAGTGTTTCACACTCAGACACAGTGCTGATTGATTAAAGTGTGTCACAGCCAAGACACTGTGCTGAGTGTGTAAAGTGTCTCACACTCAGAAACTGTGCTGATTGCGTAAAGTCTGTCAATTTCACACACTGCGCTGATTGTATGAAGTGTGTCACACTCAGATACTGTGCTGACTGTGTAAAGTGTGTTAAAGCCGAGACACTGTGCCCATTGTGTAAAGTGTGTCACAGCCCAGACATTGTTCTGATTGGGTAAAGTGTGTCACCGCCCCGAGACGGTGCTGACTGTGTAAGGTGTGTCACACTCAGACACTGTGTTGATTGTGTGAAGTGTGTCTCAATCAGACTCTGTGCTGATTGTGTAAAGTGTGTCACACTCAGACTCTGTGCTGATTGTGTAAAGTGTGTCACACTCAGACCCTGTGCAGATTGTGTAAAGTGTGTCACAGCCCAGAAACTGTGCTGATTGTGTAAAGTGTGTCACAGCCCAGACAATGTGCTGATTGCGTAAAGTGTGTCACACTCAGACACTGTGTTGATTGTGTAAAGTGTGTCACACTCAGACACTGTGCTGATTGCGTAAAGTGCGTCACAGCCCAGACACTGTGCTGATTGTGTAAAGTGTGTCACAGCACAGACACTTTGCTGATTGTGTAAAGTGTGTCACAGCGCAGACACTGTGTTGGTTGTGTAACGTGTTTCACAGTCCAAACACTGTACTCATTGTTAAAAGCGTGTCACAGCCCAGAAACTGTGCTGATTGTGTAAAATGTGTCACACTCAGAAACTGTGCTGATCGTGTAAAGTGTGTCACAGTCCAGACACTGTGCTGATTGTGTAAAGTGTGTCACAGCCCAGACACTGTGCTGATTGTGTAAAGTGTGTTGCACTCAGACACTGTGCAGATAGTGTAAAGTGTGTCACAGCCCGGACACTGTGCTGATTGTGGAAAGTGTGTCACAGCCCAGACACTGTGCTGATTGTGTAACGTGTTTCACAGTCCAAACACTGTGCTGATTGTTTAAAGCGTGTCACCGCCCAGAAACTGTGCTGATTGTGTAAAATGTGTCACACTCAGACCCTGTGCAGATTGTGTAAAGAGTGTCACAGCCCAGAAACTGTGCTGATTGTATAAAGTGTGTCACAGCCCAGACAATGGGCTGATTGCGTAAAGTGTGTCACACTCAGACACTGTGTTGATTGTGTAAAGTGTGTCACACTCAGACACTGTGCTGATTGCGTAAAGTGTGTCACAGCCCAGACACTGTGCTGATTGTGTAAAGTGTGTCACAGCACAGACACTTTGCTGATTGTGTAAAGTGTGTCACAGCGCAGACATTGTGCTGGTTGTGTGAAGTGTGTCACACGCAGACCCTGTGCTCATTGTGTAAAGTGTGTCACAGCCCAGCCACTGCTGATTGTGTAAAGTGTGTCACAGCCCAGACACTGTGCTGATTGTGTCAAGTGTGCCACACTCAGACACTGTGCTGATTGTTTTAAGTGTGTCACAGCCCAGACACTGTGCTGATTGCGTAAAGTGTGTCACACTCAGAAACTGTGTTGATTGTGTAAAGTGTGTCACACTCAGACACTGTGCTGATTGTGTAAAGTGTGTCACAGCACAGACACTGTGCTGATTGTGTAAAGTGTGTCACAGCCCAGACACTGTGCTGATTGTGTAAAGTGTGTTGCACTCAGACACTGTGCAGATAGTGTAAAGTGTGTCACAGCCCGGACACTGTGCTGATTGTGTAAAGTGTGTCACAGCCCAGACACTGTGCTGATTGTGTAACGTGTTTCACAGTCCAAACACTGTGCTGATTGTTTAAAGCGGGTCACCGCCCAGAAACTGTGCTGATTGTGTAAAATGTGTCACACTCAGACACTGTGCTGATCATGTAAAGTGTGTCACAGTCCAGACACTGTGCTGGTTGTGTGAAGTGTGTCACTCTCAGACCCTGTGCTGATTGTGTAAAGTGGGTCACACTCAGCCCCTGTGCTGATTGTGTAAAGTGTGTTGCACTCAGACACTGTGCAGATTGTGTAAACTGTGTCACAGCCCGGACACTGTGCTGATTGTGTAAAGTGCATCACAGCCCAGACACTGTGCTGATTGTGTAAAGTGTGTCACAGCGCAGACACTGTGCTGGTTGTGTCAAGTGTGTCACACTCAGACCCTGTGCTCATTATGTAAAGTGTGTCACAGCCCAGCCACTGCTGATTGTGTAAAGTGTGTCACAGCCCAGAAACTGTGCTGATTGTGTAAAGTGTGTCACAGCCCAGACAATGTGCTGATTGCGTAAAGTGTGTCACACTCAGACACTGTGCTGATTGCGTAAAGTGCGTCACAGCCCAGACACTGTGCTGATTGTGTAAAGTGTGTCACAGCACAGACACTTTGCTGATTGTGTAAAGTGTGTCACAGCGCAGACACTGTGTTGGTTGTGTAACGTGTTTCACAGTCCAAACACTGTACTCATTGTTAAAAGCGTGTCACAGCCCAGAAACTGTGCTGATTGTGTAAAATGTGTCACACTCAGAAACTGTGCTGATCGTGTAAAGTGTGTCACAGTCCAGACACTGTGCTGATTGTGTAAAGTGTGTCACAGCCCAGACACTGTGCTGATTGTGTAAAGTGTGTTGCACTCAGACACTGTGCAGATAGTGTAAAGTGTGTCACAGCCCGGACACTGTGCTGATTGTGTAAAGAGTGTCACAGCCCAGACACTGTGCTGATTGTGTAAAGTGTGTTAAAGCCGAGACACTGTGCCCATTGTGTAAAGTGTGTCACAGCCCAGACATTGTTCTGATTGGGTAAAGTGTGTCACCGCCCCGAGACGGTGCTGACTGTGTAAGGTGTGTCACACTCAGACACTGTGTTGATTGTGTGAAGTTTGTCTCAATCAGACACTGTGCTGATTGTGTAAAGTGTGTCACACTCAGACACTGTGCTGATTGTGTAAAGTGTGTCACAGCCCAGACACTGTGCTGATTGTATAAAGTGTGTCACGCCCCGAGACTGTGCTGACTGTGTAAGGTGTGTCACACTCAGACACTGTGTAGATTGTGTGAAGTGTGTCTCAATCAGACTCTGTGCTGATTGTGTAAAGTGTGTCACACTCAGACACTGTGCTGATTGCGTAAAGTGTGTCACAGCCCAGACACTGTGCTGATTGTGTAAAGTGTGTCACAGCACAGACACTTTGCTGATTGTGTAAAGTGTGTCACAGCGCAGACACTGTGTTGGTTGTGTAACGTGTTTCACAGTCCAAACACTGTACTCATTGTTAAAAGCGTGTCACAGCCCAGAAACTGTGCTGATTGTGTAAAATGTGTCACACTCAGAAACTGTGCTGATCGTGTAAAGTGTGTCACAGTCCAGACACTGTGCTGATTGTGTAAAGTGTGTCACAGCCCAGACACTGTGCTGATTGTGTAAAGTGTGTTGCACTCAGACACTGTGCAGATAGTGTAAAGTGTGTCACAGCCCGGACACTGTGCTGATTGTGGAAAGTGTGTCACAGCCCAGACACTGTGCTGATTGTGTAACGTGTTTCACAGTCCAAACACTGTGCTGATTGTTTAAAGCGTGTCACCGCCCAGAAACTGTGCTGATTGTGTAAAATGTGTCACACTCAGACCCTGTGCAGATTGTGTAAAGTGTGTCACAGCCCAGAAACTGTGCTGATTGTATAAAGTGTGTCACAGCCCAGACAATGGGCTGATTGCGTAAAGTGTGTCACACTCAGACACTGTGTTGATTGTGTAAAGTGTGTCACACTCAGACACTGTGCTGATTGCGTAAAGTGTGTCACAGCCCAGACACTGTGCTGATTGTGTAAAGTGTGTCACAGCACAGACACTTTGCTGATTGTGTAAAGTGTGTCACAGCGCAGACACTGTGCTGGTTGTGTGAAGTGTGTCACACGCAGACCCTGTGCTCATTGTGTAAAGTGTGTCACAGCCCAGCCACTGCTGATTGTGTAAAGTGTGTCACAGCCCAGACACTGTGCTGATTGTGTCAAGTGTGCCACACTCAGACACTGTGCTGATTGTTTTAAGTGTGTCACAGCCCAGACACTGTGCTGATTGCGTAAAGTGTGTCACACTCAGAAACTGTGTTGATTGTGTAAAGTGTGTCACACTCAGACACTGTGCTGATTGTGTAAAGTGTGTCACAGCACAGACACTGTGCTGATTGTGTAAAGTGTGTCACAGCCCAGACACTGTGCTGATTGTGTAAAGTGTGTTGCACTCAGACACTGTGCAGATAGTGTAAAGTGTGTCACAGCCCGGACACTGTGCTGATTGTGTAAAGAGTGTCACAGCCCAGACACTGTGCTGATTGTGTAACGTGTTTCACAGTCCAAACACTGTGCTGATTGTTTAAAGCGGGTCACCGCCCAGAAACTGTGCTGATTGTGTAAAATGTGTCACACTCAGACACTGTGCTGATCATGTAAAGTGTGTCACAGTCCAGACACTGTGCTGGTTGTGTGAAGTGTGTCACTCTCAGACCCTGTGCTGATTGTGTAAAGTGGGTCACACTCAGCCCCTGTGCTGATTGTGTAAAGTGTGTTGCACTCAGACACTGTGCAGATTGTGTAAACTGTGTCACAGCCCGGACACTGTGCTGATTGTGTAAAGTGCATCACAGCCCAGACACTGTGCTGATTGTGTAAAGTGTGTCACAGCGCAGACACTGTGCTGGTTGTGTCAAGTGTGTCACACTCAGACCCTGTGCTCATTATGTAAAGTGTGTCACAGCCCAGCCACTGCTGATTGTGTAAAGTGTGTCACAGCCCAGACACTGCGCTGATTGTGTCAAGTGTTTCACACTCAGACACAGTGCTGATTGATGAAAGTGTGTCACAGCCAAGACACTGTGCTGAGTGTGTAAAGTGTCTCACACTCAGAAACTGTGCTGATTGCGTAAAGTCTGTCAATTTCACACACTGCGCTGATTGTATGAAGTGTGTCACACTCAGATACTGTGCTGACTGTGTAAAGTGTGTTAAGGCCGAGACACTGTGCCCATTGTGTAAAGTGTGTCACAGCCCAGACATTGTTCTGATTGGGTAAAGTGTGTCACCGCCCCGAGACGGTGCTGACTGTGTAAGGTGTGTCACACTCAGACACTGTGTTGATTGTGTGAAGTGTGTCTCAATCAGACTCTGTGCTGATTGTGTAAAGTGTGTCACACTCAGACTCTGTGCTGATTGTGTAAAGTGTGTCACACTCAGACCCTGTGCAGATTGTGTAAAGTGTGTCACAGCCCAGAAACTGTGCTGATTGTGTAAAGTGTGTCACAGCCCAGACAATGTGCTGATTGCGTAAAGTGTGTCACACTCAGACACTGTGTTGATTGTGTAAAGTGTGTCACACTCAGACACTGTGCTGATTGCGTAAAGTGCGTCACAGCCCAGACACTGTGCTGATTGTGTAAAGTGTGTCACAGCACAGACACTTTGCTGATTGTGTAAAGTGTGTCACAGCGCAGACACTGTGTTGGTTGTGTAACGTGTTTCACAGTCCAAACACTGTACTCATTGTTAAAAGCGTGTCACAGCCCAGAAACTGTGCTGATTGTGTAAAATGTGTCACACTCAGAAACTGTGCTGATCGTGTAAAGTGTGTCACAGTCCAGACACTGTGCTGATTGTGTAAAGTGTGTCACAGCCCAGACACTGTGCTGATTGTGTAAAGTGTGTTGCACTCAGACACTGTGCAGATAGTGTAAAGTGTGTCACAGCCCGGACACTGTGCTGATTGTGGAAAGTGTGTCACAGCCCAGACACTGTGCTGATTGTGTAACGTGTTTCACAGTCCAAACACTGTGCTGATTGTTTAAAGCGTGTCACCGCCCAGAAACTGTGCTGATTGTGTAAAATGTGTCACACTCAGACCCTGTGCAGATTGTGTAAAGTGTGTCACAGCCCAGAAACTGTGCTGATTGTATAAAGTGTGTCACAGCCCAGACAATGGGCTGATTGCGTAAAGTGTGTCACACTCAGACACTGTGTTGATTGTGTAAAGTGTGTCACACTCAGACACTGTGCTGATTGCGTAAAGTGTGTCACAGCCCAGACACTGTGCTGATTGTGTAAAGTGTGTCACAGCACAGACACTTTGCTGATTGTGTAAAGTGTGTCACAGCGCAGACACTGTGCTGGTTGTGTGAAGTGTGTCACACGCAGACCCTGTGCTCATTGTGTAAAGTGTGTCACAGCCCAGCCACTGCTGATTGTGTAAAGTGTGTCACAGCCCAGACACTGTGCTGATTGTGTCAAGTGTGCCACACTCAGACACTGTGCTGATTGTTTTAAGTGTGTCACAGCCCAGACACTGTGCTGATTGCGTAAAGTGTGTCACACTCAGAAACTGTGTTGATTGTGTAAAGTGTGTCACACTCAGACACTGTGCTGATTGTGTAAAGTGTGTCACAGCACAGACACTGTGCTGATTGTGTAAAGTGTGTCACAGCCCAGACACTGTGCTGATTGTGTAAAGTGTGTTGCACTCAGACACTGTGCAGATAGTGTAAAGTGTGTCACAGCCCGGACACTGTGCTGATTGTGTAAAGTGTGTCACAGCCCAGACACTGTGCTGATTGTGTAACGTGTTTCACAGTCCAAACACTGTGCTGATTGTTTAAAGCGGGTCACCGCCCAGAAACTGTGCTGATTGTGTAAAATGTGTCACACTCAGACACTGTGCTGATCATGTAAAGTGTGTCACAGTCCAGACACTGTGCTGGTTGTGTGAAGTGTGTCACTCTCAGACCCTGTGCTGATTGTGTAAAGTGGGTCACACTCAGCCCCTGTGCTGATTGTGTAAAGTGTGTTGCACTCAGACACTGTGCAGATTGTGTAAACTGTGTCACAGCCCGGACACTGTGCTGATTGTGTAAAGTGCATCACAGCCCAGACACTGTGCTGATTGTGTAAAGTGTGTCACAGCGCAGACACTGTGCTGGTTGTGTCAAGTGTGTCACACTCAGACCCTGTGCTCATTATGTAAAGTGTGTCACAGCCCAGCCACTGCTGATTGTGTAAAGTGTGTCACAGCCCAGACACTGCGCTGATTGTGTCAAGTGTTTCACACTCAGACACAGTGCTGATTGATTAAAGTGTGTCACAGCCAAGACACTGTGCTGAGTGTGTAAAGTGTCTCACACTCAGAAACTGTGCTGATTGCGTAAAGTCTGTCAATTTCACACACTGCGCTGATTGTATGAAGTGTGTCACACTCAGATACTGTGCTGACTGTGTAAAGTGTGTTAAAGCCGAGACACTGTGCCCATTGTGTAAAGTGTGTCACAGCCCAGACATTGTTCTGATTGGGTAAAGTGTGTCACCGCCCCGAGACGGTGCTGACTGTGTAAGGTGTGTCACACTCAGACACTGTGTTGATTGTGTGAAGTGTGTCTCAATCAGACACTGTGCTGATTGTGTAAAGTGTGTCACACTCAGACACTGTGCTGATTGTGTAAAGTGTGTCACACTCAGACCCTGTGCAGATTGTGTAAAGTGTGTCACAGCCCAGAAACTGTGCTGATTGTGTAAAGTGTGTCACAGCCCAGACAATGTGCTGATTGCGTAAAGTGTGTCACACTCAGACTCTGTGCTGATTGTGTAAAGTGTGTCACACTCAGACCCTGTGCAGATTGTGTAAAGTGTGTCACAGCCCAGAAACTGTGCTGATTGTGTAAAGTGTGTCACAGCCCAGACAATGTGCTGATTGCGTAAAGTGTGTCACACTCAGACACTGTGTTGATTGTGTAAAGTGTGTCACACTCAGACACTGTGCTGATTGCGTAAAGTGCGTCACAGCCCAGACACTGTGCTGATTGTGTAAAGTGTGTCACAGCACAGACACTTTGCTGATTGTGTAAAGTGTGTCACAGCGCAGACACTGTGTTGGTTGTGTAACGTGTTTCACAGTCCAAACACTGTACTCATTGTTAAAAGCGTGTCACAGCCCAGAAACTGTGCTGATTGTGTAAAATGTGTCACACTCAGAAACTGTGCTGATCGTGTAAAGTGTGTCACAGTCCAGACACTGTGCTGATTGTGTAAAGTGTGTCACAGCCCAGACACTGTGCTGATTGTGTAAAGTGTGTTGCACTCAGACACTGTGCAGATAGTGTAAAGTGTGTCACAGCCCAGACACTGTGCTGATTGTGTCAAGTGTGTCACAGCACAGACACTTTGCTGATTGTGTAAAGTGTGTCACAGCGCAGACACTGTGTTGGTTGTGTAACGTGTTTCACAGTCCAAACACTGTACTCATTGTTAAAAGCGTGTCACAGCCCAGAAACTGTGCTGATTGTGTAAAATGTGTCACACTCAGAAACTGTGCTGATCGTGTAAAGTGTTTCACAGTCCAGACACTGTGCTGATTGTGTAAAGTGTGTCACAGCCCAGACACTGCTGATTGTGTAAAGTGTGTTGCACTCAGACACTGTGCTGATTGTTTAAAGTGTGTCACAGCCCAGACACTGTGCTGATTGCGTAAGCTGTGTCACACTCAGACACTGTGCTGATTGTGTAAAGTGTGTCACAGCACAGACACTGTGCTGATTGTGTAAAGAGTGTCACAGCCCAGACACTGTGCTGATTGTGTAAAGTGTGTTGCACTCAGACACTGTGCAGATAGTGTAAAGTGTGTCACAGCCCGGACACTGTGCTGATTGTGTAACGTGTTTCACAGTCCAAACACTGTGCTGATTGTGTAAAGTGTGTTAAAGCCGAGACACTGTGCCCATTGTGTAAAGTGTGTCACAGCCCAGACATTGTTCTGATTGGGTAAAGTGTGTCACCGCCCCGAGACGGTGCTGACTGTGTAAGGTGTGTCACACTCAGACACTGTGTTGATTGAGTGAAGTGTGTCTCAATCAGACACTGTGCTGATTGTGTAAAGTGTGTCACACTCAGACACTGTGCTGATTGTGAAAAGTGTGTCACAGCCCAGACACTGTGCTGATTGTATAAAGTGTGTCACGCCCCGAGACTGTGCTGACTGTGTAAGGTGTGTCACACTCAGACACTGTGTAGATTGTGTGAAGTGTGTCTCAATCAGACTCTGTGCTGATTGTGTAAAGTGTGTCACACTCAGACACTGTGCTGATTGTGTAAAGTGTGTCACACTCAGACACTGTGCTGATTGTGTAAAGTGTGTCACACTCAGACACTGTGCTGATTGTTTAAAGTGTGTCTCAGCCCAGACACTGTGCTGATTGTGTAAAGTGTGTCACGCCCCGAGACTGTGCTGACTGTGTAAGGTGTGTCACACTCAGACACTGTGTTGATTGTGTGAAGTGTGCCTCAATCAGACTCTGTGCTGATTGTGTAAAGTGTGTCACACTCAGACACTGTGCTGATTGTGTAACGTGTGTCACACTCAGACCCTGTGCAGATTGTGTAAAGTGTGTCACAGCCCAGAAACTGTGCTGATTGTGTAAAGTGTGTCACAGCCCAGACAATGTGCTGATTGCGTAAAGTGTGTCACACTCAGACACTGTGTTGATTGTGTCAAGTGTGTCACACTCAGACACTGTGCTGATTGCGTAAAGTGTGTCACAGCCCAGACACTGTGCTGATTGTGTAAAGTGTGTCACAGCACAGACACTTTGCTGATTGTGTAAAGTGTGTCACAGCGCAGACACTGTGTTGGTTGTGTAACGTGTTTCACAGTCCAAACACTGTACTCATTGTTAAAAGCGTGTCACAGCCCAGAAACTGTGCTGATTGTGTAAAATGTGTCACACTCAGAAACTGTGCTGATCGTGTAAAGTGTGTCACAGTCCAGACACTGTGCTGATTGTGTAAAGTGTGTCACAGCCCAGACACTGTGCTGACTGTGTAAAGTGTGTTGCACTCAGACACTGTGCAGATAGTGTAAAGTGTGTCACAGCCCAGACACTGTGCTGATTGTGTCAAGTGTGTCACAGCACAGACACTTTGCTGATTGTGTAAAGTGTGTCACAGCGCAGACACTGTGTTGGTTGTGTAACGTGTTTCACAGTCCAAACACTGTACTCATTGTTAAAGCGTGTCACAGCCCAGAAACTGTGCTGATTGTGTAAAATGTGTCACACTCAGAAACTGTGCTGATTGTGTAAAGTGTGTCACAGCCCAGACACTGTGCTGATTGTGTAAAGTGTGTTGCACTCAGACACTGTGCTGATTGTTTAAAGTGTGTCACAGCCCAGACACTGTGCTGATTGCGTAAAGTGTGTCACACTCAGACACTGTGCTGATTGTGTAAAGTGTGTCACAGCACAGACACTGTGCTGATTGTGTAAAGAGTGTCACAGCCCAGACACTGTGCTGATTGTGTAAAGTGTGTTGCACTCAGACACTGTGCAGATAGTGTAAAGTGTGTCACAGCCCGGACACTGTGCTGATTGTGTAAAGTGTGTCACAGCCCAGACACTGTGCTGATTGTGTAACGTGTTTCACAGTCCAAACACTGTGCTGATTGTGTAAAGTGTGTCAAAGCCGAGACACTGTGCCCATTGTGTAAAGTGTGTCACAGCCCAGACATTGTTCTGATTGGGTAAAGTGTGTCACCGCCCCGAGACGGTGCTGACTGTGTAAGGTGTGTCACACTCAGACACTGTGTTGATTGTGTGAAGTTTGTCTCAATCAGACACTGTGCTGATTGTGTAAAGTGTGTCACACTCAGACACTGTGCTGATTGTGTAAAGTGTGTCACAGCCCAGACACTGTGCTGATTGTATAAAGTGTGTCACGCCCCGAGACTGTGCTGACTGTGTAAGGTGTGTCACACTCAGACACTGTGTAGATTGTGTGAAGTGTGTCTCAATCAGACTCTGTGCTGATTGTGTAAAGTGTGTCACACTCAGACACTGTGCTGATTGCGTAAAGTGTGTCACAGCCCAGACACTGTGCTGATTGTGTAAAGTGTGTCACAGCACAGACACTTTGCTGATTGTGTAAAGTGTGTCACAGCGCAGACACTGTGTTGGTTGTGTAACGTGTTTCACAGTCCAAACACTGTACTCATTGTTAAAAGCGTGTCACAGCCCAGAAACTGTGCTGATTGTGTAAAATGTGTCACACTCAGAAACTGTGCTGATCGTGTAAAGTGTGTCACAGTCCAGACACTGTGCTGATTGTGTAAAGTGTGTCACAGCCCAGACACTGTGCTGATTGTGTAAAGTGTGTTGCACTCAGACACTGTGCAGATAGTGTAAAGTGTGTCACAGCCCGGACACTGTGCTGATTGTGGAAAGTGTGTCACAGCCCAGACACTGTGCTGATTGTGTAACGTGTTTCACAGTCCAAACACTGTGCTGATTGTTTAAAGCGTGTCACCGCCCAGAAACTGTGCTGATTGTGTAAAATGTGTCACACTCAGACCCTGTGCAGATTGTGTAAAGTGTGTCACAGCCCAGAAACTGTGCTGATTGTATAAAGTGTGTCACAGCCCAGACAATGGGCTGATTGCGTAAAGTGTGTCACACTCAGACACTGTGTTGATTGTGTAAAGTGTGTCACACTCAGACACTGTGCTGATTGCGTAAAGTGTGTCACAGCCCAGACACTGTGCTGATTGTGTAAAGTGTGTCACAGCACAGACACTTTGCTGATTGTGTAAAGTGTGTCACAGCGCAGACACTGTGCTGGTTGTGTGAAGTGTGTCACACGCAGACCCTGTGCTCATTGTGTAAAGTGTGTCACAGCCCAGCCACTGCTGATTGTGTAAAGTGTGTCACAGCCCAGACACTGTGCTGATTGTGTCAAGTGTGCCACACTCAGACACTGTGCTGATTGTTTTAAGTGTGTCACAGCCCAGACACTGTGCTGATTGCGTAAAGTGTGTCACACTCAGAAACTGTGTTGATTGTGTAAAGTGTGTCACACTCAGACACTGTGCTGATTGTGTAAAGTGTGTCACAGCACAGACACTGTGCTGATTGTGTAAAGTGTGTCACAGCCCAGACACTGTGCTGATTGTGTAAAGTGTGTTGCACTCAGACACTGTGTTGATTGTGTAAAGTGTGTCACACTCAGACACTGTGCTGATTGTGTAAAGTGTGTCACAGCCCAGACACTGTGCTGATTGTGTAACGTGTTTCACAGTCCAAACACTGTGCTGATTGTTTAAAGCGGGTCACCGCCCAGAAACTGTGCTGATTGTGTAAAATGTGTCACACTCAGACACTGTGCTGATCATGTAAAGTGTGTCACAGTCCAGACACTGTGCTGGTTGTGTGAAGTGTGTCACTCTCAGACCCTGTGCTGATTGTGTAAAGTGGGTCACACTCAGCCCCTGTGCTGATTGTGTAAAGTGTGTTGCACTCAGACACTGTGCAGATTGTGTAAACTGTGTCACAGCCCGGACACTGTGCTGATTGTGTAAAGTGCATCACAGCCCAGACACTGTGCTGATTGTGTAAAGTGTGTCACAGCGCAGACACTGTGCTGGTTGTGTCAAGTGTGTCACACTCAGACCCTGTGCTCATTATGTAAAGTGTGTCACAGCCCAGCCACTGCTGATTGTGTAAAGTGTGTCACAGCCCAGAAACTGTGCTGATTGTGTAAAGTGTGTCACAGCCCAAACAATGTGCTGATTGCGTAAAGTGTGTCACACTCAGACACTGTGTTGATTGTGTAAAGTGTGTCACACTCAGACACTGTGCTGATTGCGTAAAGTGCGTCACAGCCCAGACACTGTGCTGATTGTGTAAAGTGTGTCACAGCACAGACACTTTGCTGATTGTGTAAAGTGTGTCACAGCGCAGACACTGTGTTGGTTGTGTAACGTGTTTCACAGTCCAAACACTGTACTCATTGTTAAAAGCGTGTCACAGCCCAGAAACTGTGCTGATTGTGTAAAATGTGTCACACTCAGAAACTGTGCTGATCGTGTAAAGTGTGTCACAGTCCAGACACTGTGCTGATTGTGTAAAGTGTGTCACAGCCCAGACACTGTGCTGATTGTGTAAAGTGTGTTGCACTCAGACACTGTGCAGATAGTGTAAAGTGTGTCACAGCCCGGACACTGTGCTGATTGTGGAAAGTGTGTCACAGCCCAGACACTGTGCTGATTGTGTAACGTGTTTCACAGTCCAAACACTGTGCTGATTGTTTAAAGCGTGTCACCGCCCAGAAACTGTGCTGATTGTGTAAAATGTGTCACACTCAGACCCTGTGCAGATTGTGTAAAGTGTGTCACAGCCCAGAAACTGTGCTGATTGTATAAAGTGTGTCACAGCCCAGACAATGGGCTGATTGCGTAAAGTGTGTCACACTCAGACACTGTGTTGATTGTGTAAAGTGTGTCACACTCAGACACTGTGCTGATTGCGTAAAGTGTGTCACAGCCCAGACACTGTGCTGATTGTGTAAAGTGTGTCACAGCACAGACACTTTGCTGATTGTGTAAAGTGTGTCACAGCGCAGACACTGTGCTGGTTGTGTGAAGTGTGTCACACGCAGACCCTGTGCTCATTGTGTAAAGTGTGTCACAGCCCAGCCACTGCTGATTGTGTAAAGTGTGTCACAGCCCAGACACTGTGCTGATTGTGTCAAGTGTGCCACACTCAGACACTGTGCTGATTGTTTTAAGTGTGTCACAGCCCAGACACTGTGCTGATTGCGTAAAGTGTGTCACACTCAGAAACTGTGTTGATTGTGTAAAGTGTGTCACACTCAGACACTGTGCTGATTGTGTAAAGTGTGTCACAGCACAGACACTGTGCTGATTGTGTAAAGTGTGTCACAGCCCAGACACTGTGCTGATTGTGTAAAGTGTGTTGCACTCAGACACTGTGCAGATAGTGTAAAGTGTGTCACAGCCCGGACACTGTGCTGATTGTGTAAAGAGTGTCACAGCCCAGACACTGTGCTGATTGTGTAACGTGTTTCACAGTCCAAACACTGTGCTGATTGTTTAAAGCGGGTCACCGCCCAGAAACTGTGCTGATTGTGTAAAATGTGTCACACTCAGACACTGTGCTGATCATGTAAAGTGTGTCACAGTCCAGACACTGTGCTGGTTGTGTGAAGTGTGTCACTCTCAGACCCTGTGCTGATTGTGTAAAGTGGGTCACACTCAGCCCCTGTGCTGATTGTGTAAAGTGTGTTGCACTCAGACACTGTGCAGATTGTGTAAACTGTGTCACAGCCCGGACACTGTGCTGATTGTGTAAAGTGCATCACAGCCCAGACCCTGTGCTGATTGTGTAAAGTGTGTCACAGCGCAGACACTGTGCTGGTTGTGTCAAGTGTGTCACACTCAGACCCTGTGCTCATTATGTAAAGTGTGTCACAGCCCAGCCACTGCTGATTGTGTAAAGTGTGTCACAGCCCAGACACTGCGCTGATTGTGTCAAGTGTTTCACACTCAGACACAGTGCTGATTGATGAAAGTGTGTCACAGCCAAGACACTGTGCTGAGTGTGTAAAGTGTCTCACACTCAGAAACTGTGCTGATTGCGTAAAGTCTGTCAATTTCACACACTGCGCTGATTGTATGAAGTGTGTCACACTCAGATACTGTGCTGACTGTGTAATGTGTGTTAAAGCCGAGACACTGTGCCCATTGTGTAAAGTGTGTCACAGCCCAGACATTGTTCTGATTGGGTAAAGTGTGTCACCGCCCCGAGACGGTGCTGACTGTGTAAGGTGTGTCACACTCAGACACTGTGTTGATTGTGTGAAGTGTGTCTCAATCAGACTCTGTGCTGATTGTGTAAAGTGTGTCACACTCAGACTCTGTGCTGATTGTGTAAAGTGTGTCACACTCAGACCCTGTGCAGATTGTGTAAAGTGTGTCACAGCCCAGAAACTGTGCTGATTGTGTAAAGTGTGTCACAGCCCAGACAATGTGCTGATTGCGTAAAGTGTGTCACACTCAGACACTGTGTTGATTGTGTAAAGTGTGTCACACTCAGACACTGTGCTGATTGCGTAAAGTGCGTCACAGCCCAGACACTGTGCTGATTGTGTAAAGTGTGTCACAGCACAGACACTTTGCTGATTGTGTAAAGTGTGTCACAGCGCAGACACTGTGTTGGTTGTGTAACGTGTTTCACAGTCCAAACACTGTACTCATTGTTAAAAGCGTGTCACAGCCCAGAAACTGTGCTGATTGTGTAAAATGTGTCACACTCAGAAACTGTGCTGATCGTGTAAAGTGTGTCACAGTCCAGACACTGTGCTGATTGTGTAAAGTGTGTCACAGCCCAGACACTGTGCTGATTGTGTAAAGTGTGTTGCACTCAGACACTGTGCAGATAGTGTAAAGTGTGTCACAGCCCGGACACTGTGCTGATTGTGGAAAGTGTGTCACAGCCCAGACACTGTGCTGATTGTGTAACGTGTTTCACAGTCCAAACACTGTGCTGATTGTTTAAAGCGTGTCACCGCCCAGAAACTGTGCTGATTGTGTAAAATGTGTCACACTCAGACCCTGTGCAGATTGTGTAAAGTGTGTCACAGCCCAGAAACTGTGCTGATTGTATAAAGTGTGTCACAGCCCAGACAATGGGCTGATTGCGTAAAGTGTGTCACACTCAGACACTGTGTTGATTGTGTAAAGTGTGTCACACTCAGACACTGTGCTGATTGCGTAAAGTGTGTCACAGCCCAGACACTGTGCTGATTGTGTAAAGTGTGTCACAGCACAGACACTTTGCTGATTGTGTAAAGTGTGTCACAGCGCAGACACTGTGCTGGTTGTGTGAAGTGTGTCACACGCAGACCCTGTGCTCATTGTGTAAAGTGTGTCACAGCCCAGCCACTGCTGATTGTGTAAAGTGTGTCACAGCCCAGACACTGTGCTGATTGTGTCAAGTGTGCCACACTCAGACACTGTGCTGATTGTTTTAAGTGTGTCACAGCCCAGACACTGTGCTGATTGCGTAAAGTGTGTCACACTCAGAAACTGTGTTGATTGTGTAAAGTGTGTCACACTCAGACACTGTGCTGATTGTGTAAAGTGTGTCACAGCACAGACACTGTGCTGATTGTGTAAAGTGTGTCACAGCCCAGACACTGTGCTGATTGTGTAAAGTGTGTTGCACTCAGACACTGTGCAGATAGTGTAAAGTGTGTCACAGCCCGGACACTGTGCTGATTGTGTAAAGTGTGTCACAGCCCAGACACTGTGCTGATTGTGTAACGTGTTTCACAGTCCAAACACTGTGCTGATTGTTTAAAGCGGGTCACCGCCCAGAAACTGTGCTGATTGTGTAAAATGTGTCACACTCAGACACTGTGCTGATCATGTAAAGTGTGTCACAGTCCAGACACTGTGCTGGTTGTGTGAAGTGTGTCACTCTCAGACCCTGTGCTGATTGTGTAAAGTGGGTCACACTCAGCCCCTGTGCTGATTGTGTAAAGTGTGTTGCACTCAGACACTGTGCAGATTGTGTAAACTGTGTCACAGCCCGGACACTGTGCTGATTGTGTAAAGTGCATCACAGCCCAGACACTGTGCTGATTGTGTAAAGTGTGTCACAGCGCAGACACTGTGCTGGTTGTGTCAAGTGTGTCACACTCAGACCCTGTGCTCATTATGTAAAGTGTGTCACAGCCCAGCCACTGCTGATTGTGTAAAGTGTGTCACAGCCCAGACACTGCGCTGATTGTGTCAAGTGTTTCACACTCAGACACAGTGCTGATTGATGAAAGTGTGTCACAGCCAAGACACTGTGCTGAGTGTGTAAAGTGTCTCACACTCAGAAACTGTGCTGATTGCGTAAAGTCTGTCAATTTCACACACTGCGCTGATTGTATGAAGTGTGTCACACTCAGATACTGTGCTGACTGTGTAAAGTGTGTTAAAGCCGAGACACTGTGCCCATTGTGTAAAGTGTGTCACAGCCCAGACATTGTTCTGATTGGGTAAAGTGTGTCACCGCCCCGAGACGGTGCTGACTGTGTAAGGTGTGTCACACTCAGACACTGTGTTGATTGTGTGAAGTGTGTCTCAATCAGACACTGTGCTGATTGTGTAAAGTGTGTCACACTCAGACACTGTGCTGATTGTGTAAAGTGTGTCACACTCAGACCCTGTGCAGATTGTGTAAAGTGTGTCACAGCCCAGAAACTGTGCTGATTGTGTAAAGTGTGTCACAGCCCAGACAATGTGCTGATTGCGTAAAGTGTGTCACACTCAGACTCTGTGCTGATTGTGTAAAGTGTGTCACACTCAGACCCTGTGCAGATTGTGTAAAGTGTGTCACAGCCCAGAAACTGTGCTGATTGTGTAAAGTGTGTCACAGCCCAGACAATGTGCTGATTGCGTAAAGTGTGTCACACTCAGACACTGTGTTGATTGTGTAAAGTGTGTCACACTCAGACACTGTGCTGATTGCGTAAAGTGCGTCACAGCCCAGACACTGTGCTGATTGTGTAAAGTGTGTCACAGCACAGACACTTTGCTGATTGTGTAAAGTGTGTCACAGCGCAGACACTGTGTTGGTTGTGTAACGTGTTTCACAGTCCAAACACTGTACTCATTGTTAAAAGCGTGTCACAGCCCAGAAACTGTGCTGATTGTGTAAAATGTGTCACACTCAGAAACTGTGCTGATCGTGTAAAGTGTGTCACAGTCCAGACACTGTGCTGATTGTGTAAAGTGTGTCACAGCCCAGACACTGTGCTGATTGTGTAAAGTGTGTTGCACTCAGACACTGTGCAGATAGTGTAAAGTGTGTCACAGCCCAGACACTGTGCTGATTGTGTCAAGTGTGTCACAGCACAGACACTTTGCTGATTGTGTAAAGTGTGTCACAGCGCAGACACTGTGTTGGTTGTGTAACGTGTTTCACAGTCCAAACACTGTACTCATTGTTAAAAGCGTGTCACAGCCCAGAAACTGTGCTGATTGTGTAAAATGTGTCACACTCAGAAACTGTGCTGATCGTGTAAAGTGTTTCACAGTCCAGACACTGTGCTGATTGTGTAAAGTGTGTCACAGCCCAGACACTGCTGATTGTGTAAAGTGTGTTGCACTCAGACACTGTGCTGATTGTTTAAAGTGTGTCACAGCCCAGACACTGTGCTGATTGCGTAAGCTGTGTCACACTCAGACACTGTGCTGATTGTGTAAAGTGTGTCACAGCACAGACACTGTGCTGATTGTGTAAAGTGTGTTGCCCCCAGACACTGGGCAGATAGCGTAAAGTGTGTCACAGCCCGGACACTGTGCTGATTGTGGAAAGTGTGTTGCACTCAGACACTGTGCTGATAGTGTAAAGTGTGTCACAGCCCAGACACTGTGCTGATTGTGGAAAGTGTGTCACAGCCCAGACACTGTGCTGATTGTGTAACGTGTTTCACAGTCCAAACACTGTGCTGATTGTTTAAAGTGTGTCACGCCCCGAGACTGTGCTGACTGTGTAAGGTGTGTCACACTCAGACACTGTGTTGATTGTGTGAAGTGTGTCTCAATCAGACTCTGTGCTGATTGTGTAAAGTGTGTCACACTCAGACACTGTGCTGATTGTGTAAAGTGTGTCACACTCAGACACTGTGTTGATTGTGTAAAGTGTGTCACACTCAGACACTGTGCTGATTGTGTAAAGTGTGTCACAGCCCAGACACTGTGCTGATTGTGTAAAGTGTGTCACAGCACAGACACTTTGCTGACTGTGTAAAGTGTGTCACAGCGCAGACACTGTGCTGGTTGTGTGAAGTGTGTCACACTCAGACCCTGTGCTGATTGTGTAAAGTGTGTCACAGCCCAGACAATGTGCTGATTGCGTAAAGTGTGTCACACTCAGACACTGTGTTGATTGTGTAAAGTGTGTCACACTCAGACACTGTGCTGATTGCGAAAAGTGTGTCACAGCCCAGACACTGTGCTGATTGTGTAAAGTGTGTCACAGCCCAGACAATGTGCTGATTGCGTAAAGTGTGTCACACTCAGACACTGTGTTGATTGTGTAAAGTGTGTCACACTCAGACACTGTGCTGATTGCGAAAAGTGTGTCACAGTCCAGACACTGTGCTGATTGTGTAAAGTGTGTCACACTCAGACACTGTGTTGATTGTGTAAAGTGTGTCACACTCAGACACTGTGCTGATTGTGTGAAGTGTGTCACACTCAGACCCTGTGCTGATTGTGTAAAGTGTGTCACACTCAGACTCTGTGCTGATTGTGTAAAGTGTGTCACAGCCCAGCCACTGCTGATTGTGTAAAGTGTGTCACAGCCCAGACACTGTGCTGGTTGTGTGAAGTGTGTCACACGCAGACCCTGTGCTCATTGTGTAAAGTGTGTCACAGCCCAGACACTGTGCTGATTGTGTAACGTGTTTCACAGTCCAAACACTGTGCTGATTGTTTAAAGCGTGTCACCGCCCAGAAACTGTGCTGATTGTGTAAAATGTGTCACACTCAGACACTGTGCTGATCATGTAAAGTGTGTCACAGTCCAGACACTGTGCTGATTGAGTAAAGTGTGTCACACTCAGACACTGTGTTGATTGTGTAAAGTGTGTCACAGCCCAGACACTGTGCTGGTTGTGTGAAGTGTGTCACTCTCAGACCCTGTGCTGATTGTGTAAAGTGGGTCACACTCAGCCCCTGTGCTGATTTTGTAAAGTGTGTCTCAGCCCAGACACTGTGCTGATCATGTAAAGTGTGTCACAGTCCAGACACTGTGCTGGTTGTGTGAAGTGTGTCACTCTCAGACCCTGTGCTGATTGTGTAAAGTGGGTCACACTCAGCCCCTGTGCTGATTTTGTAAAGTGTGTTGCACTCAGACACTGTGCAGATTGTGTAAACTGTGTCACAGCCCGGACACTGTGCTGATTGTGTAAAGTGCATCACAGCCCAGACACTGTGCTGATTGTGTAAAGTGTGTCACAGCGCAGACACTGTGCTGGTTGTGTCAAGTGTGTCACACTCAGACCCTGTGCTCATTATGTAAAGTGTGTCACAGCCCAGCCACTGCTGATTGTGTAAAGTGTGTCACAGCCCAGACACTGCGCTGTTTGTGTCAAGTGTTTCACACTCAGACACAGTGCTGATTGATGAAAGTGTGTCACAGCCAAGACACTGTGCTGAGTGTGTAAAGTGTCTCACACTCAGAAACTGTGCTGATTGCGTAAAGTCTGTCAATTTCACACACTGCGCTGATTGTATGAAGTGTGTCACACTCAGATACTGTGCTGACTGTGTAAAGTGTGTTAAAGCCGAGACACTGTGCCCATTGTGTAAAGTGTGTCACAGCCCAGACATTGTTCTGATTGGGTAAAGTGTGTCACCGCCCCGAGACGGTGCTGACTGTGTAAGGTGTGTCACACTCAGACACTGTGTTGATTGTGTGAAGTGTGTCTCAATCAGACTCTGTGCTGATTGTGTAAAGTGTGTCACACTCAGACTCTGTGCTGATTGTGTAAAGTGTGTCACACTCAGACCCTGTGCAGATTGTGTAAAGTGTGTCACAGCCCAGAAACTGTGCTGATTGTGTAAAGTGTGTCACAGCCCAGACAATGTGCTGATTGCGTAAAGTGTGTCACACTCAGACACTGTGTTGATTGTGTAAAGTGTGTCACACTCAGACACTGTGCTGATTGCGTAAAGTGCGTCACAGCCCAGACACTGTGCTGATTGTGTAAAGTGTGTCACAGCACAGACACTTTGCTGATTGTGTAAAGTGTGTCACAGCGCAGACACTGTGTTGGTTGTGTAACGTGTTTCACAGTCCAAACACTGTACTCATTGTTAAAAGCGTGTCACAGCCCAGAAACTGTGCTGATTGTGTAAAATGTGTCACACTCAGAAACTGTGCTGATCGTGTAAAGTGTGTCACAGTCCAGACACTGTGCTGATTGTGTAAAGTGTGTCACAGCCCAGACACTGTGCTGATTGTGTAAAGTGTGTTGCACTCAGACACTGTGCAGATAGTGTAAAGTGTGTCACAGCCCGGACACTGTGCTGATTGTGGAAAGTGTGTCACAGCCCAGACACTGTGCTGATTGTGTAACGTGTTTCACAGTCCAAACACTGTGCTGATTGTTTAAAGCGTGTCACCGCCCAGAAACTGTGCTGATTGTGTAAAATGTGTCACACTCAGACCCTGTGCAGATTGTGTAAAGTGTGTCACAGCCCAGAAACTGTGCTGATTGTATAAAGTGTGTCACAGCCCAGACAATGGGCTGATTGCGTAAAGTGTGTCACACTCAGACACTGTGTTGATTGTGTAAAGTGTGTCACACTCAGACACTGTGCTGATTGCGTAAAGTGTGTCACAGCCCAGACACTGTGCTGATTGTGTAAAGTGTGTCACAGCACAGACACTTTGCTGATTGTGTAAAGTGTGTCACAGCGCAGACACTGTGCTGGTTGTGTGAAGTGTGTCACACGCAGACCCTGTGCTCATTGTGTAAAGTGTGTCACAGCCCAGCCACTGCTGATTGTGTAAAGTGTGTCACAGCCCAGACACTGTGCTGATTGTGTCAAGTGTGCCACACTCAGACACTGTGCTGATTGTTTTAAGTGTGTCACAGCCCAGACACTGTGCTGATTGCGTAAAGTGTGTCACACTCAGAAACTGTGTTGATTGTGTAAAGTGTGTCACACTCAGACACTGTGCTGATTGTGTAAAGTGTGTCACAGCACAGACACTGTGCTGATTGTGTAAAGTGTGTCACAGCCCAGACACTGTGCTGATTGTGTAAAGTGTGTTGCACTCAGACACTGTGCAGATAGTGTAAAGTGTGTCACAGCCCGGACACTGTGCTGATTGTGTAAAGTGTGTCACAGCCCAGACACTGTGCTGATTGTGTAACGTGTTTCACAGTCCAAACACTGTGCTGATTGTTTAAAGCGGGTCACCGCCCAGAAACTGTGCTGATTGTGTAAAATGTGTCACACTCAGACACTGTGCTGATCATGTAAAGTGTGTCACAGTCCAGACACTGTGCTGGTTGTGTGAAGTGTGTCACTCTCAGACCCTGTGCTGATTGTGTAAAGTGGGTCACACTCAGCCCCTGTGCTGATTGTGTAAAGTGTGTTGCACTCAGACACTGTGCAGATTGTGTAAACTGTGTCACAGCCCGGACACTGTGCTGATTGTGTAAAGTGCATCACAGCCCAGACACTGTGCTGATTGTGTAAAGTGTGTCACAGCGCAGACACTGTGCTGGTTGTGTCAAGTGTGTCACACTCAGACCCTGTGCTCATTATGTAAAGTGTGTCACAGCCCAGCCACTGCTGATTGTGTAAAGTGTGTCACAGCCCAGACACTGCGCTGATTGTGTCAAGTGTTTCACACTCAGACACAGTGCTGATTGATTAAAGTGTGTCACAGCCAAGACACTGTGCTGAGTGTGTAAAGTGTCTCACACTCAGAAACTGTGCTGATTGCGTAAAGTCTGTCAATTTCACACACTGCGCTGATTGTATGAAGTGTGTCACACTCAGATACTGTGCTGACTGTGTAAAGTGTGTTAAAGCCGAGACACTGTGCCCATTGTGTAAAGTGTGTCACAGCCCAGACATTGTTCTGATTGGGTAAAGTGTGTCACCGCCCCGAGACGGTGCTGACTGTGTAAGGTGTGTCACACTCAGACACTGTGTTGATTGTGTGAAGTGTGTCTCAATCAGACACTGTGCTGATTGTGTAAAGTGTGTCACACTCAGACACTGTGCTGATTGTGTAAAGTGTGTCACACTCAGACCCTGTGCAGATTGTGTAAAGTGTGTCACAGCCCAGAAACTGTGCTGATTGTGTAAAGTGTGTCACAGCCCAGACAATGTGCTGATTGCGTAAAGTGTGTCACACTCAGACTCTGTGCTGATTGTGTAAAGTGTGTCACACTCAGACCCTGTGCAGATTGTGTAAAGTGTGTCACAGCCCAGAAACTGTGCTGATTGTGTAAAGTGTGTCACAGCCCAGACAATGTGCTGATTGCGTAAAGTGTGTCACACTCAGACACTGTGTTGATTGTGTAAAGTGTGTCACACTCAGACACTGTGCTGATTGCGTAAAGTGCGTCACAGCCCAGACACTGTGCTGATTGTGTAAAGTGTGTCACAGCACAGACACTTTGCTGATTGTGTAAAGTGTGTCACAGCACAGACACTGTGCTGATTGTGTAAAGTGTGTCACAGCCCAGACACTGTGCTGATTGTGTAAAGTGTGTTGCACTCAGACACTGTGCAGATAGTGTAAAGTGTGTCACAGCCCGGACACTGTGCTGATTGTGTAAAGTGTGTCACAGCCCAGACACTGTGCTGATTGTGTAACGTGTTTCACAGTCCAAACACTGTGCTGATTGTTTAAAGCGGGTCACCGCCCAGATTGTGTAAACACTTTGCTGACTGTGTAAAGTGTGTCACAGCGCAGACACTGTGCTGGTTGTGTGAAGTGTGTCACACTCAGACCCTGTGCTGATTGTGTAAAGTGTGTCACAGCCCAGACAATGTGCTGATTGCGTAAAGTGTGTCACACTCAGACACTGTGTTGATTGTGTAAAGTGTGTCACACTCAGACACTGTGCTGATTGCGAAAAGTGTGTCACAGCCCAGACACTGTGCTGATTGTGTAAAGTGTGTCACAGCCCAGACAATGTGCTGATTGCGTAAAGTGTGTCACACTCAGACACTGTGTTGATTGTGTAAAGTGTGTCACACTCAGACACTGTGCTGATTGCGAAAAGTGTGTCACAGTCCAGACACTGTGCTGATTGTGTAAAGTGTGTCACACTCAGACACTGTGTTGATTGTGTAAAGTGTGTCACACTCAGACACTGTGCTGATTGTGTGAAGTGTGTCACACTCAGACCCTGTGCTGATTGTGTAAAGTGTGTCACACTCAGACTCTGTGCTGATTGTGTAAAGTGTGTCACAGCCCAGCCACTGCTGATTGTGTAAAGTGTGTCACAGCCCAGACACTGTGCTGGTTGTGTGAAGTGTGTCACACGCAGACCCTGTGCTCATTGTGTAAAGTGTGTCACAGCCCAGACACTGTGCTGATTGTGTAACGTGTTTCACAGTCCAAACACTGTGCTGATTGTTTAAAGCGTGTCACCGCCCAGAAACTGTGCTGATTGTGTAAAATGTGTCACACTCAGAAACTGTGCTGATCGTGTAAAGTGTGTCACAGTCCAGACACTGTGCTGATTGTGTAAAGTGTGTCACAGCCCAGACACTGTGCTGATTGTGTAAAGTGTGTTGCACTCAGACACTGTGCAGATAGTGTAAAGTGTGTCACAGCCCAGACACTGTGCTGATTGTGTCAAGTGTGTCACAGCACAGACACTTTGCTGATTGTGTAAAGTGTGTCACAGCGCAGACACTGTGTTGGTTGTGTAACGTGTTTCACAGTCCAAACACTGTACTCATTGTTAAAAGCGTGTCACAGCCCAGAAACTGTGCTGATTGTGTAAAATGTGTCACACTCAGAAACTGTGCTGATCGTGTAAAGTGTTTCACAGTCCAGACACTGTGCTGATTGTGTAAAGTGTGTCACAGCCCAGACACTGCTGATTGTGTAAAGTGTGTTGCACTCAGACACTGTGCTGATTGTTTAAAGTGTGTCACAGCCCAGACACTGTGCTGATTGCGTAAGCTGTGTCACACTCAGACACTGTGCTGATTGTGTAAAGTGTGTCACAGCACAGACACTGTGCTGATTGTGTAAAGAGTGTCACAGCCCAGACACTGTGCTGATTGTGTAAAGTGTGTTGCACTCAGACACTGTGCAGATAGTGTAAAGTGTGTCACAGCCCGGACACTGTGCTGATTGTGTAACGTGTTTCACAGTCCAAACACTGTGCTGATTGTGTAAAGTGTGTTAAAGCCGAGACACTGTGCCCATTGTGTAAAGTGTGTCACAGCCCAGACATTGTTCTGATTGGGTAAAGTGTGTCACCGCCCCGAGACGGTGCTGACTGTGTAAGGTGTGTCACACTCAGACACTGTGTTGATTGAGTGAAGTGTGTCTCAATCAGACACTGTGCTGATTGTGTAAAGTGTGTCACACTCAGACACTGTGCTGATTGTGAAAAGTGTGTCACAGCCCAGACACTGTGCTGATTGTATAAAGTGTGTCACGCCCCGAGACTGTGCTGACTGTGTAAGGTGTGTCACACTCAGACACTGTGTAGATTGTGTGAAGTGTGTCTCAATCAGACTCTGTGCTGATTGTGTAAAGTGTGTCACACTCAGACACTGTGCTGATTGTGTAAAGTGTGTCACACTCAGACACTGTGCTGATTGTGTAAAGTGTGTCACACTCAGACACTGTGCTGATTGTGTAAAGTGTGTCTCAGCCCAGATACTGTGCTGATTGTTTAAAGTGTGTCACGCCCCGAGACTGTGCTGACTGTGTAAGGTGTGTCACACTCAGACACTGTGTTGATTGTGTGAAGTGTGCCTCAATCAGACTCTGTGCTGATTGTGTAAAGTGTGTCACACTCAGACACTGTGCTGATTGTGTAAAGTGTGTCACACTCAGACCCTGTGCAGATTGTGTAAAGTGTGTCACAGCCCAGAAACTGTGCTGATTGTGTAAAGTGTGTCACAGCCCAGACAATGTGCTGATTGCGTAAAGTGTGTCACACTCAGACACTGTGTTGATTGTGTCAAGTGTGTCACACTCAGACACTGTGCTGATTGTGTAAAGTGTGTCACAGCACAGACACTTTGCTGATTGTGTAAAGTGTGTCACAGCGCAGACACTGTGTTGGTTGTGTAACGTGTTTCACAGTCCAAACACTGTACTCATTGTTAAAAGCGTGTCACAGCCCAGAAACTGTGCTGATTGTGTAAAATGTGTCACACTCAGAAACTGTGCTGATCGTGTAAAGTGTGTCACAGTCCAGACACTGTGCTGATTGTGTAAAGTGTGTCACAGCCCAGACACTGTGCTGACTGTGTAAAGTGTGTTGCACTCAGACACTGTGCAGATAGTGTAAAGTGTGTCACAGCCCAGACACTGTGCTGATTGTGTCAAGTGTGTCACAGCACAGACACTTTGCTGATTGTGTAAAGTGTGTCACAGCGCAGACACTGTGTTGGTTGTGTAACGTGTTTCACAGTCCAAACACTGTACTCATTGTTAAAGCGTGTCACAGCCCAGAAACTGTGCTGATTGTGTAAAATGTGTCACACTCAGAAACTGTGCTGATTGTGTAAAGTGTGTCACAGCCCAGACACTGTGCTGATTGTGTAAAGTGTGTTGCACTCAGACACTGTGCTGATTGTTTAAAGTGTGTCACAGCCCAGACACTGTGCTGATTGCGTAAAGTGTGTCACACTCAGACACTGTGCTGATTGTGTAAAGTGTGTCACAGCACAGACACTGTGCTGATTGTGTAAAGAGTGTCACAGCCCAGACACTGTGCTGATTGTGTAAAGTGTGTTGCACTCAGACACTGTGCAGATAGTGTAAAGTGTGTCACAGCCCGGACACTGTGCTGATTGTGTAAAGTGTGTCACAGCCCAGACACTGTGCTGATTGAGTAACGTGTTTCACAGTCCAAACACTGTGCTGATTGTGTAAAGTGTGTCAAAGCCGAGACACTGTGCCCATTGTGTAAAGTGTGTCACAGCCCAGACATTGTTCTGATTGGGTAAAGTGTGTCACCGCCCCGAGACGGTGCTGACTGTGTAAGGTGTGTCACACTCAGACACTGTGTTGATTGTGTGAAGTTTGTCTCAATCAGACACTGTGCTGATTGTGTAAAGTGTGTCACACTCAGACACTGTGCTGATTGTGTAAAGTGTGTCACAGCCCAGACACTGTGCTGATTGTATAAAGTGTGTCACGCCCCGAGACTGTGCTGACTGTGTAAGGTGTGTCACACTCAGACACTGTGTAGATTGTGTGAAGTGTGTCTCAATCAGACTCTGTGCTGATTGTGTAAAGTGTGTCACACTCAGACACTGTGCTGATTGCGTAAAGTGTGTCACAGCCCAGACACTGTGCTGATTGTGTAAAGTGTGTCACAGCACAGACACTTTGCTGATTGTGTATAGTGTGTCACAGCCCAGACACTGTGTTGGTTGTGTAACGTGTTTCACAGTCCATACACTGTACTCATTGTTAAAAGCGTGTCACAGCCCAGAAACTGTGCTGATTGTGTAAAATGTGTCACACTCAGAAACTGTGCTGATCGTGTAAAGTGTGTCACAGTCCAGACACTGTGCTGATTGTGTAAAGTGTGTCACAGCCCAGACACTGTGCTGATTGTGTAAAGTGTGTTGCCCCCAGACACTGGGCAGATAGTGTAAAGTGTGTCACAGCCCGGACACTGTGCTGATTGTGGAAAGTGTGTCACAGCCCAGACACTGTGCTGATTGTGTAACGTGTTTCACAGTCCAAACACTGTGCTGATTGTTTAAAGTGTGTCACGCCCCGAGACTGTGCTGACTGTGTAAGGTGTGTCACACTCAGACACTGTGTTGATTGTGTGAAGTGTGTCTCAATCAGACTCTGTGCTGATTGTGTAAAGTGTGTCACACTCAGACACTGTGCTGATTGTGTAAAGTGTGTCACACTCAGACACTGTGTTGATTGTGTAAAGTGTGTCACACTCAGACACTGTGCTGATTGTGTAAAGTGTGTCACAGCCCAGACACTGTGCTGATTGTGTAAAGTGTGTCACAGCACAGACACTTTGCTGACTGTGTAAAGTGTGTCACAGCGCAGACACTGTGCTGGTTGTGTGAAGTGTGTCACACTCAGACCCTGTGCTGATTGTGTAAAGTGTGTCACAGCCCAGACAATGTGCTGATTGCGTAAAGTGTGTCACACTCAGACACTGTGTTGATTGTGTAAAGTGTGTCACACTCAGACACTGTGCTGATTGCGAAAAGTGTGTCACAGCCCAGACACTGTGCTGATTGTGTAAAGTGTGTCACAGCCCAGACAATGTGCTGATTGCGTAAAGTGTGTCACACTCAGACACTGTGTTGATTGTGTAAAGTGTGTCACACTCAGACACTGTGCTGATTGCGAAAAGTGTGTCACAGTCCAGACACTGTGCTGATTGTGTAAAGTGTGTCACACTCAGACACTGTGTTGATTGTGTAAAGTGTGTCACACTCAGACACTGTGCTGATTGTGTGAAGTGTGTCACACTCAGACCCTGTGCTGATTGTGTAAAGTGTGTCACACTCAGACTCTGTGCTGATTGTGTAAAGTGTGTCACAGCCCAGCCACTGCTGATTGTGTAAAGTGTGTCACAGCCCAGACACTGTGCTGGTTGTGTGAAGTGTGTCACACGCAGACCCTGTGCTCATTGTGTAAAGTGTGTCACAGCCCAGACACTGTGCTGATTGTGTAACGTGTTTCACAGTCCAAACACTGTGCTGATTGTTTAAAGCGTGTCACCGCCCAGAAACTGTGCTGATTGTGTCAAATGTGTCACACTCAGACACTGTGCTGATCATGTAAAGTGTGTCACAGTCCAGACACTGTGCTGATTGAGTAAAGTGTGTCACACTCAGACACTGTGTTGATTGTGTAAAGTGTGTCACAGCCCAGACACTGTGCTGGTTGTGTGAAGTGTGTCACTCTCAGACCCTGTGCTGATTGTGTAAAGTGGGTCACACTCAGCCCCTGTGCTGATTTTGTAAAGTGTGTCTCAGCCCAGACACTGTGCTGATCATGTAAAGTGTGTCACAGTCCAGACACTGTGCTGGTTGTGTGAAGTGTGTCACTCTCAGACCCTGTGCTGATTGTGTAAAGTGGGTCACACTCAGCCCCTGTGCTGATTTTGTAAAGTGTGTTGCACTCAGACACTGTGCAGATTGTGTAAACTGTGTCACAGCCCGGACACTGTGCTGATTGTGTAAAGTGCATCACAGCCCAGACACTGTGCTGATTGTGTAAAGTGTGTCACAGCGCAGACACTGTGCTGGTTGTGTCAAGTGTGTCACACTCAGACCCTGTGCTCATTATGTAAAGTGTGTCACAGCCCAGCCACTGCTGATTGTGTAAAGTGTGTCACAGCCCAGACACTGCGCTGATTGTGTCAAGTGTTTCACACTCAGACACAGTGCTGATTGATGAAAGTGTGTCACAGCCAAGACACTGTGCTGAGTGTGTAAAGTGTCTCACACTCAGAAACTGTGCTGATTGCGTAAAGTCTGTCAATTTCACACACTGCGCTGATTGTATGAAGTGTGTCACACTCAGATACTGTGCTGACTGTGTAAAGTGTGTTAAAGCCGAGACACTGTGCCCATTGTGTAAAGTGTGTCACAGCCCAGACATTGTTCTGATTGGGTAAAGTGTGTCACCGCCCCGAGACGGTGCTGACTGTGTAAGGTGTGTCACACTCAGACACTGTGTTGATTGTGTGAAGTGTGTCACACTCAGACACTGTGCTGATTGCGTAAAGTGTGTCACAGCCCAGACACTGTGCTGATTGTGTAAAGTGTGTCACAGCACAGACACTTTGCTGATTGTGTAAAGTGTGTCACAGCGCAGACACTGTGTTGGTTGTGTAAAGTGTTTCACAGTCCAAACACTGAACTCATTGTTAAAAGCGTGTCACAGCCCAGAAACTGTGCTGATGGTGTAAAATGTGTCACACTCAGAAACTGTGCTGATCGTGTAAAGTGTGTCACAGTCCAGACACTGTGCTGATTGTGTAAAGTGTGTCACAGCCCAGACACTGTGCTGATTGTGTAAAGTGTGTTGCACTCAGACACTGTGCAGATAGTGTAAAGTGTGTCACAGCCCGGACACTGTGCTGATTGTGGAAAGTGTGTCACAGCCCAGACACTGTGCTGATTGTGTAAAGTGTGTCACAGCCCAGACACTGTGCTGATTGTGTAAAGTGTGTCACAGCACAGACACTTTGCTGATTGTGTAAAGTGTGTCACAGCGCAGACACTGTGTTGGTTGTGTAAAGTGTTTCACAGTCCAAACACTGAACTCATTGTTAAAAGCGTGTCACAGCCCAGAAACTGTGCTGATGGTGTAAAATGTGTCACACTCAGAAACTGTGCTGATCGTGTAAAGTGTGTCACAGTCCAGACACTGTGCTGATTGTGTAAAGTGTGTCACAGCCCAGACACTGTGCTGATTGTGTAAAGTGTGTTGCACTCAGACACTGTGCAGATAGTGTAAAGTGTGTCACAGCCCGGACACTGTGCTGATTGTGGAAAGTGTGTCACAGCCCAGACACTGTGCTGATTGTGTAACGTGTTTCACAGTCCAAACACTGTGCTGATTGTTTAAAGCGTGTCACCGCCCAGAAACTGTGCTGATTGTGTAAAATGTGTCACACTCAGACACTGTGCTGATCATGTAAAGTGTGTCACAGTCCAGACACTGTGCTGGTTGTGTGAAGTGTGTCACTCTCAGACCCTGTGCTGATTGTGTAAAGTGGGTCACACTCAGCCCCTGTGCTGATTGTGTAAAGTGTGTTGCACTCAGACACTGTGCAGATTGTGTAAACTGTGTCACAGCCCGGACACTGTGCTGATTGTGTAAAGTGCATCACAGCCCAGACACTGTGCTGACTGTGTAAAGTGTGTCACAGCGCAGACACTGTGCTGGTTGTGTAAAGTGTGTCACACTCAGACCCTGTGCTCATTATGTAAAGTGTGTCACAGCCCAGCCACTGCTGATTGTGTAAAGTGTGTCACAGCCCAGACACTGCGCTGATTGTGTCAAGTGTTTCACACTCAGACACAGTGCTGATTGATGAAAGTGTGTCACAGCCAAGACACTGTGCTGAGTGTGTAAAGTGTCTCACACTCAGAAACTATGCTGATTGCGTAAAGTCTGTCAATTTCACACACTGCGTTGATTGTATGAAGTGTGTCACACTCAGATACTGTGCTGACTGTGTAAAGTGAGTTAAAGCCGAGACACTGTGCTGATTGTGTAAAGTGTGTCACAGCCCAGACATTGTTCTGATTGGGTAAAGTGTGTCACCGCCCCGAGACGGTGCTGACTGTGTAAGGTGTGTCACACTCAGACACTGTGTTGATTGTGTGAAGTGTGTCTCAATCAGACACTGTGCTGATTGTGTAAAGTGTGTCACACTCAGACACTGTGCTGATTGTGTAAAGTGTGTCACAGCCCAGACACTGCTGGTTGTGTAAAGTGTGTCACGCCCCGAGACTGTGCTGACTGTGTAAGGTGTGTCACACTCAGACACTGTGTTGATTGTGTGAAGTGTGTCTCAATCAGACTCTGTGCTGATTGTGTAAAGTGTGTCACACTCAGACACTGTGCAGATTGTGTAAAGTGTGTCACAGCCCAGAAACTGTGCTGATTGTGTAAAGTGTGTCACAGCCGAGACAATGTGCTGATTGCGTAAAGTGTGTCACACTCAGACACTGTGTTGATTGTGTAAAGTGTGTCACACTCAGACACTGTGCTGATTGCGTAAAGTGTGTCACAGCCCAGACACTGTGCTGATTGTGTAAAGTGTGTCACAGCACAGACACTTTGCTGATTGTGTAAAGTGTGCCACAGCGCAGACACTGTGTTGGTTGTGTAACGTGTTTCACAGTCCAAACACTGTACTCATTGTTAAAAGCGTGTCACAGCCCAGAAACTGTGCTGATTGTGTAAAATGTGTCACACTCAGAAACTGTGCTGATCGTGTAAAGTGTGTCACAGTCCAGACACTGTGCTGATTGTGTAAAGTGTGTCACACTCAGACACTGTGTTGATTGTGTAAAGTGTGTCACACTCAGACACTGTGCTGATTGTGTGAAGTGTGTCACACTCAGACCCTGTGCTGATTGTGTAAAGTGTGTCACACTCAGACTCTGTGCTGATTGTGTAAAGTGTGTCACAGCCCAGCCACTGCTGATTGTGTAAAGTGTGTCACAGCCCAGACACTGTGCTGGTTGTGTGAAGTGTGTCACACGCAGACCCTGTGCTCATTGTGTAAAGTGTGTCACAGCCCAGACACTGTGCTGATTGTGTAACGTGTTTCACAGTCCAAACACTGTGCTGATTGTTTAAAGCGTGTCACCGCCCAGAAACTGTGCTGATTGTGTAAAATGTGTCACACTCAGACACTGTGCTGATCATGTAAAGTGTGTCACAGTCCAGACACTGTGCTGATTGTGTAAAGTGTGTCACACTCAGACACTGTGTTGATTGTGTAAAGTGTGTCACAGCCCAGACACTGTGCTGGTTGTGTGAAGTGTGTCACTCTCAGACCCTGTGCTGATTGTGTAAAGTGGGTCACACTCAGCCCCTGTGCTGATTTTGTAAAGTATGTCTCAGCCCAGACACTGTGCTGATTGTGTAAAGTGTGTCACAGCCCAGACACTGTGCTGATTGTGTAAAGTGTGTCACAGCGCAGACACTGTACTGTTTGTGTAAAGCGTGTCACACTCAGACCCTGTGCTCATTGTGCACAGTGTGTCACAGACGAGCCACTGCTGATTGTGTAAAGTGTGTCACAGCCCAGATACTGTGCTGATTGTGTAAAATGTGTCACATCCCAGACACTGTGTTCATTGTGTAAAGTGTGTCACACTCAGACACTGTGCTGATTGTGTAAAGTGTGTCACACTCAGACACTGTGTTGATTGTGTAAAGTGTGTCACACTCAGACACTGTGCTGATTGCGTAAAGTGTGTCACAGCCCAGACACTGTGCTGATTGTGTAAAGTGTGTCACAGCACAGACACTTTGCTGATTGTATAAAGTGTGTCACAGCGCAGACACTGTGTTGGTTGTGTAACGTGTTTCACAGTCCAAACACTGTACTCATTGTTAAAAGCGTGTCACAGCCCAGAAACTGTGCTGATTGTGTAAAATGTGTCACACTCAGAAACTGTGCTGATCGTGTAAAGTGTGTCACAGTCCAGACACTGTGCTGATTGTGTAAAGTGTGTCACACTCAGACACTGTGTTGATTGTGTGAAGTGTGTCACACTCAGACACTGTGCTGATTGTGTGAAGTGTGTCACAATCAGACCCTGTGCTGATTGTGTAAAGTGTGTCACACTGAGACTCTGTGCTGATTGTGTAAAGTGTGTCGCAGCCCAGAAACGGTGCTGATTCTGTAAAGTGTGTCACACCCAGACACTGTGCTGATTGCGTAAACTGTGTCACAGCTCGGACACTGTGCTGATTGTGTAAAGTGTGTCACAGCCCAGACACTGTGCTGATTGTGTAAAGTGTGTCACAGCCCAGACACTGTGCTGATTGTGTAAAGTGTGTCACACTCAGACACTGTGTTGATTGTGTAAAGGGTGTCACACTCAGACACTGTGCTGATTGTGTAAAGTGTGTCACAGCCCAGACACTGTGCTGATTGTGTAAAGTGTGTCACAGCACAGGCACGTTGCTGATTGTGTAAAGTGTGTCACAGCGCAGACACTGTGCTGGTTGTGTGAAGTGTGTCACACGCAGACCCTGTGCTCATTGTGTAAAGTGTGTCACAGCCCAGCCACTGCTGATTGTGTAAAGTGTGTCACACCCCAGACACTGTGCTGATTGTGTCAAGTGTGCCACTCTCAGACACTGTGCTGATTGTTTAAGGTGTGTCACAGCCCAGACACTCTGCTGATTGCATAAAGTGTGTCACACTCAGAAACTGTGTTGATTGTGTAAAGTGTGTCACACTCAGACACTGTGCTGATTGTGTAAAGTGTCTCACAGCACAGACACTGTGCCGATTGTGTAAAGAGTGTCACAGCCCAGACACTGTGCTGATTGTGTAAAGTGTGTTGCACTCAGACACTGTGCAGATAGTGTAAAGTGTGTCACAGCCCGGACACTGTGCTGATTGTGTAAAGTGTGTCACAGCCCAGACACTGTGCTGATTGTGTAACGTGTTTCACAGTCCAAACACTGTGCTGATTTTTTAAAGCGTGTCACCGCCCAGAAACTGTGCTGATTGTGTAAAATGTGTCACACTCAGACACTGTGCTGATCATGTAAAGTGTGTCACAGTCCAGACACTGTGCTGATTGTGTAAAGTGTGTCACACTCAGACACTGTGTTGATTGTGTAAAGTGTGTCACTCTCAGACCCTGTGCTGATTGTGAAAAGTGTGTCACACTCAGACCCTGTGCTGATTGTGTAAAGTGTGTCACAGCCCAGACACTGTGCTGATTGTGTAAAGTGTGTCACAGCGCAGACACTGTGCTGGTTGTGTAAAGTGTGTCACACTCAGACCCTGTGCTCATTGTGTAAAGTGTGTCACAGACGAGCCACTGCCGATTGTGTAAAGTGTGTCACAGCCCAGACACTGTGCTGATTGTGTAAAGTGTTTCACACTCAGACACTGTGCTGATGGTGTAAAGTGTGTCACAGCCCAGACACTGTGCTGATTGTGTAAAGTGTGTCACATCGCAGTCACTGTGCTGGTTGTGTAAAGTGTGTCACACTCAGACCCTGTGCTCATTGTGTAAAGTGTGTCACAGCCCAGCCACTGCTCATTGTGTAAAGTGTGTCACAGCCCAGACACTGTGCTGATTGTGTAAAATATGTCACATCCCAGACACTGTGCTGATTGTGTAAAGTGTGTCACACTCAGACACTGTGCTGATTGTGTAAAGTGTGTCACAGCCCAGACACTGTGCTGATTGTGAAACGTGTGTCACACTCAGACACTGTGCTGATTCTGTAAAGTGTGTCAATTTCACACACTGCGCTGATTGTATGAGGTTTGTCACACTCAGACACTGTGCTGGTTGTGTGAAGTGTGTCACTCTCAGACCCTGTGCTGATTGTGTAAAGTGTGTCACACTCAGACCCTGTGCTGATTGTGTAAAGTGTGTCTCAGCCCAGACACTGTGCTGATTGTGTAAAGTGTGTCACAGCCCAGACACTGTGCTGATTGTGTAAAGTGTGTCACAGCGCAGACACTGTGCTGGTTGTGTAAAGTGTGTCACACTCAGACCCTGTGCTCATTGTGTAAAGTGTGTCACAGACCAGCCACTGCTGATTGTGTAAAGTGTGTCACAGCCCAGACACTGTGCTGATGGTGTAAAGTGTGTCACAACCCCGAGACTGTGCTTATTGTGTAAAGTGTGTCACAACCCAGACACTATGCCGATTGTGTTAAGTGAATCACAGCCCAGACACTGTGCTGATTGTGTAAAGTGTGTCACACTCAGACACTGCACTGATTGTCTAAAGTGTGTCACACTCAGACACGGTGCTGATTGTGTAAAGTGTGTCACACTCAGACACTGCGCTGATTGTCTAAAGTGTGTCACACTCAGACATGGTGCTGATTGTGTAAAGTGTGTCACAGCCCAGACACTGTGCTGATGGTGTAAAGTGTGTCACAGCCCAGACACTGTGCTGATTGTGTAAAGTGTGTCACACTCAGACGCTGTGCTGATTGTGTAAAGTGTGTCATACTCAGACGCTGCGCTGATTATGTCAAGTCTGCCACACTCAGACACTGCGCTGATTGTGTAAAGTGTGTCACACTCAGACACTGCGCTGATTTTGTAAAGTGTGTCACACTCAGACGCTGTGCTGATTGTGTAAAGTGTGTCACACTCAGGCACTGTGCGGATGGTGTAAAGTGTGTCACAGCCCAGACACTGTGCTGATTGTGTAAAGTGTGTCACACTCAGACATTGCGCTGATTGTGTAAAGTGTGTCATACTCAGACGCTGCGCTGATTATGTCAAGTGTGCCACACTCAGACACAGCGCTGATTGTGTATAGTGTGTCACACTCAGACATTTAACTGATTGTGTAAAGTGTGTCACAGCCCAGACACTGCGCTGATTGTGTAAAGTGTGTCACACTCAGACACTGCGCTGATTGTGTAAAGTGTGTTACACTCAGACGCTGTGCTGATTGTGTAAAGTGTGTCACACTCAGACACTGTGCTGATTGTGTAAAGTGTACCACACTCAGGCACTGTCTTGATTGCGTAAAGTGCGTCACAGCCCAGACACTGTGCTGATTGTTTAAGTGTGTCACAGCCCAGACACTGTGTTGATTGTGTAAAGTGCGTCACAGCCCAGACACTGTGCTGATTGTTTAAGTGTGTCACAGCCCAGACACTGTGTTGATTGTGTAAAGTGTGTCACACTCAGACCCTGTGCTGATTGTGGAAAGTGCGTCACAGCCCAGACACTGTGCTGACTGTGTAAAGTGTGTCACACTCAGACCCTGTGCTGATTGTGTAAAGTGTGTCACAGCCCAGCCATTGTTCTGATTGTGTAAAATGTTTCACAGCCCAGACACTGTGCTGATTGTGTAATGTGTGTCACACTCAGACATTGCGCTGATTGTGTAAAGTGTGTCGTCCTCAGACGCTGCGCTGATTATGTCAAGTGTGCCACACTCAGACACAGCGCTGATTGTGTCAAGTGTATCACCCTCAGACACTGAACTGATTGTGTAACGTGTGTCACAGCCCAGACACTGCGCTGATTGTGAAAAGTGTGTTACGCCCAGACACTGCGCTGATTGTGTAACGTGTGTCACACTCAGACATTGCACTGATTGTGTAAAGTGTGTCACACTCAGACACTGCGCTGATTGTGTGAAGTGTGTCACAGCCCAGACACTGTGTTGATTGTGAAAAGTGTGTCACAGCCCAGACACTGTGCTGATTCTGGAAAGTGCGTCAAAGCTCAGACACTGTGCTGATTGTGTAAAGTGTGTCACACTCTGACACTGTGCTGATTGTGTAAAGTGTGTCACACTCAGACACTCTGTTGATTGTGTAAAGTGTGTCACAACCCAGACACTATGCTGATTGTGGAAAGTGTATCACAGCCCAGACACTGTGCTGATTGTGTAAAGTGCGTCACAGCCCAGACACTGTGCTGATTGTGTAAAGTGTGTCACACTCAGACACTGCGCTGATTGTGTAAAGTGTGTCAAATCCGAGAGACTGTGCTGATTGTGTAACGTGAGTCACACTCAGACACTGCGCTGATTGTGTAAAGTGTGTCACAGCCCAGACACTGTGCTGATTGTGTAAAGTGTGTCATACTCAGACACTGTGCTGATTGTGTAAAGTGTGTCACACTCAGACCCTGTGCTGATTGTGTAAATTGTGTCACACTCAGACACTGTGCTGATTGTGTAAAGTCTGTCACAGCCCAGACACTGTGCTGCTTTTGTAAAGTGTGTCACAGCCCAGACACTGTGCTGATTGTGTAAAGTGTGTCACTCTCAGACACTGTGCTGATTGTGTAAAGTGTGTCACAGCCTAGACACTGTGCTGTTTGTGTAAAGTGTGTCACACTCAGACACTGTGCTGATTGTGTAAAGTGTGTCACACTCAGACCCTGTGCTGGTTGTGTAAAGTGTGTCACACTCAGACACTGTGCTGATTGTGTAAAGTGTGTGGCTGCACTTATGCAATGGTAATCAGCCGTAAGCTGACAGGCGTGAGTTGGAGACATGTCAGCTGTCTGCTGCTGCAGCCGCCCTCAACGAACTTTCCCCGCTATCACAGGGTCCAGTGGCAGATCGCAAGTGTCCCTCCACCCAGAAATATTGTCCGAAACCCCCTCTTCCACCACCCAGTCCGATCGCCCCCCCCACCCTACCTCTACCGATCACATGTAGAGTGGCAGTGGGACCACACTCCCTCCATCACTGATTGCGTGCAGAATGGCAGTGGGCCCCCATGTCTCTACCCAATTGGCCCATCCGCTCTAGGCCCGACTGCCTTCAGGCCCCACATCTTCAGGCCCTGCCCCTTCAGATCTCACCCCTTGAGACCCCGCTCACATTGGTCCCGCCCCTTTCTGGCCCTATCCACACAGGTACTTCCCAGTTGGCGGTGCCACGGTGCCAGGCTGGCACGGCCTAGCTGGCACTGTCCAAGGTGCACCCCCTTGCCTTTGACCTCCCCCGGGAGGTGGGGGGGGGGGGGGGGGGCTCAATGACCTCTGGTTCTTCCGGCGAGGCCATCACGACCGGTCCCCGTTCATGGGACCAGGTGTTTTCCTCGCCGGGAGAGAGCCCGGACAATTGCGTCCCAGGATCACTAATTTCATTTAAATTAGATTTACCATAAATTTCAGTAATTTATCCAGCCTTTCACCAGAAATGGGCAGGAAGCTGACCGCGCCAGATATCCGGTGACGGTAAGATCGCGAGAGCCGGGAAATCGGACACAATCCTGATTTCTCGATCTCTCTCGGTTTTACTGGCTTGCCCCATGAATCGATGGGCAGGGCACTGTGGTAAAGTCACCCCCAGTGTGTCAGAGCCCAGTAACTGTCCTGATTGTGTAAAGTGCTTCACCACCCAGTGACAGTTCTGATTGTGTAAAGTGTGTCGCAGCCCAGGCACTGTGCTGATTATATAAACTGTATCACAGCCCAGTAACAGTTCTGCTAGTGTAAATTATGTCAGAGCCCAGGCAATGGGTGGAATTTTACAGTAAAAATTTCAAGTGCCTAACTAGCGAGGAAATGGGAGAGTTGCAGATCTGTTTTTTGGTGAGTGTTTACTTCCAATCTTATGCACACAGTGCATGAAAAAAATGGGCTAGACCATTTCTAGCCACTAGCAGATGTGGGTGGGGCTTAATTCACCAACCAGCTTGTCCAGGCAGCAGAGGGAGCTATGCAGACCTTTGTGTCTGCACATGCGCAATTCTAACAGCTGATGCCTGACAGAGCGAGAAAGAGAGAGAGAGAGCTGTCTGGCCTCTGCTGTTGCAGCCAGCTCAAGCCAGCAGGCCCCTGCAATCGGCTGTGATGAAACACGAGCCGCACACCACCCAAAAATATAGCACCCCCGTGCCTCCACCACGCAGACTGATCACGCCCCCCCCCCCTCCCTCCACTGACTGCAGGTAGAGCAGCAGTGGGCCCCCTTCCCCTCATACCGATCACAGATGCAGAGTGCCCAGCTGCCCCCCTCCCAATCCCTCCAGGCCCTGTCCCATAGACCTTGCCCTTCCAGGCCCCGCGCCTTGGCTCTGCCTGGTGGGCAGTGCCAATGTTCCCACAGAGCATTGCCAAGATACCAGGTTGGCAGTGCAAAGATGCCTGGCTGGCAGTGCCAAAGTGCCAGGCTGGCACTGCCAGGCTGGTACTGCCCAAGGGGCATCCCTCCTTGCCGCCAGCCTCCCTGGGGACCTAAATGGCCTCTGGTTCTATCAGTGAGGGCAATACAACTGTTCTCCATTCATGGGGAGCAAGTGTTGTCCTCGCCAGAGGGAACCTCTCCGAGCGAGGCCATAAAGGTAAGCGAGCCCGGGCTCACTAAACAGATGTAAATCACATTTAACATAAATTTAAATAATTTATTCAGCCTCTCGCCGGAAACGGGCAAGAGGCTGACCGCGCTGGATATCCGGTACTGGTAAGATCGCGAGAGCCGGGAAATCGGGTATGTGCAGTTTCACCATCTTGCTCTGCCCATCGAGAGGCCGGACGGACCAGTAAAATCATGGCCAATGTGTTGATTGTGTAAATTGTGCAACAGCTCAGACACCATGTTGATTGTGTAAACTGTGTCACAGCCCAGGCACTGTGCAGATTGTGTAAAGTGTCTTGGTTCCGAAATGCTTTCCACAAAGTTTTTGAAGTTTAAAGTTTATTTATTAGTGTCACAAGTCAGGCTTACATTAACACTTCAATGAAGTTACTGTGAAATTCCCCTAGTCGCCACACTCCGGCACCTGTTTGGGTCACTGCACCTAACCAGCACATCTTTCAGGCTGTGGGAGGAAACCAGAGCACCCGGAGGAAACCCACGCAGACACGGGCAGAACATGCAAACTGCACACAGACAGTCACCCAAGCCGGGAATCGAACCTGGGTCCCTGGCACTGTGAGGCATGATGTGGAGATGCCGGCGTTGGACTGGGGTAAACACAGTAAGAAGTTTAACAACACCAGGTTAAAGTCCAACAGGTTTATTTGGTAGCAAAAGCCACACAAGCTTTCGGAGCTGCAAGCCCCTTCTTCAGGTGAGTGGGAATTCTGTTCACAAACAGAGCATATAAAGACACAAACTCAATTTACATGAAAAATGGTTGGAATGTGAATACTTACAACTAATCAAGTCTTTAAGAAACAAAACAGCATGAGTGGAGAGAGCATCAAGACAGGCTAAAAAGATGTGTATTGTCTCCAGACAAGACAGCCAGTGAAACTCTGTGGGGGTTACAAATAGTGGGACATGAACCCAATATCCCGGTTGAGGCCGTCCTCGTGTGTGCGGAACTTGGCTATCAGTTTCTGCTCAGCGACTCTGCGCCGTCGTGTGTCGTGAGGCAGCAGTGCTAACCACTGTGCCACCATGCCGTCCCAATCGATCAACACAGTGCCAGAGCTGTGACACACGTTATACAATCAGCACAGTGTCTAATGTGCACCTCATTCTGGGAACAGGGATAGTCTGCACTTCATTCCGGGGCAATGGGAACAGTGCGCATCCCATTCTGGGAGAATGGGAATTGTGCGCACCCCATTCCGGGGGAATGGGGACAGTGTGCACCCCCTTCCGGGAACGGGAATAATGTGCATCCCATTCTGGGATTCCATCTCTCACTCTCTGACAAAGGGTCACCCAGACTTGAAACATTTGCTCTGTTCTCCCCACAGATGCTGCCAGACCTGCTGCGATTTTCCAGCAATTTCTGGGTTCATTTCAGATTCCAGCATCCGCAGTATTTTCATTTTATCACAATATCATTGTACCTGTTAACTATTTTTGCCATCTTCTGATTTATTGGACATTGTTTATTACATTCACTATTCCCAACATTACAGCACTGAATATATTAAAAAAGCACCAATGTCTGGGACCTCCTGTCATCATGAAACGTGCAAAATAAATGCAAATGTTCGGAATATATTTAAATATAAAAGTAAAGTTTATTTATTAGTCACAATTAGGCTTACATTAACACTGCAATGAGGTTACTGTGAAAATCCCCTGGTCACCACACTCCAGTGCCTGTCCAGCTACACTGAGGGAGAATTTAGCATGGCCAATTCACTTAACCAGCACGCCTTTCAGACTCTGGGAGGAAACCGGAGCACCCGGAGGAAACCCACGCAGACGCGGGGGAAAATGTGAAAACTCCATACAGGCAGTCACCCAAGTTGGGAATCAATCCCGGGTCCCCAGAGCTGTGAGGCAGCAGTGCTAACCACTGTGGTACCTTGAAGAAGTACTTGTTCCCCAATCTTGTCACGTGACACCGCATCATTGTCTTATTGGCTCAATTTTTTAAAAACTATGTTAATAAAGAGGCAGTTGGGTTCTTCACGTACAAGAAGCATGGAGGTGAGGAAGTCTAGCTTACCTTGCCTGTGTTTGTCACTGTCTTGCTTTTTCTCCTGCCTGGAATTAGCTGAGCACCTCAATGTGTGGACTGTCCAACGTTGGAGCCTTGCTCTGCCTCTCAGGTTGCTCCTGGAACAGGAGGGAAGCATTATTTGCAGAACAGAAGTGCCAGCGTGTATTCACATCCTTGCCTCTTTCCGATCAACACTCCACTCTGCAACCTCAGTCGTTACAAAATCTGCATGGAAACACCAAGAAATAGAGACGTTGTTGCGGATGGAAATGAGTTGGTGATTATATTGACAGGCTGTCATTCAGTGGAGCCTGATTCTAGTTAGGTAATTGAACCAAGTCTTACACCCTTCGCCAATGCAAAACAGTTTGAGATGCAGAGTGGGTTGGAAATGGTATTAAGAGATGGGAAGTCAGTGGGGCATTCGGGTCCTTGATGGCAACCAGGCGGAACAGTAAGTTCTCATTGCTGGTAGGCAGTCTGGAACCACTTGGGATTTGTACTGCTGTGGTGTATCTCCAACTCCTGCAAAAAGAAGGTCTGAGCAATCCCCCAAATGATCAATTGAAACATCAAGGGGTGGGGGGGGGGGGGGGGAGCGGGAGGGGGGGCGATTCTCCCAAAAAAGCTCTAAGTGTCGAATTCGCCTGAAAAGTGGAGTAAAGCATGCTGTTTTTTAAAGTGGGAGTTTCGAGAAGAATTCCCTACACTCTGAGCACTGCTGAGTGCACTAGTATAAACCACGCAAACAATCAGGGCGTAGGGTCTATTCCTGCGGGAGAAGCCGGCAGCATAGCGCTGAGTGGGCCACTGCACATGCGCCGATCTGTCAGCGCCGAGATCAACACATGCACAGTAGCCCCACACTGCTGACTTCCTGATTGCTGGCCAGCCCCGTGACGCCCTGTTGCTGCCCCCCCCCCCCCATGCCCAGATCGCTGGCCAGCCCCACCACCCTGCAATGCTGCCCATCCGACCTTCCCATGGCCCGATCCCTGGCCCCCTGAACATGCCCGGGCCCAACCCTGACCCCCCCCCGCCTCCGACATGCCCCAATCCTTCCCTCCCTCGCTGAAAGTCCAAAACCCCCCCCCACCACAGTGCCAAACCCACCCCCCCAGCAGGCTGCCCCCTGCCCTCACCCCTATGGCCAGCCCTGATCGCTGGCCTCCCTCCCTCCCCCACCGATCCCAATTGCAGAGTGGCAGCAACCCATCAGGCCCTGTAACCCCATTAGACCCTGTCCCGATCAAGCCCTGGCCCCTTGGCACTGCACCATGCTGGGTGCCCCCCTGGGCACTGGCACTTTGCCGCTTGGCTAGTGTCGGAGGCCCAGGCTGGCACTGCCAAGGTGCCAATACCAAGGGGGCACCCCCCCCAGCACCCAACCCTCTGGGGATCCTTGATTACCCTACTTTCACTCGAGCGGGGTGAGGTCGCCAACATCCCAACAAGTGGGGAGCTTCTCTAAACCCCGCTGGATTGAACGACTCCTGGCAGGGGGGAGATGCTATCAGGACCAGAGATTCAGTCCCGGGCCCGCTAATGCCATTGAACTTGCAAGCAAATTAGAGGCTGCATAGTTTATTCAGCTCTGTGCCAGAAATCAGCGCAGAGCTGACGGCGCTGGAAATGCGGAGCTGGGAGACGTGCTCAGGCCCGGGGGCCCAGCGGGGAGCCAGCGAATCGGGCACTGCTTAAATCTCCTGGCCCACTGCGCTAAAAGATCAGCGCAGTGAGATGGGAGAATTGCCCCCAGATCCCGCTTTTCAAAATCTTGCATTTCAGTGCTTGCTGTGTCGCTTTGCTTTCGCCTGCGACTGAGATTGTTCCTTCACAATCTGTGAGACTCTGAAGCGCACTGCCTCAGAAACCAATCCAGATGTTTAAAGGGAGCTGGATAACCAGGATAGGAGCGATGTGAAGAGAGCTCAGGGAATTGGAATAGGACAGATCAAGTTGAAACATAGAAAATAGGAGCAGGAGGAGGCCATTCAACCCTTCAAGCCTGTTCCGCCATTCATTATGATCAAGGCTGATCATCCAACTCAGTAGCCTTTCCCCCATATCATTTGATCTCCTTCGCCTCAAGAGCTGTATCATAGAATCATAGAATCCCTACAGTGCAGATGAAGGCCATTCGGCCCATCAAATCTGCACCGACCATATTCTCACCCAGGTCCTATCCCCGTAACACCATGCACTTACTGTGCTAATCACCCTGACACTAAGGGACAATTTAGCATGGCCAATCCATCTAACCTACACATCTTTGGGACTGTGAGAGAAAACCGGAGCGCCTGGAGAAAACCCACGCAGACACGGGGAGAACGTGCACACTCCTCACAGACAGTGACCCAAGGCCGGAATTGAACCCAGGTCCCTGGCGCTGTGAGGCAGCAGTGCCAGCCTCTGTGCCACCATGCCGCCCCAATCTAACTGCTTCTTGAAAACATTCAATATTTTGGCCTCAACTACTTTCTATGGTAGCAAATTCCACAAGCTAGCACTCTTTGGGTGAAGAAACTTCTCCTCATCTCTATCCTAAATTGCCTACCCCGTATCCTCAGACTGTGACCCCATAACCAGAAATGAAGAGGAGTGTGAATAGAGTCATAGTGTCATACAGTGCAGAAAAGGCCCTTCGGCCCATCAAGTCTGCACTGACAATAACTACCACTAAAGGCACGGTAGCACAGTGGTTAGCATTGCTGCTTCACAGCGCCAGGGACCTGGGTTCGATTCCCGGCTTGGGTCACTGTCTGTGTGGAGTTTGCACATTCTTCTCGTGTCTGCGTGGGTTTCCTCCGGGTGCTCCGGTTTCCTCCCACAGTCCAAAGATGTGCGGGTTAGGTTAATTGGCCATGCTAAAATTGCCCTTAGTGTCCTGGGATGCGTAGATTAGAGGGATTAGTGGGTAAAATATGTAGGGATATGGGGGTAGTGCCTGGGTGGGATTGTGGTCGGTGCAGACTCGATGGGCCGAATGGCCTCTTTCTGTACTGTAGGGTTTCTATGATATTCTATGATCTATGAACCACATTTTCCAGCACTTCTCTCATGTCCTCGAATGTCAAGATATTTCAAGTGCTCATCCAAATACTTTTTAAAGGTTGTAAAGTTTCCAGCCTCCACTACCTTCCCAGTCAGTGCATTCCAGATTCCCACAACCCTCTGAATGATTTTTGTTTTCAAATCCCCTTTGAACCTCCTGCCTCTTACCCTAAAACAACGCCCCCTCATGATTGACCTCTCAACCAAGGGGAACAGTTGCTTCCTATTCACCCTGTCCATCCCCCTCATGATCTTGTGAACCCCAATCATGTCCCCCCTCAGCCTTCCCTGCTCTAAAAAAACCAATCCAAGCCTATCTAGTCTCTCCTTATAGCTCAGATGCTCCATCCTAGGCAACATCCTGGTGAATCTCCTCTGTACCCCTCTAGTGCAATCACATCCTTCCTATAGTGAGGTGACCAGAACTGCACATAGTACACCAGCTGTGGCCTAACCAAAGTTCTGTACAGCTCCAACATTGTCTCCTTGCTCTGATACTCTATACAGCAAGAAGTCTCACAACACCAGGTTAAAGTCCAACAGGTTTATTTGGTAGCACAAGCCACTAGCTTTCAGAGCGCTGCTCCTTCATCAGGTAAGTGGGAGTTCTGTTCACAAACAGGGCATATAAAGACACAAATTCAATTTACAAAATTATGGTTGGAATGCGAGTCTTTACAGGTAATCAAGTCTTAAAGGTACAGACAATGTGAGTGGAGAGAGGGTTAAGCACAGGTTAAAGAGATGTGTATTGTCTCCAGCCAGGACAGTTAGATTGAGGCCGTCCTCATGTGTGCGGAACTTAGCTATCAGTCTCTGCTCAGCAACTCTGCGTTGTCGTGTGGCGTGAAGAGTTTTCTCTTCCTGTTGGGGAACACTTCAGCGGTCACGGGCATTCGACCTCTGATCTTCGGGTAAACATTCTCCAAGGCAGCCTTCACAACACACGACAGCGCAGAGTCGCTGAGCAGAGACTGATAGCCAAGTTCCACACACATGAGGACGGCCTCAACCAGGATCTTGGGTTCATGTCACACTATCTGTAACCCCCATGACTTGCCTGGGCTTGCAAAATCTCACTAACTGTCCTGGCTGGAGACAATACACATCTCTTTAACCTGTGCTTAATCCTCTCTCCACTCACATTGTCTGTACCATTAAGACTTGATTACCTGTAAAGACTCGCATTCCAACCATTATTTTGTAAATTGAGTTTGTGTCTTTATATGCCCTGTTTGTGAACAGAACTCCCACTTACCTGATGAAGGAGCAGTGCTCCGAAAGCTAGTTGCTTGTGCTACCAAATAAACCTGTTGGACTTTAACCTGGTGTTTTGAGACTTCTTACTGTGTTTACCCCAGTCCAATGCTGGCATCTCCACATCTTATACTCTATGCCAGACTGATAAAAGCAAGTGTCCCATATGCCTTTTTAATTATCCTATTCAGCTGCTCTGCTGCCTTCAGGGATCTGTGAATAAGTACCCCAAGATCCATCTGTTCCTCTGGACTTCTTAGTGTCCTGCCATTCAGTACTCTCTTATCGTGTTACTTCTTTCGAAGTGCATACCTCACACTTATCAGGATTAAATACCGTCTGCCACTGCTCTGCATATATATGGGATTTTGACAGTAACTTCATTGCAGTATTAATGTAAGCCTACTTGCGAGTAATAAATAAACTTTACTTCACTTTACTTTACTTTTATATGGGGAATATATGGGAGAAACTCAACTGGCCCAGTCTAGGGGCCTGATACTCTCAACCAATCAAATGCCAACAATGCATTGAAGAGATAGCGAGATATACATACGAGGGTGAAGAATATATTGATTGGAAAAATTGAATGAGAATGGGAGAAGCCTTATGTGAAGCATACACACCAACATGGAGATGAAGGGCTGAATGGCCTGCTTCAATGCTGTAAATATTATGATGTGGAGATGCCGGCATTGGACTGGGGTAAGCACAGTAAGAAGTCTTACGACACCAGGTTAAAGTCCCCATGCCCACCAACAACCCCGCCCCCATCCCCACCAACAACCCCGCCCCCATCCCCACCAACAACCCCGCCCCCATCCCCACCAACAACCCCGCCCCCATCCCCACCAACAACCCCGCCCCCATCCCCACCAACAATCCCGCCCCCATCCCCACCAACAACCCCGCCCCCATCCCCACCAACAACCCCGCCCCCATCCCCACCAACAACCCCGCACCCATCCCCACCAACAAGCCCGCCCCCATCTCCACCAACAACCCCGCCCCCATCCCCACCAACAACCCCGCCCCCATCCCCACCAACAAACCTGCCCCCATCCCCACCAACAACCCCGCCCCCATCCCCACCAACAACCCCGCCCCCATCCCCACCAACAACCCCGCCCCTATCCCCACCAACAACCCCGCCCCCATCCCCACCAACAACCCCGCCCCTATCCCCACCAACAACCCCGCCCCCATCCCCACCAACAACCCCGCCCCCATCCCCGCCAACAACCCCGCCCCCATCCCCACCAACAACTCCGCCCCCATTCCCCCCCCCCCCCCCCCCCCCAAGGAATCTGAGCTAAAACATGGTTAGGAACACCGGCTTCACGCTCAATTGTGGGTTAGTCACCAGGGTCTAGCACATTAGCCATCTGGTTTTACCCGGGGTTTGAAAAGGGAACGCCTGGGAAGCATGGTCGAGTTCAAACCACAACTACAGGAATAAACCTGTTGGACTTTAACCTGGTGTTGTGAGACTTCTTACTGTAAATATTATGTACATGGGATTGACAGGAAACTCTCGACTCCACTCACGGTTCCCAATGTTTGCTCAGGAACCAATTCCAATGATTAGGTTCCTCTATGCTCTTGTTGCTGGGGAAGTTGAGAGATCACTGATGGGACGGTGGGCAGAACTACAGAGTACATCTCAAATTTAATATCGTTAAAACAAGGAGTAGGATTTGAAAATGAATATTTTGCCATCGTTTTGCTGTGTTCGCCTGCAAAGGGCTCTCTCTGTCTCATCCAATGGAATCTCCTTCGGTGCACAGAGATTTGAAATGAGGTTTCTCCTCAGCAAGGTCTACAGAACCTGAGGATTCCGCAAGTTATTTTCGTCTGAGGATGTTTAGCTCGGGTTTTATTTAGGAAACGGGGGGGGGTCCATGTTTGAATCCAGGAGAGCAGCCTCCTTAGGGATTTTCCAGAGCGGGTTGAAAACTGTCGCTGTAAAGGAGTCAAATAGCTCTCCCAGGGCTGTTAAACACATAACGGCCCCCACCCCCATCCCCACCAACAACCCCGGCCCATCCCCACCAACAACCCCGCCCCCATCCCCACCAGCAACCCCGCCCCCATCCCCACCAACAACCCCGCCCCCATCCCCACCAACAACCCCGCCCCCATCCCCACCAACAACCCCGCCCCCATCCCCACCAACAACCCCGCCCCCATCCCCACCAACAACCCCGCCCCCATCCCCACCAACAACCCCGCCCCCATCCCCACCAACAACCCCGCCCCCATCCCCACCAACAACCCCGCCCCCATCCCCACCAACAACCCCGCCCCCATCCTCCCCCCCCCCCCAGGAATCTGAGCTAAAACATGGTTAGGAACACCGGCTTCACACTCAATTGTGGGTTAGTCACCAGGGTCTAGCACATTAGCCATCTGGTTTTACCCGGGGTTTGAAATGGGAATGCCTGGGAAGCATGGTCGAGTTCAAACCACAACTACAGATTGATCTTTAGACAACAGCCTGTGACCTGATTTCGAGAGCAAAGGGGAAAGAATCTCTTTTAAAATACTGCCAAGTCCTCATTCCCGAGCAGAAATAAACTGGCCCATGTTCTTGTGGAGAGGTGCTTAGAGAAGCGTTGCTTTTGGCCCACAAATTGAATGGAAAATCCAGTCAACAGCCTTTCATGTGGTTCCCAGTATATACTGGTCACGAACCATTCATTCTAAACTAGGGCGATTGGGGCAGGCTCCATCTCTCTCTAATACAGTTTAAAAGTTTAAAGTTTATTTATTAGTGTCACAGGTAGGCTTACATAAACACTGCAATGAAGTTACTATGAAAATCCCCGAGTCGCCACACTCTGGCGCCTGTTCGGGTACACTGAGGGAGAGTTTAGCATGGCCAATGCACCTAACCAGCACATCTTTCAGACTGTGGGAGGAAACCGGAACACCCAGAGGAAACCCACGCAGACAAGGGGAGAACGTACAGACTCCACACAGACAGTGACCTAAGCCAGGAGTTGAACCCGGATCCATGGCACTGTGAGGCAGCAGTGCTAACCACTGTGCAATTGTGCTGCCCATACTACATTTCTAAAAAAACAGCATTTTCTTGACGTTTGACGTATGTAATATTGTCAAAAGTTTATTTTTGGTCATTTAATAAATGGAATGTTTCCTTTTATAGTAACAAAAATTGCTGGAAAAACTCAACATCAGTGGAGAAGTCGATGAAGTATTTTTCCCAACATTTTCTGTTTTCAGTTCAGATTTCCAGCATCCACAGTATTTTACTTCTTATTTTAGAGTTTCCTTTTGCTGTGTTCTCCTGCCTGGACTTTGTCCTGTACAGTAACCAAATGGGAGAATCTATCAACTGTGAGATTTTCCAGCATTTTCTGTTTTTGTGTCCCGAGAAAGCTTCAACTGGCTAAAATAATCAGGTGTGAGTATTTGCAGTAGACTCTCCCAGGCAAAATTTGGATACACAACCTTTATTTAGCAAGTTAAAGGCAAAATACTGCGGATGCTGGAATCTGAAACAAAAACAGAAAATGCTGGAAAATCTCAGCAGGTGTGACAGCATCTGTGGGAAAGAGAATAGAGAATATAGGAGAGATTAAACAGTTTGGGCTTAAACTCGCTGGAGTCTAGAAGGATAAGAGGGGAACTCATCGAGGTATATAAAATTTTAAAAGGAATTGATAAAGTAAATGTAGACCAAATGTTTCCTCTTATGGGGCAATCTCGAACAAGAGGTCGCAGGTATAGGTTGAGAGATGGTAGATTTAAAACTGAGTTGAGGAGGAACCACTTCTTGAGGAGGGTGGTGAATTTGTGGAACTCACTGCCCCATAGCGCAGTGGAGTCTGAATCGTTGAATGGTTTCAAGAAGGAGATAGATATATTTCTAATTAAAAAAAGGATAAGGGGATATGGGGAACAGTGGGGTAGGTGGATTTGAGACCAGGGAGAGATCAGCCATGACTTGATTGAATGGCGGAGCAGGCTCGAAGGGCTGATTTTGCCTACTTCCGCTTCTAATTCCTATGTTCCTAACACTTCCAGTCTGAGTGACCCTTCGTCAGAGCTGAAGACAAAGAAAATAGGTTGAGATTTATACTGTAAGAGTGAGCGGGCTGTAATTGATAGGAATGGCATAGCATTGAAGGTGATGACACCTTCATAGAATCATAGAATTCTATGGTGTGGCAGGAGGTTATTCGGCCAATCGAGTCTGCACTGACCACAATCCCATCCAGGCCCTATCCCCATAGCCCCATGCATTTACCCTAACTAGTCCCTCTGACACTAAGGGGCAATTTAGCATGGCCAATCCACCTAACCCGCACATCTTGGGACACTAAGGGGCAATTTAGCGTGGCCAATCCACCTAAGCCACACATCTTTGGACTATGGGAGGAAACCGGAGAATCGGGAGGAAACCGGAGAATCCGGAGGAAACCCACGCAGACACGGGGAGAACATGCAAACTCCACACAGACAGTGACCCAAGCTGGGAATCGAATCCGGGTCCCTGACGCTGTGAGGCAGCAGTGCTAACCACTGCGCCACCGTGTGACAGTGCTGCCTTGGACAGGGTAAAAGAGACAGATGGAAATTCTGTCAGAGAGAAGGGCAGTACTTCTTCAGGGTAGGCATTCCTGGAAGAGAAGAGGCAGTGAGCTAAACACTAAGATAAAGGCAAAATACTGCGTCCTATTTTCTTTTGTCTTTAGCTCTAATGAAGGGTCATCCAGACTCGAAATTATATTCTCACGTCACAGATGCTGTCAGACCTGCTGAGATTTTCCAGCATTTTCTGTTTTTATTTATTCACTATGTGTTGGTCTGTGGAAGGACTGATGTGTTTTTTTTGGTGTGCAGGTGGTTGGAGGGAAAGGTTAATCACCTGCGGGGTTGCTGTTAGTCTTGCAAAATACAGTAAGCAGTCTACCAACACCAGGTTAAAGTCCAACAGGTTTATTTGGTAGCAAATGCCACTAGCTTTCGGAGCACTGCCCCTTCGTCAGGTGGAGTGGGAGATGTGCTCACAAACAGGGCATACAGAGACAGTCTTGCAAAACCCAGAATTGACACCAAATCGAGAGTTGGTCAAGAGACGAGGAGCCCTTTCCCAGTGCAACTCCTTAAAAAAATTCCTTTCTCAGAGTTCCAGAGGCAATGCGTAGAGTGGAAAGGACACTCCCTTAATCCATTCTCCTTGCTTGCTCCAAAAAACACAATTCACACTGAATCCAATACATTGTTCCCCACGAAAGCGACATTCTAGATTTGAGCTACCAGGCATTACACCTGAGCTCTCTCACGCTGAACCTTCTGAGGCTGAGCAATTCAGTGAGTAAGAAGTCTCACAACACCAGGTTAAAGTCCAACAGGTTTATTTGGTAGCAAGTACCATAAGCTTTCGGAGCAATGCTCCTTCGTCAGATGGAGTGGTCTCTGTTCTCAAACAGGGCACAGACACAGAAATCAAATTACAGAATACTGATTAGAATGCAAATCTCTACAGCCAGCCAGGTCTTAAATGTACAGACAATGTGGGTGGAGGGAGCATTCAACACAGGTTAAAGAGATGTGTATTGTCTCCAGACAGTACAGCTTGTGAAATTGTGCAAGTCCAGGAGGCAAGCTGTGGGGGTAACTGATAATGTGACATAAATCCAACATCCCGGTTTAGACCGTCCTCATGTGTGCGGAACTTGGCTATCAGTTTCTGCTCAGTGACTCTGCGCTGTCGTGTGTCGTGAAGGCCGCCTTGGAGAACGCTTACCTGAAGATCCAAGGCTGAATGCCCGTGACTGCTGAAGTGCTCCCCCACAGGAAGAGAACAGTCTTGCCTGGTGATTGTCGAGCGGTGTTCAGTCATCCGTTGTCGTAGCGTCTGCATGGTTTCCCCAATGTACCATGCCTCGGGACATCCTTTCTTGCAGCGTATCAGGTAGACAATGTTGGCCGAGTTGCAAGAGTAGGTACCGTGTACCTGGTAGATGGTGTTCTCACGTGAGATGATGGCATCCGTGTTGATGATCCGGCACGTCTTGCAGAGGTTGCTGTGGCAGGGTTGTGTGGTGTCATGGTCACTGTTCTCCTGAAGGCTGGGTAGTTTGCTGCGGACAATGGTCTGTTTGAGGTTGCGTGGTTGTTTGAAGGCAAGAAGCGGGGGTGTGGGGATGGCCTTGGCGAGATGTTCGTCTTCATCAATGACATGTTGAAGGCTCCGGAGGAGATGCCGTAGCTTCTCCGCTCCGGGGAAGTACTGGACGATGAAGGGTACTCTGTCCACCGTGTCCCGTGTTTGTCTTCTGAGGAGGTCGGTGCGGTTTTTCGCTGTGGTGCGTCGGAACTGTTGATCGATGAGTCGAGCGCCATATCCTGTTCTTATGAGGGCATCTTTCAGCGTCTGGAGGTGTCTGTTGCGATCCTCCTCATCCGAGCAGATCCTGTGTATTCGGAGGGCTTGTCCGTAGGGGATGGCTTCTTTTACGTGTTTAGGGTGGAAGCTGGAGAAGTGGAGCATCATGAGGTTATCCGTGGGCTTGCGGTACAGTGAGGTGCTGAGGTGCTGCAGTGAATGCAGTTCAAGGTCCTCCCCGCTTTCTTTACTAATAGCCATTCCTCTCCTGGGCTGCCGTCCTTTCGCCAGACAGACTTTCAGATGAAGAATAATCAGTAAATGAACCGCAGGGGGAATGGAAGATGTAACTTACACTTCAAGCAGATTGTGGCGACATGTTAGATATGACCAGAGCCCGGAATTCGCTCTCCTGACAGCGAGCGGTACGAAAACCATTTCATAAAACATCTCATATTCCCATTCAAATTTCAATGTAAACATTTTCAAAATGTGATAGTTCACAGCTCCACCCACCTCAACAAGATCAGGATACACAGGGGCGTCAGTGAAAAGTCTCAGTATTAAGGTTTAAAAACTCTCTCCCCTCCTCTCTCTTCGCCTCTCCTCCCTCACCTTCTCCCCTCGTCACTCTCCTCTTATCCCTCATCTTCTCTCTCCTCCTCTATCTCTCTCCTCCTATCTCTCTCTCCCCCTCCCCTCCACTCTCTCTCCCCCTCCTTTCTCTCCACAACCTCCCCTCCTCCTCTCCTCTTTCTCCTCTCTCTTTCCTCTCTCCCACTCCAACCTCTCTCTCTCCCTCTTTCTTCCCTCCTCTCTTTCCCCTCCTCTCTCTTTCCTTTCTACGGCTCTCCTCTACCCCCTCCCCCCACCTTCTCTCCTCTCTCTTTCCTCTCTCCCGCTCCAGCTTCTCTCTCTTCCTCCTCTCTTCTCTTTCTCCTCACTCTCTCCTCCTCCTCTCTCCCTCCTCCGCCTCTCTTTTTCCTCTCTCCCCATTCCTCTCTCGACATTCCTTTCCCAAGTTACCTTTGACATTATAATATCCCACTTGCCACTGAAGCTCTGGTTTCGTTTTGGCAAAGATCTCTCTTTTTTGTAAGCCTCACTGCGAACACCCCTCAAAAAATACCAATCAGAGCTGCTGAAAGACATTTGTACTCCATTATAGCCAAGCAATAAAGTCCCGCCAAAAGACTTCCAAATTTAGCTCTGAATGTTTCTACTTTCTGATGGTTCCCAACCTGCGTTCAGAACACATATTCTAAGTGCTTTGCGGGTGAAATAATCCGATGCGTAAGAGACAAACACCCCAGGCAATCTTTTTAAAGATTTTAAAGGTATTTTTTAAAACTGAAAATTCAGAATCCCATTCCCTTTTTGACCGAAATGTCTATTTAAAACTTTTTTTGTAAAACTATCATTAGCAGTCTGTACCTTCGCTCTCGACAGTCGCATTTATCGATGGGATATTTAGGATTCAGTAGCGGGAACCAACTGCAGAAAAATATGTTTAAAAATGCATTGAAAATCCAAAAGTTAGTTGTAAAGATCTCCGACTGAACCGGTTATGTTTAAATGTGGCCGTATCAAAGACGGATTATTATATTTGAAGTGTGTAGATTCTATTTTGAACCATCTACTGGTTTCCCAAGCCAAGTTGGTTTTCCAAAAAAAGGTGCGACCCAATAAATGTTTTTTTAAAACTCAAGTCGAAACATGCAGGATTAATCCACGGAACTTCAAAGGCTGCCCGCTGTCTGGATGAGGGATACTGCGCTGGCTTGCTTCAATGTGTGAGATTCAGGCGCGGGGGAATCTTTGTTTGATTTGCTATCGGTGGAATATTTCAAACAAGCAGCGCACTACAAACCGCAAAGATAATTCCACCAATATCGAACGAGCCACTCGCACACAATTCACACACTCTCCCTCCCTCTCACCATTCTCCCTCTCTCTCACACACACTCCCTTTATTTTTCACACACTCTCCCTCTCTCACACTCTCTCTCACACACACACTCTCCCTCTCTCTCACGGACTCCCTCTCTCTCACACATACTCTCCCTCTCTCTCACACACATTCTCCCTCTCTTTCACACACTCCCTCTCTCTCTCACACACTCCCTCTCTCTTTCACATACTCTCCCTCTCTCTTTCACACATTCTCCCTCTCTCTCACACATACTCTCCCTCTCTCTCACACACACTCTCTCTCTTTCACACACTCTTCCTCTCTCTTTCACACACACTCCCTCTCTCTTTATCTCTCTCACACACATTCATCCTCTTTTTCTCTCTCTTACACACACTCCCTCTCTCTTTCTCTCTCACACATATTTTCCCTCTCTCACACACGCTCCCTCTCTCTTTCTCTCCCTGTCACACACACATTTTCTCTCTCTCTTTCTCTCACACGCATTTCCCTCTCACACACGCTCCCTCTCTCTTTCTCTTTCTCTCTCACACATTCCCCTCTCTCTCTCCACGCTGAAGCGGCAGGGAGGGTGGGGAGAGGATTATATAACTCCCTCAGGAAAAAGCTCGCCCATTTAACAGTGACCAGCATTGTGTCAAACTAAATTTAAAAAAAACTCAGGTGAACAGACCCACAAAAGTGTTCAAAAGTGAAGTGTTGGAACACATCTCTCACTGAACTGTCCTGAATTAGATTTTAATAGATCTGGCAATTAAAAAAGAACAATTATAAAAACCTTTGGGCTCAGATCAAGCGTCGGATCAAGCCTGAGATGGGGTCAGCTTGGATCTTGTTTGTCTCTCTTGGGGGGCACCGTGAATTAGACTCAATTGGAATTTCAATTTGGTTTTTGGAGCAAGCAAGAAGATGGCTTTGCATTGTAAGAGAAGGAAATGCTGGAAAATCTCAGCAGGTCTGACAGCATCTGTGGAGAGAGAATAGAGCCCAACGTTTGGCGTCCAGATGACCCTTCCTCAAAGCTCATTTGCCTTTGTAACTTTAAGGATGGAATAATTTTTTTAAATTATAAAAGCTATTGATATGTCACCATGATTTATTTATGTCATATTCAGCAGAATGACCATTCTATAACGAGGCGGACTCTAACTCTCTGCCAAACTTTTTCCGAACATGTTTTTCTCGTGATTCCAATTTGCAAAATATTTAAAACGGTGCAAATATCAAAGGGGAGATCCCGTAAAACTCCATCTCAGGTGTAACTATGGTTTTTATTTTTGCTTAAATGTCATGAAGAAATTGCCTCCGGGATTCTCCGGCCGCGCTCGCCTCAAAACCGGAGAATCCCGCCCGAGGTCAATGGACTTTCGCATGGTCCGCCCCCGCGCCGGCTACAATTCCTGTGGCGGGCAGGACGGGAGAATTCCGGCGGAACAGCGATTGTGTCGATCCGGTTCCCGGGAACTGGGATGAGTGTGGGCTGAGAACTGGCTCCTCGGGGCTCTGAGCTGGGATTGTTGAGGTGAGCCAGACCTGATTCAGTGATCAGCCAGCTTTCCCTTTTCAATATCATTCCACAGGAAGCCCCGGAGGCTAATGCAGGGACCACGCTCGACACACACACGACCCTTATCAGAACAAAAAAGGATAAAACTAAATGCTGGAAAAACTCAGCGGGTCTGGCAGCATCTGTGGAAGTCATGATGTGGAGATGCCGGCGTTGGACTGGGGTAAACACAGTAAGAAGTTTAACAACACCAGGTTAAAGTCCAACAGGTTTATTTGGTAGCAAAAGCCACACAAGCTTTCGGAGCTCCAAGCCCCTTCTTCAGGTGAGTGGGAATTCTGTTCACAAACAGAGCATATAAAGACACAAACTCAATTTACATGAATAATGGTTGGAATGTGAATACTTACAACTAATCAAGTCTTTAAGAAACAAAACAACGTGAGTGGAGAGAGCATCAAGACAGGCTAAAAAGATGTGTATTGGAGACAATACAATACAAGACAAAGCGAGAGGGGAGTATGTATTGGAGAGAGTGTGTGTGAGAGAGTGTGTGTATGAGAGGGTGTGTGTGTGAGAGAGAGAGAGAGAGTGTGTGAGAGAGAGAGTGTGTGAGAGAGGGAGAGTGTGTGAGAGGGTGTGTGTGAGAAAGAGGGAGAGTGTGTGAGAGAGAGAGTGTGTGAGTGAGAGAGAGTGTGTGTGAGAGAGTGTGTGTGAGAGTGTGTGAGAGAGGGAGAGTGTGTGTGAGAGGGTGTGTGTGGGAAAGAGGGAGAGTGTGTGAGAGAGTGTGTGAGAGAGAGAGAGAGTGTGTGAGAGAGGGAGAGTGTGTGTGAGAGGGTGTGTGTGAGAGAGAGTGTGTGTGAGAGAGGGAGAGTGTGTGTGAGAGAGGTAGAGTGTGTGTGAGAGAGAGGTAGAGTGTGTGTGAGAGAGAGGGAGAGTGTGTGTGAGAGAGAGGGGGAGTGTGTGTGAGAGTGAGGAAGAGTGTGAGAGAGTGAGAGAGACAGTGTATTGGTGGGGGTGAGAGAGAGAATGAGTGGTGGTGAGGGTGAGAGAGAGGGTGTGTGCGTGAGTGGAGGGTGAGGAAGTATGTGGGTTAGGGATGAATGAGAGAGAGAGAGAGAATGTGGGTGGAGGGTGAGGAAGTATGTGGGTTAGGGATGAATGAGAGAGAGAGAGAGAGAGAATGTGGGTGGAGGGTGAGGAAGTATGTGGGTTGGGGATGAATGTTGCTGGCTAGGCCGTTATGTATTGCCCATCCCTAGTTGCCCTTGAGAAGGTGGTGGTGAGTTGCCATATTAAACTGCTGCAGTTCCCTTGGTGTAGGTACACCCACAGTGCTGTTAGGGAGGGAGTTCCAGGATGTTCACTCAGCAACACTGAAGGAATGGTGGTATATTTCCAAGTCAGGATGGTGAGCAACTTGGAGGGTAATCTCCAGATAGTGGTGTTCCCAACCATCTGCTGCCCTTGATTTTTTATATGGTAGTGGTCGTGGGATTGGAAGGTGCTGCCTAATAAACATTGGTGAGTGCATCTTGTAGATGGTACACACTGCTGCCATTGTGCATCGGTGATGAAGGGATTAGATGTTTGTGGAAGGTGTAGCAATCAAGTGGGTTGCTTTGTCCTGGATGGACATCTTGAGTGTTGTTGGAGCTGCACTCATCCAGGCAAGTGGAGAGTGTTCCATCACACTACTGACTTGCACCTGCTTGAAGATGGATGGGTTTTGGGAAGTCAGGAGGTGTGTTACTCGCTACAGGATTCCTAGCCTTTGACCTGCTCTTGTGGCTACAGTATTTATATGGCTAGTCCAGTTCAGTTTCTGGTCAATGATAACCCCCAGGGTACTGATAGTGGGAGATTCAGTAATGGTAATTCTTTCTTATTGGGGATGGTCATTGCCTGGCAAGTGTGTGGCACAAATGTTATTTGCCACTTGCTAGCCCAAACCTGGATATTATCCTGTTCTTGCTGCATTTGGACATGGACTGCTTCAGTATCTGAGGAGTTGTGAATCAGACTGAACATTGTGCTATCATCAGTGAACATCCCCATTTCTGACCTTATGATGGGAAGAGGTCATTGATGGTCATTGTTGGGCCTAGGGCACTACCCTGAGGAACTCCTACAGTGATAGTCCTGGGACTGAGATGTTTGATATCCAAAATTCACATTCATCTTTGTGCCAGGTATGATTCCAAACAGCGGAGGGTTTCCCTCTGATTCCCATTGACTCGTTTACTTAGGGCTCCTTGATGCCAAACCCAGTCAAATGCTGCCAGGATGTCAAGGGCAGGCAGTCTCTTTCCACGAGTTCAGCTCTTTTGTGTGCAAGGGAAGAGTGTTGTGTGAGAGTGTAGATCAGTCACTTACTGGGAGCTGCAGCAGCTCATTCCTGATACAAAGTCTTACCAAACAATTCACTTCAGTCAATATCAGTGCCAGGTTAACCTGAAGCTATTGTTGATGTTTGGTCCATTATCCTTAGGGACAATATTACACTGCATCAACATTTCAAATCAATTCCCATGGACTGAATCACCAGAGGGTCGGAATCTCCACAATCGAAAGAAAAGTGGTTGCAATCTACTGGGGGCTTCTCTGGAAATTGTTCCCTGGGAACTTTGGAGACCGGTTTGGCATTGTGATGGGCTTTGATATATCCCCTTCCTACAAATCGCTGGGATTCTTAAAGTTAATTTATTAGTCACAAGCAAGGCTACACTGCAATGAAGTTACTGTGAAATTCCCCTCGTCACCAGACTCCGGCGCCTGTTCGGGTAAATGTCCTTAAGGCTGTGGGAGGAAACCGGAGCACCTGGAGGAAACTCACACAGACATGGGGAGAACATGCAGACTCCACACAGACAGTGACCCAAGCCAGGAATCGAACCCAGGTCCCTGACACTGTGAGGCAGTAGTGCTAACCACTGTGCCACCATGCCGCCCCTTTAGCTTGTACAAGTCAAATCTGACCCTCACATAGCTTGCAAGAAATAGAAGCAGGTATCGGATAGGATCTTACACAGCATTTCAGTCAACTCAACACTCAAACCAACTTATTCAACTCTGCTAACCCCAACGACATGGGAGGTTATGGAAATCGTTAAAACATGAAAGGCTTGCAGTCCTGTTTAGGTTTCACTATTTTTATGACATCTTAATAGCCTCACATGTGAAGGGTTACAGACTAGATACAATCTGTAGGGGCAGAGTAATGTACGCACCTTGCTTTGGGATCAGTCAATGTTCCCCCACCCCCACCAAATACAGTTCAGCCGACTGTCAATCCCCCCTACCCCTGCTCAGTCAATCGAGCCCCCCCTCCACCCCCACCCCACTCTGCTCAGTGAATTGAATCCCCGCAATCTAACATCACTCTCACAAATGTTGCAGCTTTGACACTATACCCTCCTGCTCATTGACTTCTGGGGAGGCGATGGCTGAGTGGTATTATCGCTAGACTATTAATCTAGAAACTCAGCTAATGTTCTGGGGACCCAGGTTCAAATCCCATCTCAGCAAATGTTGGAACTTGAATGCAATTTTTAAAAATCTGGAATGAAAATCTACTGATGACCATGAAACGATTGCCAGGAAAACCCATCCCGTTCACTAATGCCCTTTAGTCCATTTCAGGCAAGGAGCTCATTTACAAAATTGGTTTTCGGCACAAAATTGACTATTCCTTGAAAAAAGAACTGAACTATTTCTGGAGCTCTCGAGTGTGTCTACCCATCTCCCAGATGAGAGAACAAAATAGAGGGAGGAGATGGAAAAATAACACACTATCCCCTTTATATAAATCCACAACAACCCAGCCAGTGTCACAGCAGAATGAATTGCGGGGTTAATGGACAATCAAAGAAAGGGCAGGCAATCGTTGGAGCTCAAACGATGATCCCCTCCATTAATAACATCATTACAGCGTGTTCAAAGGAGAGGCTGTCCCTTTTAACACTGTTTCCAACACCATTTTGCAATAGAATTTGTTACTTAGGGTCTCTAATGCAAAAAAAGTGCCCCCCATCTCTTGTAAAATGAAAAATATTCTCAAAGACAGTAACATGTCTATATTCCCAAACATCCAAAGACTGTAAAATATCCATATTCATACGCATGCAAAGACAGTAATATATCCATATTCACCCAAATGCAAAGTCTGTAATGTATCCATTGTTATGGTTCAGGTCAGAAACTCCAATGTGTTCTATGGAGCCTGCCTGGATCATAAGTTTTGCATCTTGAATTTGGGGATAAGCATGAGATGTTTCACTTCAAGTATGATTCAAGTGATCCACTAGGGAGCTTTTATCAAACAAGGTTCATTTAAGACTATAGTGAATATGTAAAGTAAGAAAATTAGCAAGATCCTTTATCAATTACAAATAAGAAACAAAACAGCCACTATAATGTATAACCCGTAACAAAAATATCTAATGTGTTCAATCAAACCAAAACCCCTGCCATAGACAAAACCCTTTAGCCAGGTTCAACACAGCACAGACTACTGCTCACGTGATAATGGAAATTGAGTCCTTTGGTTGAAGTCTGCAGCTCTCTGGATTCACTCCAAACAGTTTGAAGACAAGGCAGCTTCCCAAAACACCAGAGGGACTCTGGTCCAGCCCCCAACAACAGCAGATTTTCACCCTTCAGGAAAACAAGATCTTGTTTTCAGCTAACCACCAGAATTTTCAAAACAACAGGGAGAGGGGGAAAACACTTCTTTTTAGCTTGCTGTCCCTTCTAAAACCCAACTGCAGTTCAGAACCGAAAATGAAACCTTAAACTCACTGGGGAAAAACCTGTCCAAGAACATACCATTGTTCTCCTAACAATGCAGGATCGTAAAACTAAGCCCAGAGGAAACAGAAACAATCCCATTTAAACCACTAAGTTAACAATAAATTGATTCATCGTAGACAGCACAGCAAAATGACAACATTGACGCTATGAGCACTGCAGAAATCATGATTTAAAAAAAAAATCTCTTAAAGGTACACTAACCTCCAGCATATTCACATACATGCAAAGCCAATAATTTATCCATTCACACACACATAAAGATACAGTAAGAAGTCTAACAACACCAAGTTAAAATCCAATAGGTTTATTTGGTAGCACATGCTTTTGGAGCGCTGCTCCTTCATCATAGTGTATAGTGTCGGTTGAATGTCCTGTGCGGTGAAGAGGTCTTGTTCGAGCCTGTGTATGAAGATGTTGGCATATTGAGGTGTGAATTTGGTCTCCATGGCTGTTCCGTGCGTCTGGATGAAGAACTGGTTGTTGAAGGTGAAGATGTTGTGGTCCAGGATGAAGTGAATGAGTTGTAGAATTGCGTCTGGAGATTGGCAATTGTTGGTTTTGAGTACTGAGGCAGTTGCAGCAATGCCGTCGTCATGGGGGATGCTGGTGTAGAGTGCTGTGACGTCCATTGTGACGAGGAGTGTTCCTGGTTCAACTGCTCCATGGGTGCTGAGTTTCTGTAAGCAGTCCGTAGTGTTGCGACATAAGCTGGGGGTTCCTTGTACGATGAGTTTCAGGATGCCTTCAACATAGCCAGAGAGGTTCTCATTGCCATTGCCATTGTCTGATACGATGGGACAGTCGGGTGTGTTTGCCTTGCGTATCTTCGGGAGGCAGTAGAGATTTCCAACGTGGGGAGTACGTAGGATGAGAGCATGGAGGGTGCTCTGAAGGTCCGGATCAAAGATCTTGATCAGTCTGTTAAGTTGGCGGGTGCGTTCTATGTTCGGGACCTTCAGAGCACCCTCCGTGCTCTCATTCCATGTAATATATCCCTGTTCACACACACACAAAGACAATAATATATCCATATTTGCACACATTCAAGGTCAGTAATATATCCATATTCACACAAACCCAAAGACAGTAATATATCCCTGTTCACACACACAAAAAGACAGTAATATATCCCTGTTCACACACACACAAAGACAGTAATATATCCATATCCACACACATGCAAGGACAGTGCTATATCCATATTCACACAACACAAAGACAGTAATATATACCTATTCACACACATGCAAAGAAAGTAAAGTATCCACTGTCACAAACACATAAAGACAGTAACATATTCATATTCACAACCAAGCAAATACAGTATTATATCCATATTCACACATGTGCAAAAATAGTAATGTATCCAGGTTCACACAAAGGCAACCAAAGTAATATATCCATATTCATAAACATGCAAAAACAGTAATATATCCATATTCATGCACACACAAAGACAGTAAAGTATCCACATGCACACAAATGCGAAGACAGTAATATTTCCATATTCACGCACACAAATACAGTAAAATATCCATATTCACACACACACAAAGACAGTAATATATTCAGAGCACACACACACAGACAGTAATATATCCATATTCCTAATTCATTATTCCTACAAACTCATCTCTAAACTCCATGGCCTGGGCCTCGGCACCTCCCTCTGTGACTGGATCCTGAACTTCCTAACCCACAGACCACAATCAGTAAGGGTAGGCAACAAAACCTCCTCCACGATCATCCTCAACACAAATGCACCACAAGGCTGTGTCCTCAGCCCCCGACTATACTCCTTATACACCTCTGTGGCCAAATTCCCTTCCAACTCGATTTTCAAGTTTGGTGATACCACCATAGTGGGTCAGATCTCAAACAATGATGAATTGGAATGAGATAGAGAATCTGGTGAACTGGTGTGACGACAATAATTTCTCCCTCAATATCAACAAAATGAAGGAGATTATCATCGACTTCAGGAAGTGTAAAGGAGAACATTCCCCTGTCTACATCAATGGGGACAAAGTAGAAATGATCGAAAGCTTCAAATTTTTAGGTGTCCAGATCACCAACAACCTGTCCTGGTCCCCCCATGCCAACATTATAGTTAAGAAAGCCCACCAATGCCTCTACTTTCTCAGAAGATGAAGGAAATTTGGCATGTCAGCTACGACTCTCACCAACTTTTACAGATGCACCATAGAAAGCATTCTCTCTGGTTGTATCGCAGCTTGATATGGCTCCTGCTCTGCCCAAGACCGCAAAAAACTACAAAAGGTCGCGAATGTATCCCAATCCATCACACAAACCAGCCTCCCATCCACTGACTCTGTCTACACTTCCCGCTGCCTCGGCAAAGCAGCCAGCATAAGTAAGGACCCCACACACCCCGGACATTCTCTCTTCCACCTTCTTCCATCGGGAAAAAGCAACAAAAGTCTGAGATCATGTACCAACCACCTCAAGAACAGCTTCTTCCCTGCTGCCATCGGACTTTTGAATGGACCTACCTCGCATCAAGTTGACCTTTCTCTACACCCTAGCTATGACTGTAACACTACATTCTGCACTCTCTCATTTCCTTCTCTATGAATGGTATGCTTTGTCTGTATAGCGTGCAAGAAACAATACTTTTCACTGTATACTCATACCTGAGACAATAATAAATCAAATCAAATCAAATTCACATCGCGCAAAGACAGTAATATATTCATATTCACGCACACAGAGAAAGTAATATAATCATATTCACAAATATGCAAAGACAGTGTTATATCCATATTCACACTCATTAAAATACAGTAATATATCCATATTCAGACACATGCAACAACAGTAATATATCCATATTCACATCCATAAGAATATAGTAATATATCCATATTCACAAACACACAAAGACAGTAATATATCCATATTCACACCCATAAAAAGACAGTAATACATCCATATTCACCCTCATGCAAAGGCAGTAAGATATCCATATTCATACACACTCAAAGGCAGTAATATATCCATAATCACACATGCAAAGATAGTAATATATAGATATTCACACACATACAAAGACAGTAATATATCAATATTCACAAACACACAAAGACACCAATATATCCATATTCATCCACATGCAAAGACAGTAAGATATCCATCCTTACACATATGCAAAGACTGTAATATATTCCTATTCACACACACGCAAAGACCGTAATATATCTATAATCACACACATGCCAAGGCCGTAATTTATGCATATTTACACACACGACAGTAATATATCCATATTTACAAACACAAAGACAGTAATATATCTATATTCATGCACACGCAAAGACAGTAATACATCGATATTCACACACATAGGCAACAACAGTGATGTATCCATATTCACAAACACACAAAGACAGTAATATATCAACATTTGCACATATGCAACAAAAGTAATATATCCATATTCAAACACATGCAAATACAGTAATATATCCATATTCATAAACACACAGTCAGTAAAATATCCATATTCATCAATATGCAAAGACAGTAATATATCCATATTGACAAACACGCAGAGATATTAATATATCAATGTTCACAAAATCGCAGAGACAGTAACCCATCCATACTTACATTCATACAAAGACAGTAATACATCCAGATTCACAAATATGCAAAGACAGTCATACATCCATAATCAACATGTGCCAAGGCAGTAACAGATTCACAAACATACAATGACAGTTATTTTTTCATATTCATATGCATGCCAAGACAGTAATATATCCATTATCGCAAACAAGCAAAGACAGTAATATATGCATATCCACACACATGCAAACACAATAATATATCCATATTCATAGACACACAGTCAGTAAAATATCCATATTCACAAACACTCAGAGACAGTAATATATCCATAATCACACACAATCAAAAACAGTAACATATCCACATTCACAAATACACAAAGATGGTAATATATCCATATTTGCACACATGCAAAAATAGTAATACATCCATTTTCAAACACATGTAACAACAGTAATATATCCATATTCACACAGGCATAAAGATCGTAATACATCCATAATCACACATGTGCTAAGGTGGTAATATATCCATATTCACACACACACAAAGGCAGTAATATATCCATACTCACACACGTGCCAAGGCAGTAATATATCCATACTCACACACGTGCCAAGGCAGTAATATATCCATTTTCTCACACATTCAAGGCCAATAATATATCCATATTCACTCATTCACATAGACAGTAAACATCCATAATCACACACGTGCAAAGGCAGTTATATGTTCGTATTCACACACATGCAAATACAGTCATATATCCATATTCATACACTCAAAGGCAGTGATATATCCATAATCACACACATGCAAAGATAGTAATATATCGATATTCACACACATACAAAGACAGTAATATATCTATATTTACATTAATACAAAGGCAGCAATATATCCATATTCATACACACTCAAAGGCAGTAATATATCCATAATCACAAACACACGAAGACGGTAATATATCTATATTTACACTCACATAAAGACAGCAATATATCCATATTCACAAATGTGCAAAGACAGTAATCTATCCATATCCACACACATGCAACAATAGTTATATATCCATATTCACACACACACAAAAACAGTTAAATATTCATAATTCACATACAAGGACAGTAGTACATTCATATTCACACATTTGCAAGGACCGTGCTATATCCATATTCATTTGAACCCAAAGACAGAAATATATCAACATTCACCCACATGCAAAGACAGTAAGACACCATATTCACACATATGCAAAAATAGTAATGTATCCATATTCACAGTAAGAAGTCTCACAACACCAGGTTAAAGTCCAACAGGTTTATTTGGTAGCAAATACCATATTCACACACATGCAAAGACAGTAACACATACATGTTCATCAACACGGAAAGACAGTAATATATTCATAACCGCACACATGCAAAGACGGTAATATATCCATATTTAAGCACATGTAAAAATAGTAATATATCTGTATTCACACAAATGCAAACACAATAATACATCCATATTTACACACAAAGACACAAACACACAAATATATTTTCCCACACATGCAAATAGAGTATGATATCGAACACTTGCCAGCAATGAGTGATGATGGGCTGACGACTGTCTCCAAGAAACCTTTCACGGGGTTTGTCTTGACCTAACTGAGGTCTGCAGACTGAATCTCTCACCTGTAACCTCGCGTCCGATATGATTCTCTCTGTTCGCAGAGCTGCTGCGTTAACCGATGCAACTTTTTCGTTTTATTTCTGGTACAAGGCCGGGCCATCCTGCAAACACCCAGGATCGAATTATTCAAACCCAGTTGACTCTGACATTTGGATCATCACCGGTGTAGACTTTCTGAGTGTTCTGAGCGTTAACTATTTAAATAGTCAGGGGCCAGCGTACTGGAAAATCCAAAACCAATTCGTTCCAACACTCGGGGAGAAACTGAACATTTCTCCAATTCCCCCATCGCCGGGGGGAGAGAAGTCCATATTCCCTTTAGCTGTTGGCAATTTTCGTTAACATTTCTCTCTGGTTGCGACCTATTATACAATTCTTGTCTTAATATCGACAAACTTGTTAAAAATAAAGTCTTCTGGACAAAATTCCATCCTCGCCTTTAAAAAAATTCTTACTTTATTCCTGCCCCCTCCAAAAAAAAGCGGCATTTAATGTAAATCTCCGCGTAAACATGTTGGGAAAAGGCAGGACCGGAATTTTCAGCGAGGTGGGGTAGAGTCAGCGGGACCTTTCAACGAATCTTTGGAACGGGCCACGCCAAATGTGTTTCCCATTACTTGATCTCCCAATCACTTATATTCCATCAAGTGTTTGAAAACAATCCTTCAAACGAAACTCACAAAGAGGGGGTAGATCAACTCCAAACGCGCGCGATTTAAACAACAAATAAATAACAATAAGACTTCAAGGAGGTAAATATAGAACACTGCCTTCTGAGGATCCTTGTCCCCCGCGTGTACAAGCGTGTCTCATCATTTTGGAAAGGATACCAAGGGAAGAAATTGAGCTGTTTATTAGGTAAGCATCTCTTCCAATTCCTTAGCTTGATCCTTCTTCTAAAGGAAACGCTATGGAAGGACCCATCCCTGTTTTTGTTTTCCTTTGCAGATTGGAAATGTTTGGTGACCCCCTGAAACCATTTCGAATTTCTGGTGAGGGGAAGGAGAGAGGGAAGAAAAAGCCTCCGGCTGATGTGTGAGCTAACCAGTAATTAATATTTAATCACAACCATTGTCGTGACCCTTGACCACCTCAAGGTGCGAAGAGGAATTCGAGGCATTCTTTTCAAAGCAAATGCCTGACATTCTGCGATTATCGCGCGGAGTCAAGCCTCAGGTTTTGGACCGTGTTTCGGGACAAGAACGGATCACACCCACCCCCTCATCATTCAATTCTCTGTATTTTATTTAACCTCATTGAAAACTGTCAGAATTCACAGCGATAGCCAGCAGCTGTGGTTATACACCTGCCCTTCTCCAACAGGACAGTCCTGTGCAAATTTTTGATTTGATTTATTATTGTCGCATGTATTAGTGGAAAATATTGTTTCTTATAGAAACATATAAGATAATGAAGGGAATAGATAAGATAGAAGCAGGGAAGTTGTTTCCATTGGCAGGTGAAACTAGAACTGGGGGGGGGGGGGGGGGGCATAGCCTCAAAATAAGGGGAAGCAGATTTCGGACTGAGTTGAGGAGGAACTTCTTCACACAAAGGGTTGTGAATCTGTGGAATTCCCTGCCCAGTCAAGCGGTTGAGGCTGCCTCATTGAATGTTTTTAAGGCAAGAATAGATACATTTTTGAACAGTAAAAGAATTAAGGGTTATGGTGAGCGGGCAGGTAAGTGGAGCTGAGTCCACAAAAAGATCAGCCATGATCCTATTGAATGGCAGAGCAGGCTCGAGGGGCCAGATGGCCTACTCCTGCTCCTAGTTCTTATGTTCTTATGTTCTTGCACGTTATACAGACAAAGCATACCATTCATGGAGAAGGAAAGGAGAGGGTGCAGAATGTAGTGTTACAGTCATAGCTAGGGTGTAGAGAAAGATCAACTTAATATGAGGTAGGTCCATTCACTTTAGCAAAAAAAAGATATAAACATAAATATGCATTTAATAAAATCAGTCTTTCAATGGGCAGGAAGTTTTGCAAACTGAGAATTCACCTGCTAAATATTGCAGGAAATCCTGAACATATTAAGGATTTTATATATTAAGGAGGCATAGATAGGGATAACAGTCAGAATATTTTTCCCAGAAATGTCTAAAACGAGGGGTCATGCATTTACGGTGAGAGGGGAAAGTTCAAAGAAGATTTATTTATTAGTGTCACAAGACGCTTACATTAACACTGCAATGAAGTTACTGTAAAAAATCCCCTAGTCGCCACACTCCAGCACCTGTTTTGGTACACTGAGGGAGAATGGCCAATGCATCTATTCAGCACATCTTTCAGACTTCGGGAGGAAACTGGAGCACCTGGAGGAAACCCACACAGACACGGGGAGAACGTGCAGACTCCACACAGACAGTGACCCAAGCTGGGAATTCAACCTGGCTCCCTGGCGCTGTGAGGCAGCAGTGCTAACCATTGTGCTACCATGCCACCCTGATGTGAGGCTTAAGTTTTTTACACAGAGAGTGTTAGGTGTCTGGAACACTCTGCCAGGGGTAATGGTGCAGGCAGATAAGATAGGTGCATTTAAGGGGTTTTTAGATAAGCACATGAATGTGCAAGGAATAGAGGGATATGGACCGAGGGAAAGCAGAAGGGGTTAGTTTAATTTGGCGACATGTTCGGCGCAAAATCGTGGGCTGAAGGGCCTGTTCCTGTGCTGTACTGCCCTATGTTCGATATTAAATCTGGGTTATGTGTAAATCCGAAATTTGGACCATTTACTACATTTTCTTTTATGCTATTGCTTCCACTGGCGATGTTTAATTCCCAAATTAAACTTCAGGCACTTAATTTGAATATCAACCGAAATTAAATAGCAGACCACTTTGTTTTCCCAATTAAACCACAAAGTCAGGGAAAGTTGACTTCCCCCTCCCAAGTGACTCCTGCATCTTTGTCTTCCTTTGCTGCCATCTCCTGGACGTTTGCAACGCTGCAGCTGCAAACTTTTATCCAGTTTAAAAAAATAATTCACAGCAAAACAAAGACAAAACATCAATTGCAACTGCTCCATTTTATTCCTGCACACAGGCATTTCCCTCACATCACAATACCGACAAGAATAGACTTTAGAGCGCAATAATCGAGTCAAATTGCATTCATTATTTTATTTAATATTTGATTTACTCGCTGATGTGACTCAAATCAACGGTATTCACATTAAAACATTTTAAAGATACAGGCAATTCGAAGGCTTGATGCAAATCCTGCAAATACAGAATTTTTTTAACATTCTATTTTAATATCTTCCAATCTCCTTGTTGTGTTAAGAAGGAATTAATAACTAATTTGAGAAAATAATTTGCTGATCCATCATTGCTTCTTCTGCTGAGGGCACACTTAAGGTTTTCAATGAGACACAATTTCAATTGGCACCAAGTTGAGTTCGCAAGAAGGCGGTGAGGCGGACGGAGTGTGAGAAAATAGGTTGGTTCACATTCCCACCTTTCCAAAATGGTTGTGCAAATATAACATCCGCAAAACCACCTTGACCCCCCCAGGGGGCAGTGCAGGGCTGTATCAGGGATTAATTGGAGCCTGTTTCAGATTATCCTTGGTTGGAACCAGGTCTGTTTGCAACTCTGCATCAAATGAATAAATCACCGAGCAGAAATCAATTGAAACTTACACCTTAAGTTACTGTTGTGCATAAACATTTCTCCATTCCCCCCCAGTGCAATAAAGGCTGCATGTTTCCATGTGATGTGTTCCCTTTTTAAAAATTGAACCTCCCTGCCGTGCTGATGTGTCAGCGGTGAACAATTTTAGGGTGCACCTTGACGAAAGAAAATTGGCAGCATTACTTGGGAGAGAGTCAGGCGCTGATCTGAATGCAGGTCTTTAATGAAAGACAGAAAGCCTTCTTCTAATGAAGGGCCTGTAAATAACTTGTCTGCTCTCTATGTCCTAACTTGCACCAAGTCCCCATTCACCCAGCCTGCTCCCAGTCTGGCAACACCTTGATTTTAAAACTTTAATGCTCGTTTATATATCGCGCAGTGGCTAATTCTTCCCTATGTCTGTAACCTCCTCCAGCTCTCCCAGATCTCCGCAATCCCCCAATGTTTAACAACCAGGTTTTCTCATACCTAGGCCCTGAGGCAAAGAAGTCCCAACCTAAATCTCTTTGCTTTTCTCTCTCTTTCTCTCCTCCTCCTTTGAGATGACACTAAAAACTTTTTACTGCCCTGCCCACCATGGGAATTGAAGGGCGGCATGGCGACACAATGGTTAGCACTGTTGCCTCACAGCGCCAGGGACCCAGGTTCAATTCCGGCCTCAGGTGACTGTGTGGGGTTTGCACGTTCTCCCTGTGTCTACGTGAGTTTCTTCTGGGTGCTCCGGTTTCCTCCCACAGTCCAAAGGTATGTGGGTTAGGTTGATTGGCCGTGCTAAGTTGACCCTAGTGTCAGGGAGATTAGCAGAGTAAATATGTGGGGCTATGGGAATAGGGCCTGGGTGGGATTGTTGTCGGTGCAGGCCCGATGGGCCGAATGGCCCCCTTCAGCACTGTAGGGATACTACGAGCAAATATTTGGCCACCAGTCCTAATATCTCCTCATGTGGTTTAATAGAATATCTTATAAAAGCAAAATACCACAGATGTTGGAAATCTGAAATAAAATTAGAAAATGCTGGATAAACTCTGGCAGTATCTGCGGGAGAAACAGAGTTGACGTTTCGAGTCTAAATGATCCTCCTACAGAACTGGCTGTAGAAGTGTCATTTAAATCCAAAACCTTAGCTCTGTTTCTCTCTCCACAGATGCTACCAGACCTTTTCTGAATTTATCCAGTATTTTCTGTTTTTATTGATTGTTGTAGAATGTCTTGTTTGGTTAACATTCCTGTACAGAACGTTTTTTTTAAAGTTTATTTATTAGTGTCATAAGTAGGCTTACATTAACACTGCAAGGAAGTTACTGTGAAAATCGCCTAGTCGCCACACTCCGCCGCCTGTTCGAGTACACTGAGGGAGAATTTAGCACATACAAAGCACCTAACCTGCACATCTTTCAGACTGTGGGAGGAAACTGGAGCACCCGGAGGAAACCCACGCAGACACGGGGAGAACGTGCAGACTCCGCACAAGCAGTGACCCAAGCCGGGAATCGAACCCAGCTCCCTGGTGCTGTGAGGCAGCAGTGCTAAGCACTATGCCACCCATATGTGAGGACATTCTGCTATAGTAAAGGTGCTATATTAATGCAAGTTGTTGTTGTGGTCTGTTCTTGCCACACGTTCTGACAAATCCACCGAGTCCCTGCAACATCTTCTGTTTTTGATTCCGAATTCCGCCATCAGCCTGTTTTAGTTTTTGGTCAAAATCCTTTGTCAGGAGCCAGCCTGCCAACAGTTTAATTTTACACTAAGTGCTCTCCAACATCAGGGTAATGTGAAACCTAATCCTTAGAATGGGTAAGGGAGCCAAAGTATCGCCCATATCACCTTCAAAGCCTTCTTCTTTGTTAAAAAAACATTTGAACTGCTAGGGAGAATATAAATATTCCTTACAGCACGCTTTTACCATTGAAACGGACTCCCAATGGAATGGAATCCTTTCTGCTGATGTAGACACACGCTGACCTCCTTTGCGGCTGACCTCAATACTACTCACAGTCAGCAGTATAATTCCAGTCTGCTGAATGGGCATCACATTCCACAGATGCTGGAGACTGGTAGCTAGAGGACATCCACAATCCTGAGGCCTCTCAAGGTCAAATTCTGACTCTTGAAAATATTGTATAAATCAAATTTAACGGTGCTTATCCTCTTAGACATAATATATTGCATTGTACTGACAATAATAACTGATATTCTTCACCTAGCCGGGGGAGATGGCTCAATAATCAATGGCAATTGCGTAGGATAGCAGATGTATCTAATGCCTGCCATCTCATAGGAACATAGGAATTAGGAGCAGAAATAGGCAATTCAGCCCTTCAAGCCTGCTCCGCCATTCAATCAGATCATGGCTGATCTCTCCCTGATCTCAAATCCACCACCCTACTTGTTCCCCATATCCCTTTAATCCATTTTTCTTATTAGAAATATTATCTCCTCCAACCATTTAATAAAGAACAAAGAGCAAAAGAACAGTACAGCACAGGAACAGGCCCTTCAGCCTCTAAGCCTGCACCAATCACATTGTCCTATCTAGACCAACTGCTTATATCCCTCCATTCCCTGTTTGTTCATATGCCTGTCAAGATAAGTCTTAAATGTGGCTAATGTAACTGCCTCAACCATCTCGCTTGGCAGTGCATTCCAGGACCCCACCATCCTCTGTGTAAAAACCTTCCCCCGCACATCTCCACTGATGGCTCAGATTCCACCGCGCTATGGGGCATTGAGTTCCACAAATCTCTGTGAGAAGCAGTTGCTCCTCACCTCAGTTTTAAATCTCGCACCTCTCAACTTGTACCTGTGACCTCTTGTTCTAGATTGCCCTACAGGGGGAAACATTTTTTAAAAGTTTATTTATTAGTCACGAGTAAGGCTTACATTAACACTGCAATGAAGTTACTGTGAAATTCCCCGAGTTGCCACGGTCTGGCGCCTGTTCGGGTCAATGCACCTAACCAGCACGTCTTTCAGACTGTGTGAGGAAACCAGAGCACCTGGAGGAAACCCACACAGACACGGGGAGAACATGCAGACTGCACACAGACAGTAACCTGAGCCGGGAATCGAGCCCGGGTCTACTGGCGCTGTGAAGCAGCAGTGCTTACCACTGTGCTACCGTGCTGCCCCTGTTGGTCTACATTTATTTATCAATCTCTTTTAGTATTTTATATACCTCGATCAGATCTCCTCTCATCCTTCTAAACTCCAGCGAGTACAAGCCCAAACTGTTCAATCTCTCCTCATACGTCAACCCATTCATCCAATCAATCTGGTGAAGCTCCTCTGAACTGCCTCCAATGCCGCAACATCCTTCCTCAAATAGGGAGACCAAAACGGGACACAATACTCCAGATGTAGTCTCACCAACACCCTATACAATTGCAACAACATTTCTCTACTTTTATATTCCAGTCCTTTTGCAATAAATGCCAACATCCCATTTGCCTTTTTTATTACGTGCTGCACCTGCAGACCGACTTTCTACGATTCATGAACACAGGCACCCAGATCCCTCTGCCCAAATGCATTTTGAATCCGTTTTCCATTTAGATAATAATTTGCCTTTCTATTTTTTCAATCAAAATGGATAACCTCACACTTACCTGGATATCACTATATGTCCGGAATCCAACAGGTACTGGACAAAGTCAATTTTTTAATCCCTACTCATTTACTGTTTGATGCTCATACAGCTGATATCTTGCTCACCACACATTCACTGTTTCTGATAAAGCAGCTTCGTAAAGAGGCGGGAGCAGAGCCCATACATTCCTTGCATAGGAAGGATACAAGGTGTGAAATAGCAATCAATGAGCTACACATTGATCAGTATTAGAGAACAGGTACCAGTGCAACTTCTGATGCATTTACAATAGGGAAAAGCGGATACAATAGGAAGAAGCAAAGTTCTGCAATTCTTTGGGAAGCTATGGAGTAGAGAAGTCCCAGGGGGCCCAGTGTAGAATGGAATGCTCAATTTCTCACTTTTATCAACAGAAAATTCAAACATATTGTACGTCATAACCAATTTTCCACTCGGTAATGATAGATCAACATGAAAATGCCACTAATTGTCAGCCAATATTATGTTCTCATCTAAACCTTATTTCTCCATATTCACAGAATGACAGAATTTTTAATGATACAGAAGCAGGCCATTCGGCCCATCAAGTCTGCACTAACTCACTGAAAAAACATTCTACCTAGTCCCACTCCCCTGCCTTATCCGCGTAAGCTTGCACACTCTTTTCAGAGAGTAATCCAATTCCCTTTTCAATACATCGATCGAACCTGCCTCCACCACCCTCTTAGGAACCTCGTCCCAGGCTCCAACCACCCTCTGGGCGAGAAACATGTTCCCTCACATCATTTCTACTCAGTTTGCCCAATATTTGGAATCTGTGCCCTCTAGTTCTTGATGCTCCCTTGAGTGGGAACAGTTTATCATTATTTAACCAGTCCAGGATATTAAACATCCCAATCAAGTCTCCTCTCAACCTTCTTCTCTCCAAGGAAAACAAACCCGTGACAGATAAACGTACTAAGTCCTGCCTGAAATGTTGGCTTATCTTCATCAGATGTGGGTGATATATTTTTCATGTTGAATGCGAGCTGAACTCAGCAGTAGCATCCTTACCTCTGAACCACAGGTTCAAAACTCACTGAGCACATTACCTAGGCTGACACTTCAACGAGATACTGAAGGACAGCAAGGGTATGAACAGGAGGAGACTATTCAGCCCCTGAGCCTGCTTTGCCATTCAATGAGATTATGGCTGTTCTGCACCCCCGTTTCATTCACCCGCCTTTTATACCTTATTATCCTTCCCTATTAAAAATCTACCAGTCTCACATTTAAAATGATTACTGCCTTTTAAAGGGAGAGAATTCCAACACTTCAGCTACTCTTGGTATAAAGGCCTGTTTGCCAACTTCTCCCCTGTATGGCCTAGCTCTGATTTTCTACCTATGTCCTTTTTCCTGAACATTTTCCAAAGTGGAAAAGCGGTTTTCTATCGAATACATCAATTCCTTTCAAAATCCCCAAAACTTAAATCAAACCGCCCCTTAACTTTCTATATTCCAGGGAATACCGGGCTAGTTTATGTATCCGCTCGGCATAAATTAAGTCTGGAATCCTGGGGAAAAGAGCAAAATATCCCTTTGAAGGCACGGTGCCAGGAACTGTACACAGTACTTTAGAGGTGGCATTCGATAGTGTCGCAAAACTTCTTCCCTTTTATATTCTGGCGCTTCAGATATAAAAGGCTAACAGGCGGCACAGTGGTTAGCACTGCTGCCTCACAGCACCATGGACCCGGGTTCAATTCCGGCCTCAGGTGACTGTCTGTTTGCATGTTCGCCCCGTGTCTGCGTGGGTTTGCTCCAGTTTCCTCCCACAGTCCAAATATGTCCAGGTTAGGTTGATTGGCCATACTAAATTGCCCCTTAGCGTCAGGGGGACTAGCAGGGTTAATATGAAGGGTTGCCGGGGGATAGCGCCTGGGTGGGATTGTTATCGGTGCAGGCTTGATGGGCCAAATAGTCCCATTCTGCACTGTAGGGATTCTATGATTCGATTAAATGTTTTGATAATATTTTGTGCATGACAGTTACTTGCCAGCAATTTGTGTTCAAGGACCATTAAGTTTTTTTGGGCCTCCACTATTCCCAACTTTACACCATTATAAAATAAAACCTGGATCTATTGTTCTTCAGTCACAATGAATGGCACTTACCTGCGCTGGAATCCAGCTGCCTGAGTTTTGCCCACTCATATGATCAGTGGAGTTGAGACTTCTAAACACAGTCTTGTTCACGTGGATATAAAGATCCCAAGGAATTGTTTTCAAGAGAAGTTCTCCAACGCCATGGTCAATGTTATTCTCACAATCGACGTGAGTGCAAAGCTGCACAGGCCTAGAATGTTAAGGGTGTTCATTGTTACGTTGTTGAATTAATAACCAAAAGAGAAAATGCTGGAAAATCTCAGCAGGTCTGGCAGCATCTGTAAGGGGAGAAAAGAGCTGACGTTTCGAGTCAGAGGCTTTGTCTGCTTTGACAAAGAGTCACTTGGACTCGAAACATCAGCCCTTTTCTCTCTTTACAGATGCTGCCAGATTTTCCAGCATTTTCTCTTTTCTTAGAAATCTTAGAAACCCTACAGCACAGAAAGAGGCCATTCGGCCCATCGAGTCTGCACCAACCACAATCCCACCCAGGCCCTACCCCCATATCCCTAGATATTTACCCACTAATCCCTCTAACCTATGCATCCCAGGACACTAAGGGCAATTTTTTATCATGGCCAATCAACCTAACCCACACATCTTTGGACTGTGGGAGGAAACCAGAGCACCCGGAGGAAACCCACGCAGACACGAGGAGAATGTGCAAACTCCACACAGACAGTGACCCAAGCCAGGAATCGAACCCAGGTCCCTGGAGCTGTGAAGCAGCAGTGCTAACCACTGTGCTACCGTGCCGCCCACAACCACTGTGCGCCCGTGCCGCTTTTGGTTTCAGATTGCAGCATCCGCAGTAATTTGCTTTTATTTATGCTAAATTAATCAAACTCACTAATTTCATTGAAACCGACTTAGACAAGACAACCTGAAAATAAAGACTTCAACTTCACTATATGTCACGCTTTATAAATAGCTGGAGGGATAGTACATTCACTAGTTACTTGCAAGTTGTCTGACTTACTTGTCCCTTGTTGCTTTAACTCACTGGCAGATTAATAATGTCACACGTCAATCATTAAGGTTCAATAACATAATCCAGCTACTGCTAACACTAAGTTATATCCAACAGCCAATAAACATTATCAGTGGTATAATGGTTTTGTCATGGAACATATAGAAATTACATTGTCTGATCATCTGGACACACTTATACAGTGTGGACATTTTAAAAGATAATTATGTAAAACGGAAAAACCATGCAAGGCAAAAGTAGGAGCGTGGGACTAATTAGCTCTCTCAAAGAGTTGGGCCAGTCACGATGGGCCCAATGGCCACCTTCTTCGCTGAATGATCCTATGACTCTAAGGATATTCAGGAAAGTGAAATGTCAGGGTATTGAGTTTCATTTTGGTGAGCACACTGTGCTTTTACACCTGGGGCCTCGACTCACATCCAGTCTGGATTGATGAAATGAATGTTTCTCTGTTCTGCTAGCTGCACAACCCCTGCATTTCGTAAGCATGAGAATTTGTAGAGCAATTTGTGAAGGGATTAGATCCACAGCAGAAGGTGCCTCTAACTTGGCACTTAGGTGGATACCCATCAACACTACAACATTGACTTATACCTAAAAGGAAGCATTTCCCCAGTCGGGCAGCACTTTGATATGCCCAGAGGTTATGCTGTAGAAATGCAAGTTCTTTCCGACATCACCATTGATACTCATCTGTATAGTCAGATGCAGAGCTGTGCGGATATGAACTACCATGTTGCATTGAGCTCAGAAACAAAGCAATATTACACTTGCGAGCTTGGAGTCACGAGTTGGGTTCCTGGGTAGTAAATTTTTATTATAAGAGTAAAGGTAAGAGCGCTGCTTCTTTCCTAATGTTAAAAAAAGGACTCCAGACCAAGTTTTGCATTAGTCACAGAGATACTAGTGAACTCGCAGGACTTCATTGGCTGTCCTGAGGTCTTGGAAAATGCAATATAAATGCAAGTTCTTTATCACATTCATTGGAACAGTGTGGAAGGCCATAGACAAAGAGACTAGAATAGAAGTCGGATGGAGAATTGAAATGGAAATTGACAAGGATGAGGCGTTCAGCAAGGCAGCCATCTGCAGTTCAAAGCAACCTTACAAAGAACAAAGAACAAAGAACAATACAGCACAGGAACAGGCCCTTCGGCCCTCCAAGCCCGCGCCGCTCCCCGGTCCAGGATTGAATCCTGAATCCAGGATCCCCACCCAATTTTCCAGCCTATCTACATACCAATATCCTATCCACCGAGCTGTCCCTCACAGCTACGATGCTTTGTTCATTACAACCTATTAACTTACCCCCACCCCCCCATTCCAGACCATGTGATCTCCAGGGAGAGGCGAAAACCCAGAGTGAAAAACCCCAGGGCCAATATGGGGAAAAAAAAATCTGGGAAATTCCTCTCCGACCCCCTGAGGCGATCGAAACGAGTCCAGGAGATCACAATGGCCCCGATCGGAAAATGCTTCCCAACCCTAGTCATTTCCACTTCCACGAACACCATATGAATCCCCTGCCCCCGAGACAGGTTCCCAACTATCCGCAGTCTCACTCTGTACTGGCACCAGCAAGATGATCGTAGAATGAAGCCTTGAAACGAGAAACCAGGAACAATTAGCCCGCGCCGCTCCCTGGTCCAAACTAGATCACTCTTTTGTATCCCTCCATTCCCACTCCGTTCATATAGCTGTCTAGATAAGTCTTAAACGTTCCCAGTGTGTCCGCCTCCACCACCTTGCCCGGCAACACATTCCAGGCCCCCACGACCCTCTGTGTGAAATATGTCCTTCTGATATCTGTGTTAAACCTCCCCCCCTTCACCTTGAACCTATGACCCCTCGTGAACGTCACCACCGACCCGGGGAAAAGCTTCCCACCGTTCACCCTATCTATGCCTTTCATAATTTTATACACCTCTATTAAGTCTCCCCTCATCCTCCGTCTTTCCAAGGAGAACAACCCCAGTTTCCCCAATCTCTCCTCATAACCAAGCCCCTCCATACCAGGCAACATCCTGGTAAACCTCCTCTGTACTCTCTCCAAAGCCTCCACGTCCTTCTGGTAGTGTGGCGACCAGAACTGGACGCAGTATTCCAAATGCGGCCGAACCAACGTTCTATACATCTGCAACATCAGACCCCAACTTTTATACTCTATGCCCCGTCCTATAAAGGCAAGCATGCCATATGCCTTCTTCACCACCTTCTCCACCTGTGACGTCACCTTCAAAGATCTGTGGACTTGCACACCCAGGTCCCTCTGCGTCTCTACACCCTTTATGGTTCTTCCATTTATCGTGTAGCTCCTCCCTACATTATTCCCACCAAAATGCATCACTTCGCATTTATCAGGATTGAACTCCATCTGCCATTTCCTTGCCCAAATTTCCAGCCTATCTATATCCTTCTGTAGCCTCTGACAATGTTCCTCACTATCTGCAAGTCCTGCCAGTTTTGTGTCGTCCGCAAACTTACTGATCACCCCAGTTACTCCTTCTTCCAGATCATTTATATAAATCACAAACAGCAGAGGTCCCAATACAGAGCCCTGCGGTACACCACTAGTCACAGGCCTCCAGCCGGAAAAAGACCCTTCCACTACCACCCTCTGTCTTCTATGACCAAGCCAGTTCTCCACCCATCTAGCCACCTCCCCCTTTATCCCATGGGATCCAACCTTTTTCACTAGCCTACCATGAGGGACTTTGTCAAACGCTTTACTAAAGTCCATATAGACAACATCCACGGCCCTTCCTTCGTCAACCATTTTGGTCACTTCTTCAAAAAACACCACCAGGTTAGTGAGGCATGACCTCCCTCTCACAAAACCATGTTGACTATCGTTAATGAGTTTATTCCTTTCTAAATGCGCATACATCCTATCTTTAAGAATCTTCTCCAACAACTTCCCCACCACGGACGTCAAGCTCACCGGCCTATAATTACCCGGGTTATCCTTCCTACCCTTCTTAAATAACGGGACCACATTGGCTATCCTCCAATCCTCTGGGACCTCACCTGTGTCCAGTGACGAGACAAAGATTTGCGTCAGAGGCCCAACTATTTCACCTCTCGTCTCCCTGAGCAGCCTTGGATAGATTCCATCAGGCCCTGGGGATTTGTCAGTCTTTATATTCTCTAACAAACCTAACACTTCCTCCTTTGTAATGGAGATTTTCTCCAACGGTTCAACACTCCCCTCCGAGACACTCCCAGTCAACACATCCCTCTCCTTAGTGAATACCGACGCAAAGTATTCATTTAGGATCTCCCCTACCTCTTTGGGCTCCAAGCATAAGTCCCCACTTTTGTCCCTGAGAGGTCCGATTTTTTCCCTTACAACCCTTTTGTTCCTAACGTATGAATAAAATGCCTTGGGATTCTCCTTAATCCTGTCTGCCAAGAACATTTCGTGACCCCTTTTTGCTCTTCTAATTCCCCGTTTGAGTATTTTCCTACTTTCATTATACTCTTCCAGAGCTCCCTCCGTTTTTAGCTGCTTGGACCTAACATACGCCTCTCTTTTCCTTTTGACCAGTCCCTCAATTTCCCTGGTTATCCACGGTTCTCTAATCCTACCCTTCCTATCCTTCTTTTTTACAGGCACATGCTTGTCCTGTAGCCCTAACAACCATTCCTTAAAAGACTGCCACATACCAGATGTGGATTTACCCTCAAACAGCCTCTCCCAATCAAGAGCTGCCAATTTCTGCCTGATCCCAATAAAGTTAGCCTTCCCCCAATCCAACACCTTACCCTTGGGACACCACTCATCCTTTTCCATCACTATCCTAAAGCTAACAGAATTGTGGTCACTATTTGCCACATGTTCCCCGACCAAAACTTTGAAGACCTGACCGGGTTCATTCCCCAGCACCAGGTCCAGTATAGCCCCCTCTCTAGTTGGGCTGTCCACATATTGTTCCAACGAACCCTCCTGTACACATTTTACAAATGCCTCACCATCCAGAGTCCCTGCCCTCAGCGATTTCCAGTCTATAAATTGAAGTCTCCCACTACAACAACCCTATATTTCCTGCACCTATCCAGTATCTCCTGACATATCCATTCTTCCACTTCCCTTGGGCTGTTGGGGGGCCTGTAGTACACCCCCAACATAGTGACTGCGCCTTTCCTGTTTCTAAGCTCCACCCAGAGTGACTCGCTACACGACTCCTCCGAATTGTCCTCCCTCTGCACCGCTGTAATATGCTCTCCAACCAATACCGCTACTCCCCCACCTCTTTTGGCCCCTCCTCTGTCTCGCCTAAAACACTTGTACCCTGGAATATTCAGCTGCCAGTCCTGTCCCTCTTTCAACCAAGTCTCCGTCACCGCAACCACATCCAAATTCCTCGTGCGCATTAAGGCCCCAAGTTCGTCTGTTTTACCTGCTACGCTCCTTGCATTGAAGTATAAGCACTCCAGACCCCCAGGCTCAGTGAGGTCGTCCTCCCCCAGAGTGCTCTTCTTCTTTGCCAGCCTTGTCCCAGCCCCAAGCTCGTCCCCAGCCACCACACTTATAGACCTAATAGTTTGATCCCCACCCCCCTGCCACACTAGTTTAAACCCCCCCGAACTGCATTAGCAAAGCTCCCAGCCAGGATATTTGTGCCCTTCCAACTTAGTTGTGACCCCTCCCTCTTGTACAGGTGCCATCCTCTCCTGAAAACCTCCCATTGGTCTATGAAAATAAAGCCCTCCCTCCTGGACCAGTCCTTTAGCCAGGCATTCATTTGAACCAACTCCCTATTCTTATCCTCACTGGCACGAGGCATTGGGAGCAGCCCAGTTAGATACTCAATGTTCAGTGTCCCTGATGTCGAAGAGATCACATTGTGAGCATGGATACCGTTTAATAGGTGGCAGGAAGTGTATGTACATTGCTGGGAATTAGCTCAAATCTGTAATCTAATCTCAAGGTGGAGAGGGCAATTATGTACCTTGAAGTTCTGGCCTTGTGGTTTGTGAGGTTATCTGAAATTCTTGTTTAGATTATTGCCTTGTAACTCACTCTCAAGCATCCATTATTCTCCTGAAGGTCGATTAAGTCCCCTTAAACATTCACCCTACTAGTAACGGCATACATATATTACATGCAAACAAATTCAAATTTTGATCATTTTTAAAATAGATTTTCCTGTGGGTCAACTGATGTCCACATTTTTGGATTGAGTTAGCCACACCCCAAAACGTGATCTGCTAAAAATGTAGCTATTGTGTAAGTAATGATGTGCAGGCCAAAATAGTTCTCTGAATATCAGACAAGTATGAATGGAATTTGGATTGGTACAGTTGCTACAGGCTATTATCAACAATCATAACTTTTCTGACTGATTTGATACATCTGTACAAGACCATTCATGCACATAAAACAGATTCTGCTCTGACAGAATAAATGGAGCGTTCAACTGAGGCTAACAGATTTTCTTGTTTTCGAGTCAATTTCTTCCTTGAGCATGAAGTTTCTTTGTCGTGATGGCTGCTTTTAATTTTATTATGTTCAGTCCTGTGTGGATATCAAATGGATCTATCTTTATCTCTCAGTTACATTTAATATCCAGATATATATGTCACCTGGACAAATTAGATGCACTGGCTGCAGTAACTTCTGAAAATAAGTTCCAAAAAAGAGTCTGTGGAAAAATAGAAATAAATAATGAAGCAATTAGATGTTAAAATCAACTCGTGGTTTTTAAATTAATTCATGGGACATGGGCATCGCTGGCTGCTTAGCATTTTTTGCCCATCCCCAGTTGCCCGAGGGCAGTTGAGAGTCAACCACATTGCTGTGGCTCCAGAGTCATATGTTGGCAAGACCGGATAAGGATGGCAGATTTCCTTCCCTAAAGGACATTAGTGAACCAGTTGGGTTTTTCCTGACAATCGATAATGGTTTTGTGGTAACCAGTACATTCTTAATTCCAGATATTTTTTATTGAATTCGAATTCCACCATCTGCCGCGGTAGGATTCGAACCCAGGTCCCCAGAACATTAGCTGAGTTTCTGGATCAGTAGTCTAGCGTTATTACCACTCGACCATCACCTTTCTTAATCTATTTCATTTGTTCAGGAATGAATTTATGATCTGAACATCCTATTTTAGAATGATCAAATGCAAATAAATATATGAAAGAAAAAGGAATAACTAAGTTGTTCAACTCAATTCTCCAGAATATTAGCTGAGTTTCTGGATTAACAGTCTGGCAATAGTACCACGCAGCCATCACTTTCCCTAGTAATCCCTTAACTTGTAATACTCAGCATGATTGTTTAAAGGCGCCAACACATTTTTACAAATGTAATATTCCCCCTCAATCTCAACTCAAGGCGAAAGGAATTTAAAATGAGGAATTTCAGCATTGATATATTTTTTAAAAACAAACAGTTATCAATAGTTGTGAACTATTTTAAGATTTAACTAGGTCTGCAATTTGTTTTTCATTCTTTTTTGTTTTAAACGGTGAATTTGCAAGACAACATCCATAAGCTGGTTGACATTGAGGGAGGAGGGAATTAGCACAATGGAAGTAGAGCTCACAGCTGAGAGTTCTTCCACTATTGTATCATTTCAGAAGAAAATGCTATTAAGGCTGTCACTCATCAGGACTGTCTAGTGAATACACCATGTGTGCATTACACACTTGCAGTTTAGCATTTACCTACTTCTTTATTTGTTAGTGTCACAAGTAGGCTTACATTAACACTGCAGTGAAGTTACTGTGAACTTCCCCTGCTGGGGCAGCATGGTGGCAAGCACTGCTGCCTCACAGTGCCAGGGACGTGGGTTCGATTCCTGGCTTGGGTCACTGCCTGTGTGGAGTTTGCACATTCTCCCCGTGTCTGTGTGGATTTCGTCCGGGTGCTCCGGTTTCCTCCCACAATCCAAAGATGTGCAGGTTAGATGAATTGGCCATGCTAAATTCTCCCTCAGTGTACCCAAACAGGCGCCGGAGTGTGGCGACTAGGGCATTTTCACAGTAACTTTATTGCAGTGTTAATGTGATGAATAAATTTACTTTGCTTTAGTCACCACACTCTTGTCACCTGTTCAGGTACACTAAGGAAGAATTTAGCATTACCAATGCAACTAACCAGCACGTCCTGTGGGCTGTGGGAAGAAACCAGAGCACCCGGAGGAAACCCACGCAAATACGGGGAGAACGTACAGACTCCACACAGACTGTGACCCAAGCAGGGAATCGAATCCAGGTCCACTGGCACTGTGAGGCAGCAGTGTTAACCACTGTGCCACTGTGCTGCACTGGATGTGCAGAACTCTGTTCAGTTGGTCTCAAGTACCAGCTAAATATTCATGTTAATTTTCATAACTTTTAATGTTAGCAAAGAAACTAGTTGTTTTAGCTGGGAGAGAGCTGGCAGGTATTTGGTTTCGAATATTAAAGGAGTGAAAAATGATATTAAATGTTTTACAACCGCTTTCAAACTATCAAATCTTTTAGTAAAATTGAAAACAACTGCACAAATATTCAATATATATTTTAAATGACTGATATAATATAGGCTGAATAACTATCATGTCCGGTATTGTGAACCCAGTTGATGTTATAACTGGACAGAAAGATCCCAGAATCGATCCCTGGCTCAAAAGGTTTTTTTAGAATCCATGGAGGAATAGCATTACAGGACCGCTAATTAGTTTTTAAACAACAAAAATACATTTATTGAACACAAAATGTTTGACTACAGTACAATACTCCTTCACTCCCCCTTATTTTCACAAGCGTACACAGATTTCAAGGATAACACAGGTTACACAATATAGACGATGCTACAATGCCATCAGTAAGCACACAGTCCCTTTAAGCCCACAGGCTGACTATAGTCAAACAACACCCCACTCTTAAACCAAGTGATAGATGCCACCCAATCGTCCTTCTATGGATTTCTGCTCACATTTTCTCCAGATGATTGTCACACAAATGTTTCCACATTCCTTTCTCAAGAAGACAAGCCTTAACATCTTCCAATCAATTTTTTTCCATCAGCTGTTTTGATCAAGGATCCACCTCCAAGTGTTTCAATTATCCTTTCAAATAAGGCTGCCTTGCCACTGTTTTAATAAGGATCCTTCCTCCAGGTTTTCCAACTATCCCTTCAAACAAGGCTTTCTCTCAGCTATTTTAGCAAGGATATGCCTCCAGGTTTTCCAACTTTCCTTTTAGTATTCCTTTGTCTTGAATTGCAACATGAATCCAAACTTCTACACAAAAGCTCAGGTACTCAGTCTCCAACAGAATAATATTGTTTCAAAAACTGTAAATAAGGACACGAAACCTTACAATTGTTTCAGATGAGTGGCTTTTCGATAGCCAACCTCATCATCATTAGTTTTAGTTAAGTCGGGCAGCATGGTCGGTGCAGGCCTGGACGGCCGAAGGGCCTGTTCCTGTGCTGTAATTTTCTTTGTTCTCTTCCTTTCCCAGGTCTGACTTTAACTTTAACAGTACCTTGTTCCAATGACAATTCTTCATTGTTCCTTTTTACTTTAATATTCCTGGAACTTCTTTTCCATTCCCTGGTTTCAAGAACTAACTGTCCTCTAGCTTCTCTGGACCTTGCTTTCGTGTGCATTACTCCATTGTATGGCCTTCCTGCTTCTAGCTGAATTGAGAGCTGTTCACTCTCTGGCTCCAACTGCCTTTAATTTCAGTTTAAAATATGGGCGGCATGGTGGCACAGTGGTTAGCACTGCTGCCTCACATTGCCAGGGACTAGGGTTCAATTCTGGCCTTGGGTGTCTGTGTAGGTTTCCTCCTACGCTCCAAAGATGCGCAGGTTAGATGGATTGGCCATGCTAAATTGCCCTGCAGTGTCAGGGGATTAGCAGTGTAAATATATGGGATTATGTGGAGAGGGCCTGGGTGGAATTGTTGCTGGTGCAGGATAGATGGGACAGATGGCCCCTGCACTGTAGGGAATCTTTAACTTAAAAATGCTCAAAAGATGCCACTTTTACTGATGAGTTTTTCTTTGTTTTGAGAACTTTTAAACTGAGTTTGAATTTTCAAAAATCCATAATATGATTTGAAGTCAAATTCTCAAGATTATTAGTTCAAACTTTTGGATCACCAGTTCAGTAATTTAAGTGATTGTTAGAATTTGCTCCTAATATCTGATAAAATAGCTTTTCACATTGAAATCTCCTGCTGCCTATTTTTTTTCCAAATGCTAAAACAGGCTCCAGGCATTTTTCTATAATTTATCCTATTTTGTTAATAAATTTATCAAGTGCATACCTGTACTACTGATCTTTCTCATTTTATGACACAACTATTTGTCAGTTAAAAGACTGTAGATAGCGACAAGTAACCTGAACTTATCCCAGCATAGTTTAAATCATCTTGTATCTAGCAGAGGTGTGAGTGACCCTGGTACTGATCCCCTGGTAATACCAGGTGTTGAATATCCCTCATTGTTGAAAGAAAAAGGTTGAAGGTGACACCCATAATGATAACGTTGCTCTCGATATCAATCTGAAAATTATTGATCACCGATCCTGACAGTCTGTAACATTTGGCTTTTTCCATGAATAATGCCGCAGACCCGGATGTGAAGTGGAGTCAGAGGCACAGGCTGGAATTTAACATGACAAGTAAGAAGTCTCACAACACCAGGTTAAAGTCCAACAGGTTTATTTGGTAGCAAATACCATAAGCTTTCGGAGCACAGCTCCTTCGTCAGATGGAGTGGATATCTGTTCTCAAACAGTGCAAACAGACACAGAAATCAAATTACAGAATACTGATTAGAATGCAAATCTCTACAGCCAGCCAGGTCTTAAATGTACAGACAATGTGGGTGGAGGGAGCATTCAACACAGGTTAAAGAGATGTGTATTGTCTCCAGACAGAACAGCTAGTGAAATTCTGCAAGTCCAGGAGGCAAGCTGTGGGGGTTACTGATAATGTGACATAAATCCAACATCCTGGTTTAGGCCGTCCTCATGTGTGCGGAACTTGGCTATCAGTTTCTGCTCAGCAACTCTGCGCTGTCATGTGTCGTGTGCGTTCTCCAAGGCGGCCTTCACGACACACGACAGCGCAGAGTCACTGAGCAGAAACTGATAGCCAAGTTCCGCACACATGAGGACGGCCTAAACCAGGATGTTGGATTTATGTCACATTATCAGTAACCCCCACAGCTTGCCTCCTGGACTTGCAGAATTTCACTAGCTGTTCTGTCTGGAGACAATACACATCTCTTTAACCTGTGTTGAATGCTCCCTCCACCCACATTGTCTGTACATTTAAGACCTGGCTGGCTGTAGAGATTTGCATTCTAATCAGTATTCTGTAATTTGATTTCTGTGTCTGTTTGCACTGTTTGAGAACAGATATCCACTCCATCTGACGAAGGAGCTGTGCTCCGAAAGCTTATGGTATTTGCTACCAAATAAACCTGTTGGACTTTAACCTGGTGTTGTGAGACTTCTTACTGTGCTTACCCCAGTCCAACGCCGGCATCTCCACATCATTTAACATGACAGCATAGAGACAGAATTTGAATGGAAATTCCTGATGTGTTCCCACCTCCTTGGGATTTTCCTGCAGGTAGACTCCCAGCAGCAATGGTTACCCACCTGCCTATAGCATGTACTGGGTAGAGGGTCATTTAAGCCTTAGTTGACATTGATTTTCTAATAGGAAGGGAGGGGGTGTGCTTGCCAACACCGCACAGTGCCCCTGCTGTGCCAGGAGCTTAACAACCCTCTGTCAATGGCTTCATGGTGGGAGGGAGGAATGCTATAATAGAATTCTGCCGATTCTTGCATAAAAAAGGCTTGCATTTATATAGCGCTTTTCACAACCACATCCCAAACAGCTTTACAGCCAATGGAGTATTCTGAAATGTGTTGTAACTCAGGAAACATGGCAACAAATTTGGACAGCATGGTGGCACAGTAGTTAGCTCTGCTGCCTCACAGCGCCAGGGACCCGAGTTTGATTCCGCCCTTGGGTAACTGTCTGTGTGGTGTCTGCACTTTCGCTCCGTGTCTGCGTGGGTTTCCTCCGGGTGCTCCAGTTTCCTCCCACAGTCCAAAGATAAGCAGGTTAGGTGGACAGTTCATGCTAAATTGCCCCTTGGTGTCCCAAAGATGTGTAGGTTAGGTGGATTGGCCATGGTAAATGTGCGGGGTTATGGGGATAGGGCAGAGGGCAGAGGGGAGGGCCTGGGTGGGATGCTCTTTCACACTCAATGGACCGAATGGCCTCTTTTTGCACTGTAGGGATTCTATGGTTCTGTGGATAGTAACAGTTCAAGAGCCACAGAAACAAATCTTAGTTCACATGATTTCCAGAGTCCAAGTCCAGAGGCTGTTTCCTTCATGATGGAGTTCAGTCCCAATCAGTTTTTGCTTAGAGACAGCACTATGAAAATCCTTGAAATGAGTAATGCTGAGACATAATGGACTTTCTGTGCTTAGACCACTTGGTAGGTGCTGATCAGAGATTCTTTCCAGTTGAGGTTAAGGCATCAGTCTGAGGATTTCTCAGTTCTCAAAGGTATATCGGAATTTCAAAATGGGCATTCAAGTCATGTGACCTTCTTTCTCCACAGTGATTTCAAAAGGACCGTTTATCCAATGTCTGGAATTGGTCTGAATTTTGGTAATAATAATGTCCCGGTTATTAGATGTTGAAAGAGTTCCCTTCCATGTTGAGGGTTACATGTCAGGAAGCCATTGTCTAGTCTGACCCACTGACTCCACTAGAAGGGTGAGCTTATCGGATGCAAATTACGGTCCTTCGTCCAATCAATGGTCCCCTTTTGAAATGGACCTGGACAATCCAAGGTGAGAGATGACTCTGTTAGAAGTCTGTGGGCATAATTGAGTTTCGATGTGTGAGTCCTCTAGTTTTGTGATTACAAAGAGTCTGTACAATGAGGTATGAGATTCCACATCTGAGCAAGGAATTACTTTGTTTGTGTAAGTGCTGTTCGTGTTTTCCAGAACGAGGGCCAATCCTGTAGTCATGGATGTGTAGCAGCCTTGTTTTGGATTTCTTTTCATGTCATATTGACCTAGCAACATCCTGACACTGTGGTAAAGGTACGCAATCCCTCTTTGTCCTTTTTGATCTGCCTGTAAGCCTTTGACAAGGTTGACCACACCATCCTCCTCCAACGCCTCTCCACTGTTGTCCAGCTGAGTGGGACTCCTCTCACCCGGTCCCATTCTTATCTACCTGATCATAGCCAAAGTATCACATGCAATGGCTTTATTCCCATTCCTGCACCATTACTCTTATGTCCCCCCCCAACAATCAATCCTTGGCCTTCTCCTATTGCTCACCTAGATGCTGCCCTTGACATGACCTAAAGGCGCAGCATTTTCACTTGTACATCAAGTGCTACCTTAACCTCTCTCAACTACTCCACTTATTATCACACTGCTTATCCAACATCCAATCCTGGATGAGCAGAAATTTCCTCCAATTACATTTTGGGAATACTGAAGCCATTGGCTGGATATTCTGGCCGTTCCCGCTGGTGGGATCTTCCAATCCTGCCCATGGTGACCTCCCTACTGTAGATTCCCCGGTGGCAGAGGGCACAAGCAATAGGAAACCGCGTTGACAGTGGCGGGACTGGAAGATCCTGATGCTAACCAATGGCGGGTCACCTCCTGCACCGCAAAGCACATTGAGGGGCGGAGTTCATCAAATCATGGAATCCTACAGGGCAGAAGGAGGCCATTTGGCCCATCGAGTCTATACCGACCACATTCCCACTCAGACCCTATCCCCGTAACCCCATGCATTTACCTTAGCTAGTCCCCCTGACACTAAGGGGCAATTTAGCATGGCTAATCCACTTTACCCGCACATTTTTGGACTGTAGGAGGAAACCTGAGCACCGGGAGGAAACCCATACAGACACGGGGAGAATGTGCAAACTCCACACAGATAGTGACCCAAGCTAGGAATCGAACCCAGGTCCCTGGAGCTGTGAGGCAGCAGTGCTGACCACAGTGCCACTTGTTGCCCTGAGTTGGAAAATCCTGTCCAATGTCTTTTGTTTCCACTTGAAACTCTGTTCCCTAGCTACAGATTCCATTCCTCTCTGTAGGCAACTGAGAATAAACCGATCTGTTTACACTAAGACTACCTATTTCCACCACTATAACATCACCCGACCTTGCCTGTCTCAGCTTATCTACTGCTAAAGCTCTCATTTGTGCCATTGTTACCTTTCGACTTGATTATTCCAATGCACTCCTGGCTGGCCTCCCACATTCTAACCCCCATAAGCCTGAGGTAATCAGAATCTTTACTTGTCATTACTTAGACCAGATCCTGTTTACCTACCACCCACCCTGTGTTTGCTGACACACACACAGAGCAAATTCCACTAAAGCAGCCCCCCAAGTTCAAAATTGTCATCCTTGTTGCAATTCCGTCCATAGAATCTTCTTCAGCCCCACAATGCACCAAGATATCTGCACTCATCCAATTCTGGGTCTTTCGTGTCTTCAGTTTAGGTGCATTGGCCATGCTAAATTCTCCCTCAGTCTACCCAAACTGGCGCCAGAGTGTGGTGACTAGGGGATTTTCACAGTAACTTCATTGCAGTGTTAATGTAAACCTACTTGTGACACTAATAAATAAACTTTAAAGTTTTAATTTCTCTGCCATTGGCAGCTGTGTTTTCAGCATCCTAAGGTCTGAGTTCTAGGATCCCCTTCCAAATCTTTCCAGGTCTTCTTCCTCTCAGGCTCTCCTTAAAACCTATGTCATTGAGTAATCTTTTGGCCATCTGTCCCAATATGGCCTTATTGCTAATATTCCTGATATTGCTCAATGTCTGAATTTCCATGATTATGTGAAGCACCTTGGGGCGGTTATTACATTAGAGACACCATATTACTGTGTTGTTGCTGTAAGTTGCTGTTGTATATTTGCTTGTTCTGTATTAGGTGACAGGGGAAAAGCTTCCTTTAAAATCTCACCCCACCAAATGCTTCAAATAATTGCTCAACAGTTCACTGTCATTCTTTCTGAATTCTTTGCAACCCTCATCTGCACTGTGTTTATTTTGTTATCTGAAATATATAAGCATCGACACGCCTTGGCAGCAAGATTTTAATCCATCATACTTGCACAATTTTCCCTTCGATGACCTAATCGGAATGGTTCACCTCATAACTTCATTCCGCGTAATATTTTTGAAAAAAGCCAATTCCATAGTGCTGAACTGGACAGAATGTTTGAAAATTACAATACACTGTTACAGTACAACTTATTTCTGCTGTGCATAGATATTTTAATAGCCCAGCTATCTTTCAATGTAGATTATCTGAATTCCAAAGTCAGAATTGTGCTTTTCACATATCTGAAGAACTCATGCATAAAACAGGGAGTTGCACAGAGCTCAAGCGTGCCAACTTACCCTTTTAAAGGAATGAAAAGTAGAGGTTACATGGAGATTGGAGTAGGCTGTAATAAAGGCTGAATATATCCTTCAATAATGTTTCATTTAATTCCCTGTGACATTCAGAATAAAGATTCTACCTTCACACTTGTAAGGAAGTGCAGTAGTTATTGCTGGAATACCAATACTTCTCTTTAGCTCTGCATTATCTTGCTCTGAACAGATTTTACCAGCACAGCTTGAAGATTAGAAAATTTAAGTTTGTAAGCCTCCTGATGACTGATAATTCTACTTCAACAAGCCATTAGAAAGAGGAGCTGTTAGATTTCTGATAATGAACTGTACAGTATGAAATCTTCTTTTTCCTTTATGCAAAGGAATGGAAGGCCAGCATTGTGCTATGAGGGTATTACAGGAGAGTGAATCTAATATCATCATAAATCATACAGACAAATCGTTTCACAAGGTCATTCTAATCCTATTGCATTGCTGCATAGTAACGTGCTCTAGATACGTTCCAAATATACCGTTTTGGGAGCACATTTATTTGCTATTTATTTCCAATTTTCTGTCCCCTTCTCCTGAAGGCTGTTGCCAGTTTATGTAAATTGGAGGAGATTGCAGTCAGGCCAATCTCATTCTCATCTCGCATCCACACACATGGGCTTTCCATCAGGGTCTCCCTGAATCAGAGTCGGGGGCACCAAGCCTGCCTGTTCTAATTCTTTTCCTCCCACCTTTGCTCGGGAGCATTAGGGTCAGAACGGCTAACCCAGAGTGACTGGATAATTGAATCATCCAGTCTGCATGGGTTACTGCTAAGCAGGGCCAGTGGGTCATCAGCAAGGCAGTCGGCAGATGGAAAATCTGTGTACGTGGGTGTAAAATATGTATGAACAAAGAACCAAATCTGCATTTATGAAATGCCTCTTCTCCTCAGGGTGTCCCACGAAGTTCTGTGGAGTCAATGAGTTACTTCTGAAATATTGTCACATTATTGGATATTTACTAAAACAATAACATTATCAATGATGAGCTGATATAGCTCTTGGGGCTAAAGAGATGGAGGGATATGGGGGCAAGGGGTGATCAGGACATTGAATTTGATGATCGGCCATGATCAAAATGAATGGCGCAGCAGGCTCGAAGGGCTGAATGGCCTACTCCTGCTTCTAGTTTCTACGTGTCTATGAAGAATAAGCTCCCCAGTCTGAGACACCCATTAGCATATCACATGAATTAGTCTAACATTGTACTGCAGGGATTGTTCGGCACTGTATGATAAGGAAAATTAAGGATTTGCAATAAAATGAGTTCCATCCTCCCAACCAAAAATACATGAGTAAAACTGTATGATTTGAATTGTAGCACTTGCGTGAAAGTCAGTTGTTTCAAAACGCAACATATTATTGAATTGTATAGCCAAGGACTATAATTAACATTGTTAACACAGCCAGGTAACCTTGGCTGCCTGCAAAACATGAGTGCCTTCAGATTACTTAAAAACATGGTCTAGATGGTTTTGGTAAATCTCAAGCCTGAATAAGCACATTTTAGAATATTGTTCTGGAATTAAAGATCCTTATTGTTTATTCTTGTAGCAATATTGTTTGCTGTTTGTTTTATATTGCAATGTCAGGTCTGTAACTCGCTCAAATCCTAACAGTTAGCGCTATTTTCTAAATGTCCAAATTGCATCCAGTACATTCTGCTGTGCCATATCCCTTGTATGATCCACTCTGTATCCTTATAACAAATAACATATAACTTGAGTTTGTGTCTCTGTATGTCTTGTTTGCGAGCAGGTATCCACTCCATCTGACGAAGGAGCAGTGCTCCGAAAGCTAATGGCATTTGCTACCAAATAAACCTGTTGGACTTTAACCTGGTGTTGTTAAAACTCTTACTGTCCTTATAACAAATACAAATCCTAGTATTGCTCTTGGCTATCTCTGTATGAATTGAAAAATAATCAATTTGCATTATCACCTCGTTTCATGGTTTGTTTTAATATTTTCAAGGTAATTTTTAGGTTGGGGATTAAAGTATTTCATGCCAATAAATGGAAACGTTTGACTGAGAAGTTGATAACCAACCCTGAAGTAAATGCAATTCAAGCAGATCTGGGATGTTTGCCATTCAAAGAATAGTCTATGTTTGTTTAATGAGGTTAGGATTGGAAGTGAAGAAGTGTAGATAATGGATGACCCTACTTTGAACCTTTGGTGGGAAAAGGAGATCTACACTTACCTCAATAAAAGATTTAAATTTTGTATGTAGTTCCCAGATGAAAAAGGCAAAATGCAGTTCGGATATAAAGGAGGTTCTTGGTGGACTCAGCAAGTCCTAAAGAAAGAGTCACAAACTCCATTATTTATGCAGGCCCCAGATTCAAAACGGTTGTCCTTGAAGGTAAAAAACAATTAGTTTACATTTCTTTTTGGAACGCCCTAGGTATGCCACGTTGCCACGCAGATAGGTTGCAGGACACTGCTCTTTTGGGTGAGTTTCTGACAAAGACCAGGGGAATTTTCCTATCCCGCCCACCACGGGTATCGTAGCGGGTGGGGGCAGAAAATCCAGCCCAAGCAGTTTCACTTGGGAACAGACCAAAAGAGAGAATCTGTAAAACAGCTATGGACCAGAAGCAAAGTGGCAATCAGATTCATGGGTGCACTAAGCTACAGTGCAGTACAGCCCACGCTTGAGCTGGAGTGTCCACAAATGTGAGGTGCTTAAGGAACAGCAGAGACTGGGTTAGCTGGCGAATGACCTCACAAAAGCTCATACCTTGCAGGGTAGCAGGAACATGGGGAATTCCTGAGAGATATGGCACTTTGTATTGGAAGAGTTTTAACAACACCAGGTTAAAGTCCAACAGGTTTATTTGGTAGCAAATACCATTAGCTTTCAGAGCGCTGCTCCTTCGTCAGATGGAGTGGAAATGTGGATCTACCATCTACCATCTTACTGTGTTCACCCCAGTCCAACGCCGGCATCTCCACACTTTGTATTGGATCCAGGAAAGTGGATAATTTTTAAGAACCTAATAAGTAACTAAATTTTTTTGGGGTGGAGAAAGGAACTTCAGTTGAGAATTTCAGTCTAACGTGGATGTAACTTTTATTCTTTTATTGTGCTTTTCAATGTAAAGTTTAGGTATTCACATAAGTATTTATTTGATAATGTTTATTTTACTTGTTTCTTGTATCATAAAATTTGATTGTTATAAATTGTGGAGTCTTCTGGTGTCATTTCTTTCAGTGTTTCTCTTTAAATGTTAATGGTCCGTACAAAGAATGTAAAAAATTGACATCATAAAGTGGTCAATATTAAAATTTCCTTCCAGGTTTTGAAGTACCATCTGCTAAGTTATGTTTTCATAGAATCTACAGTGCAGAAAGAAACCACTCAGCCCATCGAGTCTGCACCGAACACAATTCCACCCTGACCCTATTCCCGTAACTCCTCATATTTACACTCCTAGTTCCCCTGACACTGGGGTTAATTTAGCATGGCCAATCAACCTAACTCGCACATCTTTGGAGCGTGGGAGGAAACTGGAGCAGCCGGAGGAAACCCACACAGACATGGGGAGAACGTGCAAACTCCACACAGATAGTGGCCCGAGGCCGGAATTGAACCTGGGTCCCTGGCGCTGTGAGGCAGCAGTGCTAACCACCGTGCCACTGTGCCGCCCCACCATGCAATCCCTTCACCCCACCAGTGGCAGCATTACCTCCGGTTATTTAGGCTCTTAGCAGACTCATTCTCCTGGCCTGTTTCTAAGCTAAACTGCTTCCCAAGGGGTGGAATTTTCCCGTCTCGCCTGCCATGGGAATCGTAGCGGGTGGTGGGGTGGTGGGGGGGGGGGGGGGGGTGGGGGGTGGGGGGGGGGGGGCGGGGGAGCGGCAGACCATGCAAACGTCCATTGGCCTCCGGCAGAATTTTCTGGTCTTGGGGTGAGCGTCGCCAGAAAATCTGTCAGTGACACACACACATATTAATCCCACCCAAAAGGACAGTGTCCTGCAACCTACTGGCATGGCAACAAGGCATACCTGGGGTGTTCTATGGAGAAATGCGAACTAATTTTTTTTTATCTTCAAGACCAAGCCTTTTGATTCTGGGGTCCACATAAGTAATTTACATCTCGAATGGTGTTTGTGACTCTTCAGACTTGCTGGGCCTACCAAGTAATTCCCTTCGTAAACTTTGCTGCTTTTTCATCTTCTGATCTTCCTCCAAGATTCTCCTTAAAGCTCTGAATCAACTCCGCTCCTCTCCCCCACCCTCGCCACCACCCCCACCCCTCAATACCTTCCACTTTATCTCAACATCAATCTTTATCTGGTTACTCTTCATAATTTTCCTGGTGATGCTTTTCTAATGTGAATGACGATACATAAATGCCAAGAAAGTGTTTCTTGCAAAACAGAAATTGGTTCCATTATTTTCAGAGAATTTACAAAATAGCCCGTTCAGCCCATCCAGATTGTGTTAATGTTTATCTTCCTAATCCCTGTCCCCATTTTCTTTTGTTCTAATTTCCTTCAGCACCTACCTAACCTATTCATAAATGTGGTATTTACCTTCACTGGAGAGAAGACAGGTATATGCAGTTCCATATGCTCATAGAAATCATAGAAATCTTACAGTACAGAAAGAGGCCATTCGGCCCATCGAGTCTGCACCGACCACAATCCCACCCAGGCCCTACCCCCCACATCCCTATATATTTACCCACTAATCCCTCAAACCTACACATCTCAGGACACTAAGGGCAATTTTTAGCATGGCCAATCAACCTAAACATGTTGTGGCATATGCTTCTATCTTTCTTTCCAATATTTTCAATTACATTAGACAATGGTTAAAAGTACCAACTGTACATAATACAATTCACGTGTCAGAAAGGTGAACACAATATAGGTGCCGCTTATTGCCATTGGCCACTTTTTTTTGTATTCTAGAGAGTTTTAAAAATAATACAGTTCAATTTTTGTGCAATAATCTGATGCAAAATCCAAAATCACAGATTCAGAACAATTCTGTTTATATCTATGCAGACAATTAATCATATTTTTAACCAGGAGGAAGTAGACAAAAGAAGATTTGGAACAGCTTGAAAGATGTGTTCGTTAGGTGCATTGGCCATGCTAAATTCTCCCTCAGTGTACCCGAACAGGCGCCGGAGCGTGGTGACTAGGGGGTTTTCACAGTAACTTCATTGCAGTGTTAATGTAAGCCCACTTGTGACATGAATAAATAAACTTAAATGTAAGATGAGTGGATGAACTCTTTTGCCATCACAAGTCCTAACAGTCAACAAGAGAGAAATGGAGGCAGAGAGGTTATCAGCTAAATTATACAATCCTCCACAGAGACTTGGCACAGCAGGGGGAAATAATAAGATATAATATCAAGCAAAAATTCACAATTAATATATATATTTTTTATTATTTCATGGGACATGGGCATCGCTGGTATTTGTTGCCATTCCCAGTCACCTTTGAACTGAGTTGTTGCTCGGACATTTCAGAGGGCATTTGAAAGTCAATCACATTGCTATGGCTCTGGAGTCACATACAGGCCAGACCAGGTAAGGACAGTAGATTTCCTTCCCTAAAGGACATTAGTGAACCAAATGGTTTTTCCTGACAATCGACAATGGTTTCATGGTCATCAGTTGATTCTTAATTCCAGATATGTTTTGTTAAATTCAAATTCCACCATCTGCCGTGGTGGGATTTGAACCCGGGTCCCCAGAACATTAGCTGAGTTTCTGGATCAATAGTATAGCGATAATGCCACTAGGCCACTGCCTCCCCTAATCTAGCTCAATCATTCAGGAATGAATTTATGGTCTGAACATCCTATTTGAAAAAGATCAAATGCAAATAAATACTTAAAAGAAAAAGGAATAACTAAGTTGTTTGACTTAACTCTATCAAAGCAGTACATCAGTAGTCTCAACCCACCGAGCCTTCCAATATACAAATAAAGCAATTGATAAATGTCATCTAAGGCATTTCCTCACTTTCTTGAACTGCTTCTTCCAAGAAGCTTCTGTGTCTTTTAAGGAGCTTCTTTGCAGTGTCATGTGGTAGCAGTATGAACCCGGTTTAATATTTCTGGCTGTTTGCTAAGAACATTCCAGAAACATATAAAGCCTTAACGAGAAATATATTTTAGTCCTACCTATAGGAATGAGGATGTGTAACAGGGAAGAAGATCTTGGTGGAAATTCTATGTGTTAAGAAGTATCTATGAACTTGACAGAATTCAATTCCAGCATTTAATTTCTCTTTGCCGCAGCCTCAACAAAAGCTTCATTTGAAATGAAGTTTCTCACCCGTTCTAATTAATGGTCATTTGAGTCTTCCATGACAATGGAACAAACACAACAGGATTTCTAATAGTCAATGAGTTTGCACAAATCATAAATTTCCCACGTTATGCAGCACTCAATGATAAAGAACATAATAACCATTCTCTGCTGTTTTGATTTATTCTTTGAACTCAAGAGTATGACTTTCCATCTTCACTGCCTGGATGGTAGTCTAGCAGAATGTATTGCCTGCCAGTTATAGATGTAATGGGCCGTAACTTCCTCAGAATGGCAATCAGCGTCAGATTGCCACTCCATACCCACTTACCTGCATCAAATTCCTTCCCTGCCTGTCATTCCCGAACCTCTTGACTCAGGCCGGACAAGATCCAGGCAGCGTAGCTTTCACTGGGGCCCAGCATCAGAGTCTAACAAAGTAGAGTGAAGGAGGACACACACCTTTTTTTAACAGCACTAGTTGCTGTAAGGCAGATATGTTTAAAGGACCCGTTGAAAATGACAGGCCAGGGAGAAGGTAAGTGTTCAAGGTAAGTGGATAGGATTTGGGGTGTAGGGAGGTTCAAAGGTCAGAGGCGGGGTCAGACATCGGGTGGGGGCGGGGATGTCTGGGGGATAGGGATTGGCACAGTAAGAAGTTTAACAACACCAGGTTAAAGTCCAACAGGTTTATTTGGTAGCAAAAGCCACACAAGCTTTCGGAGCTCTAAGCTCCGGGATTGGGTCAGGGTTTGGGTTGGAGGGAAGGGATGGGTCGAGCCACACCATGGTGATGACTGTTGGGACAGGGGGTGGGGGGCTGGGTCTGGGTGAACGGCTTCAGCTGGATCAAGTTGGGTCAGGTCAGGGAAGATAGCCCAGGCCTGGCGGCTGCGGGAATGTGGTGGAAGTCCCATGGCGGGGTCGGGATTGAGAAATACCATGGTGGAGTGGTTAGCCAGGCGGGTGGGAGCTTGGGGGCATGAGGGAGTCCCATGCGGGAATCGATCTAGGTGTTAAAATAATTATGCAGGAGTTGGAAAAGAAACTGGCCAGAATTCTCTGGCTGTTCACACCCTGGCGCTAATGCCAGCAAGAATGGAGAAATCGGCACCAAGCCAAGTGCACCTCGCCATTCATTGCAGCGGGTCCGGAGAATACCAGCTGCGGGCGAGGTGGAGAATCTGGCCCACTATTCGTTCGAAATTTTTCAGAGTAGCTATTAATGTAATTACACTAATTTGTGTCCCTCTGGTGGCCATCCAAAGTTAGCGATTTAAATTGCTTTTTCAGATGATCCACGGCACAATTGCCCAGAGGAATTTAGCGATTCTGGGCAATTGCTTACCTAGGAAGTTCCAGGAGGGATTCCCCAGAGCACCTTTGGGATACCCCCCAAATCTGACGCTGGGGAACCTCGGCAAATATGGCCCAGTGGAATAAAATTCCGGTGATTTCTATAACAGGTGGCATATTCATTCCATCGGATTACCAATCCAGCCAATGAGGACACAAAATACACACCATCAGATGGACTATGTGGGGATCAGGGAGGAGCTTAGGTTCAGAGACTAGGCAACTTGGATAGGGCTCATGGAGGAGTTAACTGTATACGGGCTTGATGGGATCGATTTTTTTTATGTTTTCATACACTTTACCTAGACCCTCATTTCCCTCCCCAAATTCTTCACTGTGAGAGAATGATACAGGACCACATCTGGATTTTTGATTGCAAAATGTTATAAAAATCTATGCTGGAGTCCAAAGTCCAATTCATGTGGTTATCCAAAGACTTCAGGGCCATTTAATATTTGGCACAAAACAGGCAATTGTACTCACCCATTGTTCCTCTCTTGAAGTCCAAACTGTTTCTTTCAATTCATTCACGGGATGAGGGCATCGCTGGCAGTGCCACTAATTGCCCATCCCTAATTGCTCTTGAACTCTGTGGTTTGCTAGGCCATTTCAGAGGGCATTTGAGAGTCAACCATATTGCTTTTGGGCTCAAGTCACACGTAGACCAGGTAAGAAAGCAAATTCTCTTCTCTAAAGCGCAGTAGTGAACCAGATGGTCTTTTGCAACAATCAACAATAGTTTCATGGTCCTCCTCGGACTTTTAATTCCAGATTCTTATTGCATTCTAATTTCACCATCTACCATGGTGGGATTCAAACCCGGACCCCCACAGTGTTATTCTGGGTCTCTGGATTATTAGTCCTCTACGCCACAGCCTCCCCTGAGACTGGGGCTTCATTTGCATGTATCTGGTGATCCACCCACACCAACCCTACACTCAAATGGAGCTTACTGATTGGAGAGGACAGGAAATTATTTGCCTTCTAAGTAGAGCCATGAACAATCAGGACCTGAAGGGAGGAAAGGGCAAATGTTGGGGGATGGGAGTGGGGAAGAGGGGAGAGAGGTAGGTGGCGACATGGGTTAGGGAACAGAATACTTTTGAGCAATTCTTTCTTAAAGTAGCTCACTAATCTTCTGTGAAATCCAAATCTATAAGTTAGTGGGCGGCACGGTGGCACAGTGGTTAGCACTGCTGCCTCACAGCGCCAGGGACCCTGATTCAATTCTCGGCTTGGGTCACTGTCTGTGCGGAGTCTGCATGTTCTCCCTGTGTCTGCGTGGGTTTCCTCCGGTTGCTCCAGTTTCCTCCCACAATCCAAAGATGTGCTGGTTAGGTGGATTGTCTGTGTGAAATTGATATTAGTGTCAGGGGGACTAGCAGGGTAAATGTGTGGGGTTACGGGAATAGGGCTTGGGTGGGATTGTGGTTGGTACAGACTCGATGGGCCGAATGGCCTCCTTTTCTACTGTAGGGATTCTATGATTCTATGTTAAATTTCACGGAGGAAAGGAAGAAAAACTGATTTCTCAAATTTAAAGAATTGTCCCGCATTGTTACATTATTTGGGGGTCTGAGTCTCAGGGCAGGCAGCGGCGTTGTGGACTAATAATCAGAGACCCAGAGTAATGCTCTGGGGACCTGTGTTCAAATCCCACCATGGGAGATGGTGAAATTTGAATTCAATAAAAATCGGGTATTAAAAGTCTAGGGAGGACCATGAAACTCCAAAGATGTGTGGGTTAGGTTGATTGGCCATGCTCAATTGTCCCTTCGTGTCAGGGGGATTAGGAGGGTAAATATGTGGGGTTACAGGGATAGGACCTGGGTGGGATTGTTGTCGGTGCAGACTCGATGGACCAAATGGCCTCCTTCTGCACTGTAGATTCTATTAAACCATTGTCGATTGTTGTAAATGACCCATTTGGTTCACTGGTGCCCTTTAAGGAAGAAACTTTGCTGTTTTAGCTGTGTTTCACGTTATTTTATATAATGCTCCCTAAAAGAGAATGAAATTAAAATTCAGGAGTAAAATTTGCCATGAGGTAAGAAATACTAAAACAGCTAATGCTGGGAAGACAGGGAGAAAAAATAATGATGATGAGCTTTCAACTTTTAAAATCAACGGACTGAAAGATCAATAAAGTGTAGATCTGCTCCCCCAAGGTAACAGCCCAGGCAATAACATAGAAAATGCCCCCCAAATAATTTGACAGCCTAGGACAATTCTTTAAGTTTGAGAAATCAGTTTTTGTCCCTTGTCTGTGTGAAGTTTAACATGTTCAGGTTTTTTTCGCATTGCCAAAGGAGCTTGTCGATAATTATTGACCTGCTCCCTTGCCATGTTTGAAGAGTAGTTGTGATATCTAATTCTACCCTGGACATAGCTCTGCTCCTGTTGCTGAATATATGTCAGTCATGGTGATGTTGACATTAGCTGATGAAAACACAGAAATAATCAATAGCTTATTAACGTCTAGGTGTACAGGTCGAGTGATGTCGATAAATCATTCAGATGCAAAGACAGAGATCACGAGGCCTGCACACGCAGACACCATTCATTATCCAGATGCATGTCTCTGTAAAAGCATGAGGAGGCATGTAATGAGAAGAGAATCTTCCACATACCTTGAAACTCGGAAGAAATCCTCCAAAGCAAGGCTTCAATCAGGATAGAATGAAAAAAAAAACATTCCTTTTGCTTCCACATCACTGAATCCTGGCAGCCTATCACTGTATTTGGCACAGTGGTTAGCACTGCTGCCTCATTGCGCAAGGGACCAGGGTTTAATTCCCGGCTTGGGTCACTCTCTGTACGGAGTCTGCACTTCTCCCTGTGTCTACATGGGGTTCCTCCGGATCCTCCAGTTTCCTCCCACAATTCGAAAGACATACTGGTTAAATTCTCCCTCAGTGTACCTGAACAGGTGCTGGAGTGTGGCGACTCGGGGATTTTCACAGTAACTTCATTGCAGTGTTAATGTAAGCCTACTTGTGGCACTAATCAATAAGCTAAACTAAACTGTATTCCCACTGACTCTCTCAAATCCATGTATTGCAAGGAAATTGCCCAACTTGTCAACTCAACTTAATTCAAAGGAATTAGCCTTTCGAAGTTCAGCAATAAGTTCCAAGTTAATTAAAATTATTGGGTAATTTAAAATTTCTTGTCCAAATAAAGGCTGAATTGTTAGGAGCAAAATGCATACCATCACTTGGTAGGGGAGGAAGCTCATCTAAACTTTCATCTCACTTGAGGTTTAATATTCGTACCTGCATCTATCGTCAAGACACTTACAAATTAGTTACTCGCAAAATAGTGGTTTTTCATACAGCTGAGTCCAGTTCTTAAAGTCCCAATCTCTACCCCAGCAATCCCAATATTTTCTGTTACAAACGCAACACTGTATTTTAGAATAATTGTAACCCCAACAGACATTGATTGTGCTGATGGTTTTCACCCAGGTTAAAGTCAAGGGGTATACTTTGAATTTACCACAGGAGAAAATGTCCTAAAATCTGCTGTTTTATTTTGAGTGCTTCTTAGAGCTTGGAATTAAGTCATGTTGATGCAAACAGCCCAACGTTAATGCCCTGCATCAGAGGTCTAAGAGGTGAAGAACAAATGATTTTCAGGTGGATTTCAATCCCTGCCACAAAGCATGTTATTCAAGAGGAAAGTAGAACATGCGGTGGAAAGAAGAACAAAAACAAACTGAAAGTTTACTTGGAAAAGGAAATGAAGAATTGAGTCAGATGCTACAACTATTTGTCAAAATAAATCCCAGAATATATTGCATTATCTACACTGAGGTAGTTTATTTTTTAACTAACCACTGTAGCTAACATACACTATCTGAAAGTGTTACATACGGTGCTATAATGGTAAATCAATGGAGGAACCTTTTCAGATCTCCTTAAAATGATTCTGACCACTACAAAACTGCGTCAATTGTGTTTTGTTTTTCAAAAAAGATATGTCATACTCTCTGCCATATTGTTGATTTGATTTATTATTGTCACATGTATTAGTATACAGTGAAAAGTATTGTTTCTTGCACACTATACAAACAAAGCATACCATTCATAGAGAAGGAAAGGAGAGAGTGCAGAATGTAGTATTACAGTTAGTTAGTTACAGTTACAATTAGTTAGTGATACTAATAAGCATGGGCTCCAATGCAGGTTTGTTTTTTATTAAGCTAATGATACCCACTAATACAGTCTGGAAGAGTCTTTTGTTATGGATTTCAGTTTCAAGTGTAGCATTATGCATCCTTCTCCGACATTCCCACCTGTAAGACTAACACACTCAGAATTTTTGATCATGCCACCTAAATCGGAGGTACATGTGTCCATACACCTCCAGGGAACAACCCCTGGTTTCGAGGTGGCCCACTTCCGGCTTCCATGATTTGGTCAGAGGAGGGAGAATAGGTAAAGAAAAACACAAGTATGACCCCAGCAACATTCAGCGAAGATTCTAGTGTCCTCCACTGGATTGCAAAGGCAAACAAAATGGCCGCTCAGTACTAGACTGCCAGTGATTGGCTATCCACCACTAGGCGAATAGTAAGCAACCTTTGTCTTCAGCAAGCAGTCTGACATTTTAAAATAATTGATAAGTATCTTTCATTCAAGTGAATTGAATTGGTAACAAATTAACCACACCCATTGACGTAAAAATCACAGGAACATAAATTTTTGGATATTCTTAACTTTTATAATACTACGTCATTTAAAAAGATATGCCTTGATACAAACAATGCCATTGTTTCTGGGTGGATTCATTGCACAAGTGGTGAATGGGGGAAAATACACTGCAGGTATGCGATCAACAAAGTGTTAAAATGCACAGGAATGGAGATTGTGACGCAAGAAAGGGTTTGCAAATAATTGTGTCTTGATTTTTGGGAATAAAGATTTTCTCAAAGGTAGAACTGTAAGGCACTGGCTTTGTTACATTTTATCATTATTATTACACTACCTGTTTGCTGAGATACAGATCGATAAAAGATAAAAACCAACATTTAATGATGGAAACTCTCCATGGTGTTCATTAGATAAAATCAGAATTAATCTTTTGGGGTTCAGAGCCGTAGCTGTTTGAAAAACATTCACTGTAGTTTTGCACATGAACTGCAAATAGGTATAAGAGTTTTGAGGTGTGCCTATCACACTTCAGATATCATTTATTTGATATTGAAGTTGACAAGTCACAACTGCAAATTCACAACTTAAAATAAAAAGAGAAAATGAGCTTGTCAATTAGCCCTTAATTGACCTGAGAATGTGTCAATTTACAGCAATTGGACTGGTGGCATTTCCATCTTTTTAAAACATGGTAATCCTCTGACTTGCACGATAGTTCTAATACGCCTCTGACTGTGTGGCCAAATTCTGCTCCAACTCAATTTTCAAGTTTGTTGATGACACCACCGTAGTGAGTCAGATATCGAACAATGAGATGGAGTACAAGACAGAGAAAGAGAATCTGGTGAACTGGTCCGACTATAATAATCTCTCCCTCAATGTCAGTAAAACAAAGGAGATAATCATCGACTTCAGAAAGCGTAGTGGAGGACAAGCCGCTGTCTACATCAACACGGAAGAAATGGAAATGGTTGAGAGCTTCAAGTTTCTAGGCATCCAGATCACCCACAACCTGTCCTGGGCCCTCCACGCCGCACTATAGTTAAGAAAGCCCACCAATGCCTCTACTTTCTCAGAAGGTGAAGGAAATTTGGCTCTTTTACAGATGCGCCATAGAAATCATCCTTTCTGGTTGTGTCACAGCTCAATATGGTTCCTGCTCTGTCCAAGATCACAAGAAACTACAAAAGGTTGCGAACTAAACCCAGTCCATCACACAAACCAGCCTCCCATCTATTGACTCTGTCTACACTTCCCGCTGCCTCAGAAAAGCAGCCAGCATAATCAAGGACCCCATGCACCCCGGACATATTCTCTTCCACCTTCTTCTGTCGGGAAGAAGATACAAAAGTCTAAGGTCACGTGCCAAGCGACTCAAGAACAGCTTCTTCCCTGCTGTCATTAGGCTTTTGAATGGACTTACCATATATTAAGCTGTTCATTCCCCACACCCTAGTTATGACAGTAACACTGCATTCTGTATCCTCTCCTTTCCTTCTCTATGTACGGTATGCTTTGTCTGTATAGCGTGCAAGAAACAATACTTTTCACTGTATGCTAATACATGTGACGATAATAAATCAAATCAAAAACTGCTATGTATGTAAAAATATTCTGCAGAATGTGCACACATTCATTAAATGAATTTTCACAGTAATTTCATTGTTGTGTTAATGTAAGCCTACTTGTGACACTAATAAATAAGCTTTAAACTTTTAAATGACAGGGGCGGCACGGTAGCACAGTGGTTAGCACTGCTGCCTCACAGCTCCGGAGACCTGAGTTTGATTCCCAGCTTGGGTCACTGTCTGTGTGGAGTTTGCACATTCTCCCCGTGTCTGCATGGGTTTCCTTTGGATGCTCCGGTTTCCTCCCACAGTCCAAAGATGTACGGGTTAGGTACATTGGCCATGCTAAGTTGCCCCTTAGTGTCCCGGGATGCATAGGTTAGAGGGATTAGCGGGGTAAATGTGTGGGATTATGGGGATAGGGCCTGGGTGGGAGTGTGGTCGGTGCAGACTCGATGGGCCAAATGACCTCCTTCTGCATTGTAGGGATTCTATGATTATAACAATAACAAATCAACTTTCAACAAGCACTTAAAGAAAAGTTAGATACTGCTAAGGCTGGAAACCTGAAGAACAGAAAATGCTGGAAAAACTCAGCAGATCCAACAGGATCCGTGGAGAGAGGAACAAAGTTAACTTTTCATGTTGAATATGATTCTTCATTGGGTATTCGACTTGGAAAGTTGGGCTGAATTTTCCATTCCTTCCTGCCAACGGGATCGCCAATAGTGACCCCCCCACTCCTCCCAACGTGGCACATTGCCCAGCTAGTGCACTGCCTCTGTCACCAAATATCGTGCCTTGGGGATGAGGTGGAAAATCGTCACCCACTCACTCTGATTCTCTCTGCACAGATCTGCCAGAGTTGTTGAACTTTTCCAGCACTTACTACTTTCACGCCTATGAATGCTGATATTTTAGTTGCTGCGGAGAGTTATTTGCGTATTTTGACGGGTGGTGAAGAAATAGCACCAGATTATTCACTTTGACTGACAGCATTTCTGTTGTTGCTGAAAGTTGCATGTAACATAACCAGGCATTTTTTGTCACTGTGATTTCTTTTTGCAGGTGATACACAGCAAAAAAGAAACAGAACATTGCTATTGCAGGCACTAACCTTGGTATACGAGAATGCTTATCGCAGCCATTTATTTCACATATTTGTATCCGAGTTGTACTTCATAAATTTTATATGTGAAAATAAATCAATGGTTCAAGTGATTGCAGAGTTTGGACGACGTGTTCCAAATAAATTGAATACAGACTGCAGTACAAATCTCTTGGTCACTGCTGCACTATTCATAGAATCCCTACAGTGCAGAAGGAGGCCATTCGGCCCATCAAGTCTGCACCGACCACAATCCCACCCAGCCCCTATCCCCATAACCCCATGCATTTACCCTAGTTAGTCCCCCTGACACTAAGGGGCAATTTAGCATGGCCAATCCACCTAACCCCGCACATCTTTGGACTAAAGGGACAACGTGACCATTTGGAACAGTCATGGCACCACAAGGAAAGGTTGGTGCTGCTAGGATGGCTTTCAAAGCCATATCGTCAAGTATCTAACATCACTTGAAACCATTCTTGTAGCACTGGTGGGGAAAAGAAGTGGGAGAAAACAATAAGCTGGCAACCTATCAGTTAAAATCCATTTGCAATTTAGCAGTTAACTGGACGGAAGGAACATTAACCACTTTTCATGCGACCTTCCAGCTCACCAATTTGACCTCAACTCCCATTGTCATGTCTTCTGCAATCCTTCACTTTTTTTTAAGAAGGACCAGTAACATTACTTTGGGATCTGCTTTTGTGGAAAGTACTGGAACTTAAATCTTTCATATGCATAAAAATGCTTAGAGTTCTTACTGTAGTGGCACATGAGAGCTTCTACAAAGATCATTTATTTTAATTCCAATCATGGGACATGGACGTTGCTGGCTGGCCAGCATTTATTACCCATCCCCAGGTGCCCGAGGGCAGTTGAGAGTCAACCACATTGTTGTGGTTCTGGAGTCACATGTAGGCCAGACCAGGTAAGGATGGCAGGTTTTCTTCCCTAAAGTACATTAGTGAATTAGATCGATTTTTCCGACAATGGACAATTGTTTCATGGTCATCATTCTTAATGACCATGACTGGATTCTTAGTTCCAGATTATTTTTTATTGAATTCAAATTCCATCATCTGCCGTGGCAGGATTCGAACCTGGGTCCCCAGAACATTAGTTGAGTTTTTAGATTTATTATATATGATATTAATGCTTATTATACACCATATTAATGAATCTTCCATAATATTGCGATGGGGAATCAAGACTAAGGGTGGGAGGGATTTTTTATCTCTCTCCACGGCATGTTTTGCGTCGGCGGGAGGTGGTTTGTGCCCACTGGTGGCAGCATCTGACGGTCCGCAGTTGTCAACAGGGTTTCCCGTTAAATGCATATCTCACTGCCAGGAAACCCACTGCGGGGGTGTATTGGCGGCGGAATCATACCGGCGTGAACAGGAGCAAGCTTTCAGCCTAAGAATCGTCTTATTATGCGTGTTTAATGGACACGGAATAACTAGGCCACGCCTTTCAAATGCAATTCAGTTCCCAACCTCCCTGAATTAAAAAAAATATCAGATTTGGTATTATTTTAAGGAAAGTAGCAAAAGTTGAGATGGAAGGAAGCAAAATGAGCATTGTTGTAATCTAAGAGTTGGATGACATAACACTGAGTGTAGCACAACTACTGGTGAGAAGGGATAATTAGCGTGACAAATTTTATACATGGCAATTTATTTAAAATGCATACGTGGGAATTCATAAAGGAATGCGCACAGCTGTAAGATTGCTAATAGTTAATGTGTGTTTTCTCCAGAAACTTTATCAGATCTTATATGTAAGAGGATTGTGCAAACACACTCAAGTTGCATTCTCCTTTTCCTTTTGAAGAAAACAAGAGACTATGAGGGACAATCTCATGCTTCTGGTGGGGAGCTACACTTACAGAAAGCATAGACCTGATGTGGTGATTGTCCCTCTAAGGGCAACACAGCAGATGAGGGTCACCTTGTCTGAGGGATCAATTGGGATTGAGAATGGGTAATCACCCCAGGAGGTGGAGTCCTCACTTATCAGAAGACATCTACAATACATGTAGGATACATGTAGGGATTGGGGCAGCCAATGCGGGGGAAGAGTTGCGGGGAGGCTGCCGACCTCTGTGCAGTTTTTCCAAAATACTTTTTGTGTTTGTATTTTTGTGTTTCTGAGAAGTCTGTAGACGTGCGTCATTATTGAATCCCTACAGTGCAGAAGGAGGCCATTCAGCCCATCAAGCCTACACCAACTCGCCGACAGAGCATTTTACCCAGGCCCTATCCCCATAACCCCACATATTTACCCCACAAACTCCCCTAACCTTAACATCTTGGGACATTAAGGGACAATTTAGCATGGCCAATCTATCTAACCTGCGCATCTTTGGATTGTGGAAGGAATGATGTGGAGATGCCGGCGTTGGACTGGGGTAAACACAGTAAGAAGTTTAACAACACCAGGTTAAAGTCCAACAGGTTTATTTGGTAGCAAAAGCCACACATTATTCATGTAAATTGAGTCTGTGTCTTATAAGTTCTGTTTGTGAACAGAATTCCCACTCACCTGAAGAAGGGGCTCAGAGCCTCGAAAGCTTGTGTGGCTTTTGCTACCAAATAAACCTGTTGGACTTTAACCTGGTGTTGTTAAACTTCTTATTGTGGAAGGAACCCAGAGGAAACCCATGGGGAGAATGTGCAGACTCCGCACAAACCGTCACCCAAGGCCAGAATCGAACCCGGGTTCCTGGCACTGTGAGGCAGCAGAGTGAACCATTGCACCACCATGCTGCCTAACCACTGCGCCACCATGAAGTGAATTGCAGTCAATTGTAGCTTCCCGACTGAGAATGTGCTCAATTTGCAATTCACTAATGAATGTAATTAATGAGGAACAGTAAGCCATGAAGTGTGGTGATATCCTGATTAGTTACTGAAATTTATTATTTTGCTGCTCTTGTGCTCTTGTTCCAATTGAAAACAATCAGTCAGTACGTTTATTATTTGTTCACAGGATGCCAGTATTCCTTGCAAGACCAGCTACCTTTGTCTATAAGAACACAAGAACTAGGAGCAGGAGTAGGCCATCTGGCCCCTTGAGCCTGCTTGAGCCTGCTCCGCCATTCAATAAGATCATGGCTGAACTTTTTGAGGACTCAGCTCCACTTACCCGCCCGCTCACCATAACCCTTAATTCTTTTACTGTTCAAAAATGTATCTATCCTTGCCTTAAAAACATTCAATGAGGTAGCCTCAACTGCATCACTGGGCAGGGAATTCCACAGATTCACAACCCTTTGTGTGAAGAAGTTCCTCCTCAACTCAGTCCTAAATCTGCTTCCCCTTATTTTGAGGCCATGCCCCCTAGTTCTAGTTTCACCTGCCAGTGGAAATAACTTCCCTGCTTCTTATCTATTCCCTTCATAATCTGATACGTTTTGGTAAGATCTTCCCTCATTCTTCTGAATTCCAATGAGTATAGCCCCAGTCTACTCAGTCTCTCCTCATAAGCCAACACTCTCAACTCCGGAATCAACCTAGTGAATCTCCTCTGCACCCCCTCCAGTGCCAGTATATCCTTTCTCAAGCAGGGAGACCAAAACTGTACACAGTACTCCAGATGTGGCCTCACCAGCACCTTATACAGCTGCAATATAATCTCACTGTTTTTAAACTCCATCGCTCTAGCAATGAAGGACAAAATTCCAGTTGCCTTCTTAATTACCTGCTGCACCTGCAAACCAACTCCTTGAGATTCCTGCACAAGGACACCCAGGTCCCTCTGCACAGCAGCATGCTGCATTTTTTTACCATTTAAATAAAGACCATTTTGCTGTTATTCCTACCAAAATGGATGACCTCACATTTACCAACATTGTACTCCATCTGCCAGACCCTCGCCCACCCACTTAGACTATCTATATCTCTTTGCAGACTTTCAGCATCCTCTGCAATCTTTGCTCTGCCACTCATTTTAGTGTCATCTGCGAACTTTGACACACTACACTTGGTCCCCAACTTCAAATCATTTATGTAAATCGTAAACAATTGCAGTTCCAACTCTGATCCCTGAGGCACACTGCTAGTCACTGATCGCCAACCAGAAAAACACCCATTTGCCCCCATTCTTTGCTTTCTGTTAGTTAACCAATCCTCTACCCATGCTAATACATTACCCGTAACACTGTGCACCTTTATCTTATGTAGCAGTCTTTGGTGCGGCACCTTGTCAAATGCCTTCTGGAAATCCAGATACACCACATCCACAGGTTCCCCATTGTCCACTGCACATGTAATGTTCTCAAAAAATTCCAACAAATTAGTCAAACATGACGTTCCCTTCATGAACCCATGCTGCGTCTTACCAATGGGACAATTTATATCCAGATGTGTAGCTATTCCTTCCTTGATGATAGATTCAAGCAGTTTCCCTACGACAGAAGTTAAGCTAACCGGCCTATAGTTGCCCGCCTTTTGTCTACCTCCTTTTTTAAACAGTGGCGTCACATTTGCTGTGACCTTATCCTATCCTTAATTACCCCTAAGAAGTTTGGACAGGGATGCAGTGGTGCAGTGGTATTGTAGTTGGACTAGAAATCCAGGACCCAGGGTAATGCTGTGGGGACCTGGGTTCGAATCCCACCACCGTAGATGGTGAAATCGGAATTCAATAAAAATCTGGAATTAAAAGTCTAATGATAACCATGAAACGATTGTCGGAAAAACCCATCTGGTTCACTAATGCCCTTTAGGGAAGGAAATCTGCTGTTCTTATCTGGTCTGGCCTACACGTGACTCCAGATCCACAGCAATTTGGTTAACTCTTAATTGCTCTCAGGGATGAGCTAGCCCAACCAGTGATGCCCATATTCCATGAACAAATAAAAAAAAGTAAGATGGATAAATATTGTGGACTTTTGCTCAATTATCCTTCCCGGTTACAGAGGGATTGGACTAATTTCCTCAGGTAATTAATGTTTGTGACGTTTGCATTGCATATTGTCGGCGGAATTTTCCCGTTCCACCTGCCACAGGAAATGTAGCAGGCAGGACATGGGCCATGCAAAGGTCTGTTGATCTTGGGTGAGATTTTCCAGCCTTGGGCCAAGTGCGGCTGGAAAATCCCGTCCAGTGTGTGGAAGGACTGAGTGGCTAACCTCCTCCTGTTCCATTATTTCTCATGCTCTTAGTTACATAGAACCCACCATTGAGAAGCTTGTGTTTACCCAGACATGATATGCAGCATGATCTCGTGTGACCGAAAGGGAAATAGTCTCTGCTGCTATGAGGTGTCACCTCCGGCGTCCCAACGGAAAACTGAAGAGATTCAATATGGCTACAATGCATTCAAAATGCCAGGCAGCACTGGAACTCAAAACCCACAAGCACGTAATTGTGAAGCGGGCCTCGACCTGAGGCTGGTGGGCCAGACATTGTTGCTTTTTCAACTGATGGATGATGTGTCGCGCTGAGGAGAAAACAGGCCTTATGTGTGCACGGCTCTCAATGTTACCATTGCTTCTTCGGTTACAATGTGGGTCTGTCACATGGCTCTTTGTATTGTAGAGTTGAGAAATCGCAGATAGGCATGGAAAACCAGGCGGGGTAAAATAAGATCTCCCATCCGCTAGGAAGCAAAGCCCTAAGAGCAAGATTAGTCAATTGGTTGGAACTTCATACTTCAATGTAAACCTCTCTCTTCAAAATTATCTGGTCAGCTATGCATTGGAGAGAGTTAAACTATTCCGATTTATTTTAAAACAGGCAAGTTTTTATTGTAACTCTCTAAAATATGGTCAAATGTTAATCATACTTCTGTCCTTTCTGTTAACATTAGGAAGGGACTTCATGAGGTTTTTATTAAATCTCAACCTTGAATACAAGTTAAGAGGCTGGGAAATGCTGCCCTGAGCAGGACTCTGACATACTTACATTTGAAAGAAATGTTAAGCTGAATCCTGCATGTGTTTTAAATGCTCCGGTATTTCATTTGCGTGCAGACTAGGTTTATATCAGCGAAACCACAGTTTACTTTGGAGTGGGAAGTCCCGGAAGATTGAGTAAACATTGGCAGAGGTCACTCAGTGAGGCACTACAGCGCTATTTCTCTTTTACAGAAACAGCCATTGAAACGAGCTACTGCATGAAGTGGCGTGGCGGAGAAGGACGGTTTCAATTAATTATTAATACCGATACCAAAACTATTTAGCAAGCACTTTCCAATGATCAAAAATTTAACGTCCTTGTTTCAATTGGTTCTCTTTCTGATGTAATTGTATGTAAAACTCATTGGGAATTCGGGCAGTATGGTGGCGCAGTGGTTAGCACTGCTGCCTCACAGCACCAGGGACCCGAGTTCAATTCCAGCCTCGGGTCACTGTGTGGATTTTGCACATTCTCCCCGTGTCTGCGTGGGTTTCCTCCGGGTGCTCCGGTTTCCTTCCACAGTCCATAGATGTGCGGGTTAGGTGGATTGGCCATGCTAAATTGCCCCTTAGTGTCAGGGGGGCTAGCTAAGGTAAATAAGTGGGTTTACAGGGATAGGGCCTGGGTGGGATTGTTGGACCTAATGGTCTCCTTCTGCACTGTAGGGTTCTATGGTTTCTATTCTAAGGTAGTATCCTGCTTTTTTTTAAAAAAATGAAAGATCAGATGATGGGAATTTGTTTTTCAATGCACAGGTAAAGTTACCCAAATCATCATTGCTCTTGAGAGCAACCAGTCTGAGACTTGTATTTGTATATTGTGAGACTAGCCAACATTTTACGACAACAGCCACAATAACTTTCATTGATTGTAGCACCCTGAATGCCACAAAACACTTCACAGGAGAGGTATCAGACAGGATTTTGCACGAGCTACACAAAGAAATATTGGGCTGGATTTTTCCTGCTTGTGTCATGATCCCAAAACAGCCTCAAGTTACAGAATCATTAGAGTACAGAAGGATGCTATTCATTGAACATAGAAGATAGGAGCAGGAGGAGGCCATTTGGCCCTTCGAGCCTGCTCCGCCATTCATTACAATCATGGCTGATCGTCCAACTCAACAGCCTAATCCTTCTTTCTCTCCATAACCTTTGATCCCATTCGCCCCAAGTGCTATATCCAGCCGCCTCTTGAATACATTCAAAGTTTTGGCATCAACTACTTCCTGTGGTAGTGAATTCCACAGGCTCACCACTCTTTGGATGAAGCAATGTCTCCTCATCTCCGTCCTAAATGGTCTACCCCGAATCCTCAGATTGTGACTCCTGGTTCTGGACTCCCCCATCATCGGGAACATCCTCCCTGCATCTACCCTGTCTTGTCCTGTTAGAATTTAATAAGTCTCTATGAGGTCCCCCCTTATTCAGCCCATTAGTTCTGTGCTGGCTCTCTACATGAGCATTTCATCTAGTGCCATTCACACAATCCTACAGCGCAGAAGGAGGCCATACGGCCCATCGAGCTTGCACCGACAACAATCCCAACCGGGCTCTATCCCCATAACCCCACGTATTTACCCTGCTAGTCCACCTGACACTAAGGGACAATTTAGCATGGCCAACGAACCTAACCCACACATCTTTGGACTGTGGGAGGAAACCAGAGCATCTGAAGGAAATCCACATTTCTTTCAACATAGAATCATACAATCCCTACAGTGGAGAAAGAGGTCATTCTCCCACCTTCTACCTGCAACCCTGTCCTTAAGATAATAATTACATTTCCTCTTGAATGCCTCGATTGAATTCACTTCCACCACACCTTCAGGCAGCACAATCTAAATCTTAACTACATGCTATATGAAAAATTCCTCCTCATGTCTCCATAGCTTGTTTTGACCTTAAATTTATGCCTCTCATTTTCGATCTTCCACCAGTGGGAATAGTTTTTTACCCTATCTACTCAGTTCCGACCCCTCATGATTCTGAATAACTTTTCTCAAATCCTTTCTTAACCTTCCCTTCTCTGACGAAAACAGACCCAGTTTCTCTAATCCATCGACATCACTGAAGTTCCTCATCCCTTGGCATTGCCCCACGACTGGTGGGCAATGCCAAGGCACCCCCTGGGCATTGGCATTTTGCCCCTTGGGCAGTCCCAGGGGGCCCAGGCTGGCATTGCCAAGGTGCCAATGCCAAGGGGGCACCCCCCCCCCTCCAATGGCAGAGCCTTTGGGGGGCCTCAATTGCCCCCAGATAGAGAATCTGGTGAACTGGTGCGACGATAATAATCTCTCCCTCAATGTCATCAAAATGAAGGAGATAGTCATCGACTTCAGGAAGTATAGTGGAGAACATGCCCCTGTCTACATCAATGGGGACGGAGTAGAAATGGTCGAGAGCTTCAAGTTTTTAGGTGTCCAGATCACCAACAACCTGTCCTGGTCCCTCCATGCCGACACTATAGTTAAGAAAGCCCACCAACGCCTCTACTTTCTCAGAAGACTAAGGAAATTTGGCATGTCTGCTATGACTCTCACCAACTTTTACAGATGCACCATTGAAAGCATTCTTTCTGGTTGTATCACAGCTTGGTATGGCTCTTGCTCTGCCGAAGACTGCAAGAAACTACGAAAGATAGTGAATGAAGCCCAGTCCATCATGCAAACCAGCCTCCCATCCATTAATGCTGTCTACACTTCCCGCTGCCTCGGCAAAGCAGCCAGTATAATTAAGGACCCCACGCAGCCTGGACATTCTCTCTTCCACCTTCTTCCGTCAGTAAAAAGATACAGAAGTCTGAGATCATGTACCAACCGACTCAAGGACAGCTCCTTCCCTGCTGCCATCAGACTTTTGAATGGACCAACCTCGCACTAAATTGATTTTTCTCTACACCCTAACTATGACTGTAACACTACATTCCGCATTCTCTCCTTTCCTTTTCTATGAACGGTATGCTTTGTTTGTATAGCGCCAAGAAACAATACTTTTCACTGTATTTCAATACATGTGACTACAATAAATCAAATCAAAATCAAACCCCTCACTCCAGCGGGGCCGTGCTGGCAGCTCCCGTAAGTGATGAGCTACTGTGAGCCCCGCTGGAGTGAAATACTCCTGGCAGGTGGGAGAGGCTAGCGGGTCTGGAGATTTAAGTCCCGGGCCGGCTAATTGGTTTAAAATTGCATTGAAATGACCATTCACATAAATTATGCGGCTCCGCGCCAATTTCCAGCACAGAGCTGGCGGTGCTGGAAATCCGGCACTGGGGGCCCAGACACCCAGCGCAAATTGCGCAGATAGGCTGGGGCTTGAATCTCCCGGCCCGCTGCGAGGACTCAGGGTTGTGTTGTAATCCCACCTACGCAAAGCATTTCAGAAGTCACTCAGCATGTAAATGACAGGTCCACTCAGGAATTTGGCACCCGAGTAACATTAAAGCCATTTGGTATTAAATCCTTCAGGAGACAAGCTCCCACTCCCTGGCCTTCAGAGGAGGCGGAACATAAATCTACCATGGTGCGAAGCCTCATTTATAAAGTGCTCAGGTTGCCTAGTGGTCTCCTGGGGACTGTATAAACAGAGCACGGAATCGGTTTAATGTTTTTTTGGAAAGGAAACCCTTTCTTTTGCTCTCCTAAATTTTAAAATGCAGCCGCCAGAGAATCCCAGCAAACTGTAAGACGTGTACAGAGACCACATCTGTAGGTGATCAAAGATAAACCCATGCCGATTTTTAATATTCCCAAAGACACACAGCACTGAAAGGGTTACATTTTTTTCCCCTTTTTCTATTTGTATTTTCCTTTATTTTGTAATCCCGCAGCCCCCAGAGGCTAGTTTTTCCTTTTATTGCATTTCTGGTATTTGCTTTTTTTTGGGGGATTGGATAAAGGAATACCTGAGAACGGTTTAAACTCTTTCCATGTGTTTTTCTTTATGTGCCAGTCCATTGTAAAGTCCCAGGAGATACTAATATAAGAAAGCATTAGGCTGTAAAGTTTTACTTTATTAAGCCAGGCGCACTGCACCATATACATTCGGTATTCTCACTCTGGGCCGACAATTTGCTCATGTGTAATGTTAGGGGCTCTGGAAAATCAGAAATTATTCTTAATTTCACTAAGTTCTGAAAGAGTGACGAGGAATGATGACAGCACTTAACAGCAAGGTAAGTTGCTCTTTGCTTGTTCGACTTGTCTAGATGCATTCTCAGGTACAGCGGGCACTCCACCTCTGCTGACTGTTTAAAAACTCATAATCCTGTCTTAGCTTATGTTTGTGAACTTAATGCAAAGAAAAATTCAGAAGGTTCCTATCTAATAATTGTCGTGGAATTTGATTTGGGGTTGAAAGCACCTGAAGCAGATCCTGAATTATAACAAGGATGCTGTGGAGCAAACAGTACCTCTTTATGGAACTGTAATGATGCATTTTTAAGACACAGGACAATCTACCCTACTGTGGTCCATTGTCAAAAATGTTTTGAACAACTAATGAATCGCAGGCCAGTTCCTGGGCTAGCTCGCTTCTGCTCAGAGAATGAAAGGTACTTCAGAAACTGCAAAATTCACATCTCTTCTCGAAAAACCATTCTAAAATGCGGCAAATCAAAATGTTCTTGGCATTGCAACCAGCTCTTTAATTTAATCAGGTGCAGCATTGACACGATTTGCAAAAGGGAAAAGAAAGCAATATTGTACATTTCAATCTTGGGGAAGTGAAGGATTTAAATAGTAAGGGCAGGAAAATACTTATTCAATTACGATAAAGAATGGGGAAATATAACAATGGGGAGATGCTTGTTAAAAAATGCACAAATTTGTGGAATGGTAGACAGTTTAGTACTCATAACACTTGAACAACCTTCCAAGTCTCCAATCATTATTGTATTTAAACAGAACCATATTCCTGTATGCCGGAAAGGCTGCAGTGAAGATACATTTGAGATCATCCTGTTTTTAAATGATTTGATTTTTTGAAATTATTTTGTTCAAACCTTTGTTGAGCTGCATTTATTTGTAGTCAGTCATTCTTTCAGCTAATGCAATATTATTCCTACTGAGACAACAATTCTTTCCGCCTTTTCGACAGGTCTCTGCAGGGCGTAAGTGTTAAATAAGTGCGACAATTTATATGTCTTGTGTTCCACAGATACATGCCCCAGTGTTGGTCAACTGTTCTTCAAAGCAGCTTTGTCTAAAGGGTGCATTTACACGTCAAGTTTAGTGTAGGTGCAAAAGGATTTCAGCTCCACGCTAACACTAAACTGGGAGTGTTAATCTAGAGTCAGGGCCTGACCTGAGCATTGTGATTTCCTCAAGGGGATAGTGTCACACAGTCTCAGTTCAACACCACATGAATTGTAAATCCATTAGATCCCTATGTAAAAATACATAAATGGTTGGAGGCCAAAGCGTCTTCCTTTCCCTGCTTCTGATCATTTAACGTTCTCACTTTCGGGAGACAACTCTACGTGTGCACGTATCGCTGAGCTCTCCCTCCACAGGACAGGTGTGGTTCTAGCCAGTGCTGTATTCGAGCAATGTAAACAGAGTTCTCCCTGGCCCAAATTCACCCATGATGTGGAGATGCCGGTGTTGGACTGGGGGTGAGTACAGTAAGAAGTCTCACAACACCAGGTTAGAGTCCAACAGGTTTATTTGGAATCACGAGCGTTCGGAGTGCTGCTCCTTCATCAGGTGAGTCGCCTGAGGACCTGAGGATGGGGCAGTGCTCCGAAAGCTCGTGATTCCAAATAAACCTGTTGGACTTTAACCAAATTCACCCAGTGTGCAAGTGGCAACTTCAGGGAGCTCTTTCCAAACCTTTTTGCCCTTCCTGGGGTACGTTCAGGTCATCTTGATGAGGTTGCTGGTGAGTTCATGATAAGAAATCTCTATCATGAAAGAGGGGAAGGAAAGAGTACAATTGCCATTACACAGCCACACCTCTCTGTTGGTTCAGTGAACCGTGACGCTGAGAATTCACAAAGAGATTGGAGTGTCAGCTTGGCCAGACTTTCAGTAAAAATGGAAGGAGATGTGACAACTGCAGCAGAGAAAATGCAAGGGTTGTACAAATGGAAGTGCAATTGGTCATGCTGTTAAAAGCCGTAAAATTAAAAAAAAGCTAGTTATGCAGAATCCCTACAGTGCAGAAGGAGGCCCTTTGGCCCATCAAACCTGTATCAACAACAATCCCACCCAGGCCGTATCTCCATAACCCCACCCTGTTAATCGCCCTGACACTAAGGGGCAATTTAGCATGGCCAATCAGCCTAAACAGCACATTTTTCAGACTGTGGGAGGAAACTGGAGCACACAGAGGAAACCCACCCAGACACTGGGAGAATGTGCAGACTGCACACAGACAGTGATCCAAGCCGGGAATCGAACCTGGGTCCCTGGCGCTGTGAGGCAGCAGTGCTAACCACTGTGCCACCGTGCCACCCTCTAAGAAGAAACGGAATAGTCTAATTAACTCCAACATAATCAGATCTATGTGTTAATGTGTCCTGTGCAATGTGACAAGTATTGAATTGTTGATCCGTTATCTACTTCTGAGCAATGGATATCCATTATACATCAGTCTAAGGTGCTGAATGTCACCTTACCAAAACAAACTGGTCATTTCTCTCCATCATTAATGAGCTATTAACAGAATTGTTTAGTCTGAAATTGTAGAACTCATACAATCCAGCCAAGCTTTCCCCCCATTTCATCAGCAGGTTATTCACATTGCAGGCGTACATGCCTTCGCTCATGTTTTGTTAAAGCACTTTAGATTCACAAGACAAAAATTCTTTTTTTGAACCATTTAGACCTTTCATTCTGTTCCAAAGTATGCAACATGACAGGTTATGAAATCTCTCAGCAAATAACTAAATTCAAACCAAACTCTTTCATTTCTCACGATTGTTCCATAAGGTCTAAAGTGTTGCAGAACGCTTCTCGAAACCTTTATATATGATCTATTATTTCACTATACTCTGTGCCGTTTTTCCTTTTCCAAAACCGCACTATGGCCAGAAAATTCCTAATATTGCCCTGATTGATGTAGAGCTATGTTTGAAGTTCTCTCTTCTTTCTAATTTGACTGAATAGTTAACATAATTCTGTCTTTCAAAACACATCTGCTCTTCATTGATTCAATGCTGTACAAGTATGAATATCCGGGCAATTCACAGTGAAAGAGAGTAACCGTACAGACTGAAACTGTATGGAGTTTCTCTGAATTGAAGTTTCAAAATAACCTCCAAATTAGAACTAGCAGCAAATGTAATATCTATGGAAAAAATCTATTTTGTGCTGTTCTTTTCTAAGGTGCTAACTGTAGTACGTGGTGCAATTTTATACAATCTTATAGCACAGGAGGAGGCCATTTGGCCCATTGTACTTGTGCCAGGCCTTTGAAAGAGATATTCCATGTGTCCTGGTTTCCTGCTCTTTCCTCATAGCTCTGCATTCTGTTATTTTCCAAATGCGTAATTAGTTCACTTTGAAGGTCTCTATTGTATTAACTTCCACTGCCCTTTCAGGCAGTGCTGTACAACTCAAGATATTTTTTAAAAATCTCCTCCGCTCGATGTAATGACTTTTATGCCCTCTTAGAATACGAGCTCCCAGATTAAGGCAGTGATGGCTTGTCCAATCAGGGAGCCCTGCGTGGACATAATGTGGAGTGTCAGGGTTACTGGGACTCTGGGTTTACACTCTGTATGAGGAAGTACCTGTCTGAATGTTGCTTACGATGCAAAAAATCTAAATTTGGTGAAGGGACACTGGCCTCAGAGGAGTAATTTCACTCCCCTCTGCCAGTTTTCTTCAACCTCTGTCCTCTGGTGACCAGCCCATTGGCCAGTGGCTGCAGCTTTGCCCTATTCGCACTACAAATGCACTTCATAATGTTCAGTGCATTGGACTGAATCTCCCCTTAAACGTCTGCTCTGAGCAGAACATTCCCAGATTTGCCAGTCTCACTCCCACTGTCTAAAGGACACAAAGAAAATATGAAGAGTGACCAAAGAATGGAGGTATTAAAAAAAAAACTTAATCTTGATACAAATCTTGCAGCTTCATGAGTTTTTGTTGACAAGATGCGGAGATGCCGGCGTTGGACTGGGGTAAGCACAGTAAGAAGTCTCACAACACCAGGCACCAGGTTAAAGTCCAACGGGTTTATTTGGTAGCACAAGCCACAAGTTTGACAAACCAGCCACAGAACTGATACATGCAAGAGACTGGCAGTTACTTCTTGTAACCTTTTCGTATTGCTAATTTTTGTGAGTATTAGTCAACTTCACAGAGTTTAACATGCATGAAGCTAGGTGCTTTCTGGATTTGCGATTTGCCAGCGACCAGGAGGATAAATGTGATTTGAATATTTCAAGTTGAACAAAAAACCTTTGTGTCTTCTGGTCAAAGACTTTCTAAATTCAGACCTTTAATATTTTTCTGTACTATTTTTAAAAATTAATTAATGGGATGCGGGTATCACTGGCTGTGCCAGCATCTATTGCCCATACCCAATTACCCTTGAACTGGGTGGTCAATTCAAGAGGGCATTTAAGAGACAACCACACTGCCGTGGGTCTGAGTCACCAGACCAAGTGAGGACGTGTATTTATTAGTGTCACAAGTAGGCTTACATTAACACTGCAATGAAGTTACTGTGAAAATCCCCTAGTCGCCACACTCCGGCCCCAGTGTCAGGGGGACTAGCTAGGGTAAATACACGGGGTTATGGGGATAGGGCCTGGATGGGATTGTGGTCGGTGCAGACTCGATGGGCCAAAAGGCCTCCTTCTGCACTGTATGATTCTATTCTAACCAGCAGGTCTTTTGGACTGTGGGAGGAAACTGGAGCACCTGGAGGAAACCCACGGAGACACGGAGAGAATGTGCAGATTCTGCACAGACAGTGACCCAAGCTGGGAATCAAATCCAAGTCCCTGGCACTGTGAGGCAGCAGTGCTAACCACTGTGTCACCGTGCGGCCTCAGTTGGGTTTTTCCGACAATTGACAATGGTTTCATAGTCATCATTAGACTTTTAATTCCAGATTATTTTTCATTGAATTCAAATTTCACCATCTGCCGTGGTGGGATTCGAAGCCCAGAGCCATTACCCAGTATCTCTGGGTTACTAGTCCAGTGAAAATACCGCTGCGTCAATAGATACGGTGTCCTGTTTGATCAACTTCACGGTTCTCCCCCTTTCTCAGAACCTGCCCGGTTGGGGGAGGGAGGGGGTGTCATGTAAAATTCTGGTCTTAAAATTGCAACAAAATGAACTTCTCAAGCCTCTAGTGGAGTACGCCTGCTTCTGGCTAATTGAAATATATTTAAGTGGTAAACTGAAGTATTCTAAATTGAGCAATGCAATAAATGGTTCAGGTACGCCGAATAATGGGGCGGCACGGTGGTACAGTGGTTAGCACTGCTGCCTCACAGTGCCAGGGACCTGGGTTCAATTCCAGCCTCAGGTGGAGTCTGTGTGGAGTTTGCACGTTCTCCCCGTGTCTGCGTGGGTTTCCTCCGGGTGCCCCGGTTTCCTCCCACGGTCACAAAGGTGTGTGGGTTAGGTGCATTGGCCATGCCTGTTAGTGTTGGGGGATTAACAGGACAAATACATGGGGTCATGAGGATAGGGCCTGGTGGGATTGTTGTTGGTGCAGGCTCAATGGGTCGAATATCCTCCTTCTGCACTTTAGGGATTCTATGATTCTATGAAGCCAAAAGACCGTTAGCTGAAGTATTTATTCTGCATGTAGGAGTTATATTTTTTTGTGAAAACGTCCTGATCTTCCTCCATTTAATGTTCAAATTTTAAGAAATGCAGGAGCGCAAAAAAAGGGCCTAGTAATTATGTTTGCCTTTCTTCCCCAAAACCCTCGCAATTACTTTTGTTTTAAAATGTATTGCGCCGAACTAAAATTATGAATATAAGCCACCATGATGTACTGTGCGATGTACTAATGTGACAGGCTGATGCAGAGCCAGAGCTGTGACAAATCCATCACTGAATCTCGATTGAAATAATAGCATCATTGCAGCTGGTTATCACTCAGTTTCATCTTGCACTTAAGGAACTGTTGACACAGCAATAGCTTGTTATGCACTGAGCTTTATTATTCCTTATTACTGAAACATTTGCCAGTGATACGATGCTACTCAGATGACCATTTTTTTTTGATTGCCTAACACTTATTTCATTTATTAAAAATTCAAAACCAGCATTTGCAGTTCCTTTAATGAAAGCCCTGGGTTTTCTCTTTAACATAAAATTAGACCAATCTTCCAGACTCGGCTGCACATTAATTTTGCTTGTGTAAGGATAATAACCCAAGCATGTTAGCCGCATTGATGAAGCTTGGCAAACCAGCGCAGCACAATGTAAAAGTCAAGTTTGATTCTGAGGAAACAAATTTTGGGAACAGTAACAATAAAAATTTCATTAAAGGGATTTTTAACAACAATTGCAAGTACACCATGAACAAATATGCTGTGGTGCGAAACTCCTGCTCCTTTCTCTTTGTAGTCGCAGTACAGTGGCTGGTGAAGCTCCCAAACTTCACTACACTCACTCCAGACTGGCACCAGATCAATATCTCTTTTCGTCAGTTTAAGCACCTAGAACAGCAGGCAAGCTTAAAAGAAGGGAGAAAGAGTAAAGAACATTACAGCACAGGAACAGGCCCTTCAGCCCACCAAGGCTTTGCCAACACATGATGTCTTTCTAAACTAAAGATCTTTTGCCTCTATGTGGTCCGTAATCCCCTATTCCCTGCCGATTCAGTATCTGTCAAGTTGCCTCTTAAATGTTGCTATTGTATCTGTTTCTACCACCTTCTCTGGCAGCGCATTTCAGGCACTTACCACCCTCTATGTAAAAAACCTGCCTCTTACATCTCCTTTAAACTTTCCCCTTTTCACCGATGTCCTCTAGTAATTGACATTTTTACCCTGGGAAAAAGACTCTGACTATCCATTCTATCCACTCCTCTCATAATTTTGTAAACTTCTATCAGGTCTCCCCTCAGCCTCTGATGTTCAAGTGAAAATAAACCGAATTTGTCCAGTCTCTCCTTGTAGCTAATACCCTCCAAACCAGGCAACATCCTGGTAAATCTTTTCTGTACCCTCTCTCCAAAGCCTCCACATCCTTTTGGTAGTGTGGCAACCACGATTATATGCATTATTCCAAATCTGGCCTAAGTAAAGTCTATATAGCGACAACATAACTTGTCACGTTTTATACACTATACCCCGACAGATCAAGGCAAGCATGCCATATGCCTTCTTGACCACCTTATCCACTTGTGATGTCACTTTCAGGGAACTGTGGACCTGTACTCCTAGATCCCTCTATATGTTAATACTTCTAAGGGTTCTGCCATTTACTGTATACTTCCCTTCTGCATTAGACCTTCCAAAATGCATCACTTCGCATTTGTCCGAATTAAACTCCATCTGCTATTTCTCTGCCCAAATCTCCAGCCTGTCTATATCCTGCGGTATCCTCTAACAATCAGCCTCACTATCTGCAGCTCCCCCAATCTTTGTATTGACCACAAACTTACTAACCAGACCACAAAGTGAGGATTCACTCCTCTTCCAACACAGTAAAGAGAGAATTGCTGACTTATCTCAGTCTTGACTGAAGTGGCACCCACGCTGCTGAATCTCTGAAAGACACCGACTCAGTGAAAGGTATAAGAATTCTGAGGCATTCACGACAAATGAAAACCAAAAGTGAGGCGACCGGTGCGGCGACCAGTGTGGCGACTTGGGGATTTTCACGGTAACTTCATTGCAGTGTTAATGTAAGCCTACTTGTGACACTAAATAAACTAACCTATGTGATGTTTATTGAGGGATAAATGTGGGCCAGGATAACACAGCTGCTATTCCTCACAACAGTGCCATGGGATCGTTTACATTCACCAAACAGGCTGATGGGGCCTTGTTTAATGTCTTATTTACTGAAAGACAGCACCTCTGACAGTGCAGCACTTCCTCAGTACTGCATCAGTATAACATTCTAGCACATAATCATCCATCCTTGAATTTGACGATACAGCCCGCAAAGATCAGTTAGAGAAGAAAGTTGAAAGTCTTCACAAAAGATGATGGCCAGGATTCTCTGGCCTTCCTGCGGCGTTTTTCTCAGCGCGCCTTTGGCCGGTGGCGGAATCTTCTGGTCCCACCGCTGTCAGTGGGATTTCCCATCAATTGCACCCCACGCCACTGGGAAAACCACGGTAGGAGTGCACCATCAGCTGGACTGGAAGATCCCACGGCATGAACAGTCAGATGATCACACCCCATGAGTATGTAGTCAAATTAGGATTGCATTGCATGTGTGAACCGGCACGGTGGCACAGTGGTTAGCACTGCTGCCTCACAGTGCTGGGGACCTGGGTTCAATTCCAGCCTCGGGTCACTGTCTGTGTGGAGTCTGCATGTTCTCCCCGTGTCTGCATGGGTTTCCTTTGGGTGCTCCAGTTTCCTCCCACACTCCAAAGATGTGCGGGTTAGATTGATTGGCTATGCTAACTTGACACTAATGTCAGGGGGAATGGCTGGGTAAATATGCGGGGTTACGGAAATAGGGTCTGGGTGGCTTTCTAGTCAATGCAGACTTGATGGGTCGAATGGCCTCCTTCAGCACTGTAGGGATTCTATGATTCTAGGGATTCTATGAACCAGATGCACGTTAAGCACAATTAATCCTTCATAGAGACCTGATGAACAAATGTTATTCCTGGCATTTGGGCACACTGTTTGATATTTTAAATAAATATAAAATGTGGTTTTACACCTAAATATAAAATCAGCATATGAAGAGAGGTTGATGTCGCGATACAATGTAATGCACAATAATGTCATGACATGTACACCCCCACTTTCAATTGAAAATGAATTTGGGTGTGGAATTGTTGCAACAATGTTTGCTCCAGAACACACAATATGTTAAAATTTCAGAACAATTGGAGGAGTTTGTATCATTGGGATAATCTTGCATTGTAACATATTCATCATCATCCTTATTGTGTTCTGCTCAAAGCCAGGTCCTTGGCTCATTGTAGCCTTCCCATGTCTCTCTATCCTGTGCCAATCTTTACCTTTGCCAATAACTTCCTTCAATTCTCATACCAATCCTGCACTGAGATCCTCTCTCTACTTTCCTCTTTTTTCCTTGAAGTCTTCGCTCTGTAACATCTTTTAAAAGTACTTTTTTAAGATGTGCCCTGCCCAGACTCTCTGTCTGTTCTTCATTACGCCCAGCAAATTTCTTTGTTTGTTCACTCTCCACAGCAGTTCATCATTTGTTACTGTTTCTGTCCGACTGATCCTTTCCATTCTCCTCTGAAGCCACAATATGTTCAGGGCTGATAAACTATAGCATGCACGAGACAGTGAACATAACAGTGGTGTACGAGTTCTGATCAGGTGAACAATATTTTGCGTGGATACATTTTGCTCTATTAATAATCATCTTTAAATCGATGAATGTCTACATGCACAACAGTCATTAGGAGATACCAGCTCAGTCTGCTCGTGATTAATTTCTATAATTAGTGTCTAGTGAATGCGTATCGCTGCGTGAACTCAGATCATTAGCAAATCTGATAAACAAATATTTGTGTTTAATTGTTTGAGCCAAAAGATATTGTGGGTAGACTTTTCTATACAGTTAAGACATATTGGATTTGACAAATTTGATTTAAGTGTGGCGTGTTAGCACTGATCAAATTATGGGCGGCACAATGGTTAGCACTGCTGCCTCACAGCGTCAGGGACCCAGGTTCAATTCCTGATTTGGATCACTGTCTGTGTGGAGTTTACACATTCTCCTCGTGTCTGCGTAGGTTTCCTCCGGGTGCTCCGGTTTCTTCGCACTGTCCAAAAGATGTGCTGATTAGATAGATTGGCCATGCTAATTTCTGTTGTTAATGTAAGAGACTGTAGATCAACTTTGAAGAGGAACTAGCAATGTAAAATCTTGCCGCTTTAAAACAAGTTACACGTTTTAAAGAAATCATAGTGAGGTTACTAAAAGTGGATGTTGTCATATATTGAGCAGAGAGCTGAGAAGACTATCTGATAAAATAAAAAAGTATTTGAGGGAGTGCTTGCAATCAAGGACTTTCAAATAGTTACTTCCTAGTTCTAAAAATATAAAGTTTCAATAACTATAATTATTTCTATTTAAACTTTGGCGACAACAATGATTACTTTAAGAGCAGTTCCGTATTGCAGTCCAAAGATGTGCGGGTTAGGTTGATTGGCCAGGTTAAAAATTGCCCCTTAGAGACCTGAGATGTGTAGGTTAGAGGGATTAGCGGGTAAATATGTGGGGGTAGGGCCTGGGTGGGATTGTGGTCGGTGCAGACTCGATGGGCCGAATGGCCTCCTTCTGCACTGTAGGGTTTCTATTCTATTCTATTCTATTCTAATTGAAACTTAAATGACACCAAAAGCCCATGTTGTAATAGCGACTTCTTCATCATCCTATCCTGGTCAGGTGCATTGGCTATGCTAAATTCTCCGTGGGCGTACCCGAACAGGCACCAGAGTGTGGCGACGAGGGGATTTTCTCAGTTACTTCATTGCAGTGTTAATGTAAGCCTATTTGTGACACTAATAATATCAAAAAAGAAAATAGGCTATTGCTGGAGTTTGAAACACATCTCTGTCTTTTACAGCCAGTGCCAACACAGCTGAAGGGCGCAAGTATTCCTCAGGCAGTGCTGCAGAGTAGGGATCTCAGATCAATCCTGCGTTATGCACAGCACCTGATACTCAATTCCATCGTGTGTAATGGGCCGATAATACAACAGCACGCATTTTGCACCACCACAGCAGACGAATCTCTATTTCCACTGCGTGCAGGGCAAAGGACACTGTAAGCTGCTCGAGCAATTTACCTTAACCCTAGATTCCTGACGTTCTGACCACGACTCCCCACCCCACCCTCCAGCCAACCGCTGGAATAACTTAATCATTCATCTTCCTGCGGCTCGCTGGACCTTGCGCTGTACAAAATGGGAACCATATTGAGCTACGCAACAACAGTCACTCCACTTCAAAGCGTTCGATTGCATGTGGCGGTGCAAGAGGTTTCCAAGTGACATGAAAAGATGCTATAAAATTGCGAATCTCCCTATAAACTGCAAGGAGGTCTGGCTCAGCTTAAACTATCCACCCTGCACATCCACCCCTATCGCCCCGAACGATGATGCATTCCCGTGCTGCCGAGCTCAATCGAATGACTTTCTTCGTGAGGGACAATGAACTGATCGTCACTTCAACGGGGGAACTCAACATTTTACCTCTTCCTTTTTATTCCCGTTTAACAGGCAGTAGTTTTAGCAACTGTGCCAAATTTTGCAAAGTCGCACTTAATTAGTAACCGGTCTCCCACATACTCATTAGTAAAATACAAACAGTGTGCTGCAATCTTCTGTTTAAAACCAAACTGCTATTTTAGTTAGTACTGTATCTGTTTTATAAAAAAAACCCATTGGTATGCAAAATGTCATTGAGGTCAATTAATAACATGAGTTGAACTCACAGAAGCAGTTGCATGAAAAATTCCAACAAACTAACCCGGAATATCAGTAATTGCTATATTGGCAAACCTAACCCATAGCTTCTTATTTTCCGTTTTACATTCCAGATACCCACAGAAAACATGTTGTTCAGGTTAAGTCCACACAAATACAAAGAGGTCTGGTGAAAAACAACATGTTCACAGAGAAACAATATTGGGAGCTTTGGATAGATTAAAGAAAGATTTAGCTGTGGACAGATACCATTTTTAAAAATGATGTGGTTTGTCGAAGGCCAAAGGACTTCAAAATTGTGCCAAACCACAGCAATAAGTTGGCTGTTGGGGGTTTAAATTTTTAAATAGGCCTATCCTTTTTCAAGGTTTAATTTCCCTAACAATTTCAAGACTGCTTCATAAATTTTTATTTAATCTCGGCAGACAATAGCTGAGTGGATTGTTGCAGACCAGGAAAAATAGTGAATGACCACACAGATGGACATTTTCAGGAGGGCTTACATTAGTTTAGTTTATTTGGTTTAGTTTATTTATTAATGTCACAAGTGGGGTTACATTAACACCGCAATGAAGTTACTGTGAAAATCCCCTAGTTGCCACACTCCGGCACCTGTTCAGGTACACTGAGGGAGAATTTGCCATGGCAAATGCACTTAACCAGCATATCTTTCAGACTGTGGGAGGAAACCGGAGCACCCGGAGGAAAGCCACACACACAGGGACTGTGCAGACTCTGCACAGATGGTGTAGAGTTGGGCCGAAGGGCCTGTTTCCCTGCTGTATATCTCTATGGGCGGGATTTTCCAGCCATGCTCACCCCGAAACAGGAAGATCCTGCCCAAGTTCAATGGACCTTGGTCCGTGTCCTATGGGATGAGAAAATTCATCCCTATGACTCAATGACTTGGGGAACTGTACCCTAAAGTGGCAGGAAGAAGATTTACAATAGGAATGAAAGTAAGAGAGAAATGAATTAAAAATCCAAGATGAAGGCAAATCTATCAGGAGTAGAAAGAAACACAGTAGGGAGATATGTTTTATGTAGCAGTATTTAAAAGTTAATTGAATGACCAACAGTGTAAATATTGCAATGGGCTGTATCAATACACAGTCACTTAGAGTAGACAGTGGAGTAGTGGTATGGTCACTAATAATCCAGAGGCTCTGGGGACATGAGTTCAAAGCCCACCAGGGCTGCTGATGGAATTTGAATTAAATCATTACAATCCTGAATGAAACACTGGTCTCAGCAATAGTGACCATGAAGCCATTGTCGATTGCTGTAAAAACCCATTTCATTCACTAATGTATTTCAGGGAAGGAAATCGGCCATTCTTAACCAGTCTGGCCTACGTGTGACTCCAGATCTACAGCAATGTGGTTGACTCTTAAGCACCCTCTGAAATGGCCTAGCAAACCCCTCAGTTCAAGGGTAATTAGGGGTTGGGGGAAAAAAAATCACATTCCATGAAAGAAAACATTTTTTAAATATTAAGGCGAGTGACGGTGGAGGATAATAAATGTCCGATAGCATTGGACTCGAGTCAATACAACACTATCTACTGAGTGGCAATCACAGGCAAACAAGCAGTTTCACACTCCGAAATGGTAATCCTGTTTAAAACAATCAGGACTTGTAACTTTCACGTCCCAGTGGTCAGCGTGACAGGCCTTTGGACAAGTAGAATCGGATTTGCTGAGATTTCTGTCCATTTACTTGACCTATTAGCCTGAAGCGGTTCATCAAAACATACCAGCATTAGGTATTTAATTCCCCCTCTAGAAATATAACCATACACAAGTGTTGGGTTGCTACTGTACCTATAGATATCCTCAGTCTGAACAGTAAGGAAACCTCTTCAATTTTAGATCTTTAAATATTAGAGGAAAAATAGGTTTATATTAGTGACATCCATTCACTGGTTACTGAGATTTATGTGGAGGACTGAATAGCCTCTCGTTCTTTTCTTCAAGATTTAACAACCACCAAAGGAGCTAATAATGAACTGTAAGATGTGTGTTATCATGCCTTATGCCAAAGCATATCCTGTGCAGATAAAACGCGCAATTTATTATGTTGACCTTCGTCTTTTAACAGTTTTCTTTCTTTTTTTGGTGTAATAAATCATCCCGGGGAAGGTAATTTTAAAGCAAAGTAGCTTGTCTTTTTCACTTGGACATTTCTTCAAAAATCAAAAGCATTTTGGTACGCGTGGAGACACCGATATGTTTAATTCTTCGCAGTGTTTGGATTCTCTCTGTTCATTATAGCTCGAGGTTGCAGCGGGTCCTTCAAGTATTCAATGCTTTGTGTCACAAGAACATGGCAGCAAGGTCAACTTTTTCCAACGTTCCCAACCCTAAGATCGTGTGACACTAAACTTGTTTGTGCAACTCAGCACAATGCAAAAAAAAAATCAATTTTTGTCTATAAGATCTGGTTTTATTACACAGCTTGGGAAATTCCACATGACATTGAAGTCATTTGTAACAAGCCTTTGAAAAATTGCTGCTGCAATCCTGAGCAAACGGAAATCTCGTGTAGTACCGTGTATGCATAATAAGCCTGCACAACTACAGTTAGACACAACTACAATGCAAGACGTGGAACGTCGATTGAGAAAACATGGCTTTTGATATAAAAACGTTAATATGAAGCAACAAGGGAGGATTCTAAGTTGTAAACGGTGATGGCTAACAAGGAAAACATGTTTGCACATCAAAGTGATCTACAGAAGACAGTCGTACTGTAATTAGAGGAAAAGTGAGTAAGATGTGAAGAAATCGCTGCTGAACCCGAGCACTTGTTATTTAACATGGTGGAGACAGATGGGGTGAATTAGTTCAGTTTGACATTGCCTGGTTAATGTCACTAAGAGAAAACCAGAGCCCTGCTATAAACTCTAATGAATGCATTAATAGAAGCTTTCTGCCCTCTCAAAGGAAAGGAATAATTTAAACAAAGTTATTAACACAATCCACCTGGGCTTATTGCTCGGATTTTGTATTAATGATTCCAGATAAGCAATGTTTTCTTAACTCTTCCTGTGCAATTGCTCGGTCAACTTACAAAAAAGGATAAAACACGGGACCAGGCACACTTTAGTAACCTAAAGCACCATTCGAATAAAGATCAAGTTTGTTCCATGCATATCAATAAAATGAAGCCTGCTTTGTTTACTATACGGGATGAACAGTGCATGAAAGCTTGTGAGAAGAAGCTCAAATCAGTGCATTTACAACCAGTTCAAAGCACCTGAACTCGGACGGTAGTGGGTTAATTAAAACCTAGTTCATTTGGGCCACTGGGTAGGATAGGAAGTTTCTCTGGCATTTAAGTCTGCATTCAATATGTTAATTTCTTTTTTACCCTGGGACCACTTTGACTTTAATAAACATCTTTAAAAATATGCATCCCTTGAGAGGTACCATTAATTTCCCTAAAAAGCCCTCACACATGTAACTTTTTATTGCATGCAGGTGGTTCAAGAAAGGCCAGCGCTTGTAATAAATGTCCCATAAAGAGCAAGTAGCACCTGAAAGGGTGTATCAGGTCAGTGCACCTGTCTTCAGATGGATCCCATGTACTGTTCCAGGATAACAAGAATCGAGCCGCTTTTGTCCAGCCCACCCTAACTTCGGAAAATCTTCACTTCATTCCCTTCCAACGTCTCGGATCTGGGCACATTTTTAGCACAGCGAGACCACAGTTTCATTGCAATAGGCCAGTAATCCGGCAACACCTAATTACCTGATTAAATTACCAGCAAGCAGTTTCGCATGCCAGGCAGTTTGCAAACCATTATTTGGAGAGCTTGACTAATGAAACTATTTATTATTCAATTCTTAAATCTCTGGCCTGGCAGCGTTCTGCTCAGTCCTGCAGAACACAGGCAAGGCATGGAACTGAAAGGAACTTCAAAATGCAATTTGTTTCCCTATGGAGTAGCTTAATTTTTAGAATGGAATTTTTATTTAGAATACAATCCCTACAGTGCAGAAGGAGGCCATTCGACCCACTGAGCCTGCACCGATAACAATCCCACCCAGGCCCTATCCCCATAACCCCACACCTTTACTCTGCCAGTCCCCCTGACACTAAGAGGCAATTAGCATAGCCAGTCCACCTAACCCATACATCTTTGGACCGTGGAAGGAAACCGGAGCACCCGGAGGAAACCCATGCAGACACGGGGAGAACGTGCACACTCTGCACAGTCACCCCGAGGCTGGAATCGCACCCAGGTCCTTGGCGCTGTGAGGCAGCAGTGCTAACCACTAAGCCAACGTACCGTCCTAATCTGCCCCGATCATATGTTAACCAAGCAATTCTGGGGAATTGTCCTCAAAATACTCACAAACTAGGTGGGTGGCATGGTGGCACAGTGGTTAGCACTGCTGCCTTACAGCGTCAGGGACCTAGGTTCAATTCCTGGCTTGGGTCACTGTCTGTGCGGAGCCTGCACGTTCTCCCCATGTCTGCATGGGTTTCCTCCAGATGCTCTAGTTTACTCCCACACTCCAAAGATGTGCAAGTTTGGTGGATTGGCCGTGCTAAATTGCCCCTTAGTGTCAGGGGGATTAGCACCCGGGACTGCCTCCGGGTGCTCCGGTTTCCTTCCACGTCTGAAAGACGTGCTGGTTAGGTGCATTGGCCATGGTAAATTCCCCCCGAACAGACGCTGGAGTGTGGCGACTAGGAGATTTTCACAGTAACTTCATTGTAGTGTTAATGTATGCCTACCTGTGACACTAATAAATAAACATTTTTTTAAATTCCCCTGTTGTTACCCTCCAAAATGAATCATGTACAGTAGCTCTTCCATAATATTCTCACGTATTAACCATACAGTCATTTAGCTCAGGTTAGTGCATTGAGGGGGAAACAAAGATTGACAGTTTGTGGGAGTACAGGCCCAGCCAGTGATGAAACAAATGGATGTGGACTGATGATGTTAGTTTTTAGAATCAGTCTTTTCCTTCACAATAACCGCTGTAAATATCAGACATTCCACTTGTAATAAAATAACAGGGCTTATTCTATCTCCTGGTGTTTCAGCTGCTTTGTGAAACACTCCAGGTGTGGTCTTACCGCCCGTCCATGCCACACTCCCGCTGCAGCGGGATGGGAAAATCCCACTGGCGTGAAAATTCCAGCCTCCATGTTGTTTCCCTTTATCCTGAAATTCACACTGAGATCATCACGGGCCCGTGATCCCCTTTGCAAAGACCAGTGGGTGGAGGGGAATGCGACTGGGATTGGCAATGCCATAACATCCATTTTCCAGGCATGGAAGCACCTAGCAAAAACAGCTAAGATGACTTAAATGATGTGGAAGTGACATTGTGCTTTCCACATCACTTGTCCTGAAACAACACTGGATGAAGGTCTGGGTTAAGGATGAAGGTCCCCCCATCCCCTGCCGATTCTGGGCATTAAACGTTGTTAGGTTAGTCAGCAACTTTTACTGGTGGCCAATAGCTGTTGGGACAGTAGGTAGGACCAAGCTTTTTTTTTTGTCGAATGTCAGTGCTGTACTCTTTGGTGAAAATGATGTTGTTTCTGAGAGAAGCGTCAGCCAGCAGGGCAATATTCCCTCCAGGGGTGGCAGCAACATGCAACTAGTCACCCTTCCATTTGAATAGGCACCTAAATCACAGCATTAGTCCCAACTGGACATTTAAATTAATTAAACCTGGAAAACCCAGCCAGGCTTCACATTGGAAACATGCAAAATATTTGTCACCAAGTTTACATTGGACAAGAATTGAGTCTTGTGCACCGATGATGGGCAATGGGGAGGTAGTGGCATGGTGGTATTGTCACTGGACTAGTAATCCCGAGACCCAGGGTCAAAACTCTGGGGACCAGGGTTCAAATCCCATCATGGCAATGATTTAATAAAAATCTGAAATTAAGAAGTCGAATGATCTCAATGAAACCATTGTCGATTGTTGTAAAAACCCATGTCCTGTAAGGAAGGAAATCTTGGCTTTAAGTTTTAACCAGCATTGAGTGGCCAGCATTAAAAATAGATTTTCCCAAACCTCCATATCCTTGAAATTCAAACCATAGAAACCACTGGGAATGCAGAAATAAGGACACAAATTGAAATGCAATTGCTTGACGTTTCATGTGCTGGATAGCCAAGGTTTTTGGGTTACATATGGTGTAGTCTGGAGAGCTCACAGCCAGACACAACCCTTTGTAGTTCTTTAAGAAGCCAATAACAGGCTGTTGGAGGATTTTAAATAAGAAATATTACCTTATAGGATTGTACTGGACTTTAAATTATCTGTCTCACCACCTAATGCATAAAATCAGATGTTCAGTTATTTAACACTACAATAATTTTTGGCACTGTGAAACACATGGGAAAGTCTCGATCAACATTTATCATGATTTTAGCATTCACCATGATTTTTTAACATGCCCATAGCTGATCCAAAAACCTGTCTAGTGCCTTTACTAATCTCCATGTTGCTCCATCCATGGAGTATCCCCACATTACAGCGCCAATACTGTCAGAAGTAGAGGGGAAAAAGCATAAAGATGAAACTGGCAAGAAAAAGGGAGAAAAGAGGAAGCAAAGGGTGAAAGGAGGGTAAAACACATAAACGAGGAGGGATGAAGAGCGATAGGAATGAAAGGGAGGAAGAAAAGAGAAACAAAGAATCATAGAATCCTACAGTGCAGAAGGAGGCCATTCAGCCCATCAAGTCTGCACCAACCACAATCCCACCCAGGCCCTATCCCTATGACCCCATGCCTTTACACTAGCTAGGTCCCTCACACTAAGGGTCAATTTAGCATAGCTAATCCACCTAACCTGCACATCTTTGGACTGTGGGAGGAAACCAGAGCACCCGGAGGAAACTCACGCAGACAGGGGGAGAATGTGCAAACTCCACACAGACAGTCACCCAAGCTGGGAATCGAACCTGGGTCCCTGGCGCTGTGAGTCAGCAGCGCTAACCACTGTGCCACCCAAGAAGAGAAGAGAGAGAGAGACAGACGTTAAGAAAGTGAGACAGTAACATGAAGAATAGCAAGAGAAAGAAATGTTCAGTGCAGGGGCGGGTGGAAGCAACAAAAGTAGAAGAGGAAAGTGAGAGATAAACAGAAGTGGAGTAGGGGAAAGATTTGTTCTGCAGGTTTATCAGGGTTAACATTCTTGGCTGGAGGGACTTAAGAGGTTGAGTGATTTGTGCTTGGTCAGGAGTTAAAAAAGGAACATCACTGAATCAAACTGACAAAGTTTTGTTCAAATTAATTATCAAGAACAAGTAGTGTCTGAATGAAGGAATGTAGTTGGTGTACAGTGCCACATTGCTTCGTGGTTGCATTCCCAATAATTGAACATGATCACAAACCAATAAGACAACCAATATCGATAAAGAATGCAGAAACAATTTAAAATCAGCATTAAAATCTTTACAATAATCACTGACTTTAAATATTTCTCTCTCCACAGATCACCATTTTTCTTTCTAAAAATCATCAAAACAATTTTCAACAATTCCATCAATCAACTTAATTCACTTATTTTATTTTTATTTATTCATAGGACATGTGCGTCGCTGGCTAGCCAGCATTTATTGCCCATCTGTAGTTGCCCTTGGAAGGACATTTCAGAGTCAACCACATTGCTGTAGCTTTGGAGTCACATGTAGGCCAGACCAGGTAAGGACGACAGATTTCCTTCCCTAAAGGACATTAGTGGACCAGATGGGTTTTTCCGACAATTGTCATCAGTAGATTCTTAATTCCAGATGTTTCTTTTTATTGAATTCAAGTTCCACCATCTGCTGTGATGGGATTCGAACCCGGGTTCTCAGAAAATGAGCTGAGTTTCATTAGCTGGATCAATAGTCTAGCGATAATACCACTTGGCCATCACCTCTTCATTTTAGAATGTGGTGAGCTTTGCTTTCTTTCCAATAATTTACTGACTACTGTGCTTCATTGAAGGTCCAAGGATAGATATTCAATAGCCGACATATCACTTACTTCCTGTTGGTTACAGAATTCCTCACAGGAACTTCCAAAACTCTGAGGTTCCACCCCTTTGCTTCTTCTGCTCTCATGTCCAAAGGTGTGCGGGTTAGGTGGATTGGCCATGCTAAATTGCCCCTTAGTGTCAGGGGGCCTGGCTGGGGTAAATGCATGGGGTATTGGAGATAGGCCCTGGATGGGATTGTGGTCAATGCAGACTGGATGGGCCGGGCCGAATGGCCTCCTTCTGCACTGTAGGATTCTATGATTCTATGTCGTAAGTGAAAGCCAAAGAATTTGCTTGGTTTGTTACAATGATGATGCTGAAAGCTCACCATTCTAAACCTCATTCCAAATCACTTGTCTTTAACAACAATCTGGCAGGATGTAGTGTTAATGCACAACCCCAGAATCAGAGGCAGGAGAAATTAAACCTTTTCTCTGCTTTTCTCAACAACTTCAAATGACTCATGAGGGAGTTTTGTTACCAAGAGCAATATTTTAAGTATGTGTGAGCTGGCATTAAGGACATTTTACATAATCTTTCCTCGTTTCTGATTTTACTGTTACTTTTCATGTGGAATTAAAATGTTTTCTATCTTGAAACATTCACAAATATGAGTAAAAGACTGGAAATTAAACTGAACAGAATTGGATTTTAGTCTGTCAGCACCCATATTCAAACATTCATAAACTTCATACTGGTGATCAGAACTTCCCGAATATGCTGGTCCAAGCTTTTCAAAAGATTATTCAGAACGTAGCGCCTAATATGGCCAATAAACCATAGAACCCCAATAGTGCAGAAAGAGGCCATTCAGCCCATCAAATTTGCACCGACTCTCTGAAAGAGGATCCCACCCAGGCCCTCCCCTCTGCCCTATCCCCATGACCCATGCATTTGCCATGGCTAATCTACCTAACCCACATATGTTTATACACCAAGGGGCAAGTTAGCATGGCCAATCCACCTAACCCGCACATCTTTGGACTGTGGGAGGAAACTGGAGCGCCCGGGGAGAGTTTTCAAACTCCAGAAAGACAGTAACCCAAGGCCGGAATCGAACCCGGGTCCCTGGCACTGTGAGGCAGCAGTGCTAACCACTGTGCCACCGTGCCATGTATTGGTGTGGAGGCAGTGAGAGACACATTGCATGGTATCCCGATGATGCATTTTAGCACCTGTCACTAACCGTCAATTGGATATGTTCAGTTCCTTCTTCTGAATTTGAACAGCCCAGGATTAACTACTTCGGGAAGTGTAGATTTGGAGGACATCATTATTTCTCTATGAAGGAACAACTCTTTCAACTAGTAATTGTTTTTTAAAATTTTATTAAGTTTTATTTATTAGTTTCACAAGTCGGGTTAATTAACACTGCAGTGAAGTTACTGTGAAAATCCCCTAGTTGCCACACTCCGGCGCCTGTTCGGATACACTGAGGGAGAATTCAGCATGGCTGATATACCTAACCAGCACGTCTTTCGAACTATGGGAGAAAACTGGAGCACCCGGAGGAAACCCACGCAGACTCAGGAAGAACATGCAGACTCCGCACATACAGTGACCCAAGCCAGGAATCGAACCCAGGTCCCTGGCGCTGTGAGGCAGCTGTGCTAACCACTGTGCCACCCTGAAGAAGTAACGAACAATAAGGGTCTGCATAAGAATAAGAATGATCCATTTGGGCATGACAGTGGGATTTATGGGAGGTGCAATAAACCGCAAAGCAATGCTGGACAGCGATGTTCACCCTATTATTAAAGTATGACTGCATCAAGCAGCCCGCTTGATTGCTACCCCTTCCACAAACATTCAATCCCACCACTGATGAACAGTGACAGCCGTATGTCCAGTTACAAGATGTATTGCAGGAACTCACCAAGATTCCTTAGGCAGCACCTTCCAAACCCACGGCCTTTGTCATCTAGAAGGACAAGAGCCACAGATAGCTGGGAACACCACCAGCTGTAGGTTCCCCTCCAGGTCACTCACCATCCTGACTTGGAAATGTATCGGCCGTTCCTTCACTGTTGCGAGATCAAAATCCGAGAACTCTCTCCCTAACAGCACTGTGGGTGTACCTACACCCCAGGGACTGCAGTGGTTCAGGAAGGCAGCTCACCAACACCTTCTCAATAAATGCTGGCCTAGCCAATGATACCCACATCCCAGAAATGAATGAAAAAATGACTCATGTATCAAGATGCAGCAAATCGATTGGAAATGGTAAGAAATAAGCATCATTTATATTCACCTTGCATTAGTGGTTTGAGTATTACTTTTAATCTAAAGCTGTTCACATAGAGAAACAAGATTATTATAAATACAACAATCAGTTTGAATCAATGTGTGTCTTGTGAATTGTTTTCAACCCTGTTGATGACAGCAACTTATAAACATCTTGTAACATGGAAAAAAAGTTCCTTTCTACAGAGGAAAACAAAGAGGCACCAAGCCATGCTGGGAGGGCTGCAAAAGTTTAGTTGAAGGGATGAAGTTTAAGAATCTTCTTTAAGTCAGTGAGCGACATAGGAAGTCAAAAGGGTTTCGGAATAATGTTCCGAACTGTGCGGCACTGCCAGCAATGGTGGGCACTATGCCTTGGCCAGTGGTGTCCAAATGTTAGAAATAATTAGACTTTAGCCTCAAAATACTGCAACTTCAAAGTATATTTCTTGCTACTTTCTAAGTGTCCGGTAGATGAATGCATTGTTGCTCAGCACATGTCTGCAGAGCAATCATAAAATGTGGCCCATCGGATAAATATTCACATTACATCCCATAATATGAATAATGTAACAGCCATTTTCCTTTAAAAATATATAACTGTTCCAATCATTTTTTTTAAAGAAGATAAAAAATTGACTTTTGCAAAGAAACTGAACATTTTAAGTCTTTTGTGGCTTGTTTATTTTTCCAAATTGGTATCATTTAGGTGATAGAGTGTTGTCTTGTCAAGTTGGCATCCATCGCTCTCGGTGTTGAGTTGACATATCTGCGGAGACAATGGGCTGAACTTTCAAACCCTTCCTCCTGGCGGGGTTTTCCAGTGCCGCTGATGGTGGCCCCCTCGGTGGGTCCCCCGGCGGCATTGGTGGAAAATGACGCAAAATGACATTGGCATCAGCGGGACTGGAAGATCCCGTTGGTGGCCAATAGCGAGCTACCTCCATTGCCAGAAAATGCCACCCAATGTTGTGCATGTTGCTCCTGGTTTTGTATCTGATGTACCTGATGTTGAGCCACTTATAGAGGCTTACAGAGGTCTATACAATAATGAGGTGGTGTAAATCAGGTAGATGGTCAACATCTTTTCCCAAAGGTAGGGGAGTCTAAAAGTAGAGGGCATAGGTTTAAGGTGAGAGGGGAGAGATACAAAAGGGTCTAGAGGGGCAATTTTTTCACACAGACGGTGGTGAGAGTCTGGAACAAGATACCAGAGGCAGTAGTAGAGGCGGATATAATTTTGTCTTTTAAAAAGCATTTAGACAGTTACATGGGTAAGATTAGTATCGAGGGAAATGGGCCAAATGCGGGCAATTAAGACTAGCTTAATGGCAAAAACTGGGCAACATTCCTCCCACAGGACAAAGATGTGCATGTTAGGTAGATTGGTCATGCTAAGTTGTCCCTCAGTGTTCCAAGTTACCTCATCAATCTATACACCACGAGGGGGTTACAGGGATAGCTCTGTTGGAGAATTGGTGCAAACCTGATGGGCTGAATGGCCTGCTGCTGCACTGTGGAGATTCTACGGTATGATTGGTGCACAAGACTCAATTCCCTCATTTTCCTTAGTCTAATATAAACCTAGTGACAAAGATTTTGCATGTTTGCATGGGGTTACGGGGATAGGGCCTGGGTGGGATTGTTGTCGGAGCAGTTTGGATGGGCTGAATGGCCTCCTTCTGTACTGTAGGGATTCTATGATCCCCATGTGACCTTTGTGTAAATTCTGGAGAAGTTCTTCCTGCATTATTTTGGGTCTGATTATTCGGATTGGGCTGAGGATAGTGCAATGTCATCTCTGATTAACCAGTACTGCCATATTGCTGGCTGAGTTTGTTGTATCTTATCCGACCATCCCTGCATCACTTGCTGAGAGGACATCTGTAACTATTCATCTTTGTTGCTCTCATCTCAGTTTTGGTGATGTTATGTTCATTAGGTGCTGGATCCTTATTCCTAGACCGTTTATCTCATGGTTTATTCAGTAAAGCTGCAACTCAATGCAATTACTCAACCCCAGGATAACAGGATCATCCATTTTGGTGACATAAAACATACAGCCCACATCTGTTCCATTGTGTGTTCCCTCTAATTTGGATTGTTTCAATCCCAGCTCCCCCCCTGTGCCATTGCTCTGGTTCACAGCATCTTTCCCTTGGTAGCCATTTACTTCCAAATTTTCAGGAATGACTTTCCGTTTCTTTGTGTAGTCTGAGTGGACTGATGTTACTCTGACGATGCTCCTGTACCAAGCTTCGGTTTCAGATTTATGGTTGTGGGCTTACTTCTCACCCTCGGCCTGATCAGAGTGGGTGTGTGAATTTCCTTCCTCTGGGAACTCTCACATCTGGCCATTTCTTGCAGTTGTGTAATTCCTGTGAATCTTGTGTTCTTAAACTCACTTGCCGAAATTTTACCGCCACGCCCACCCCGAGGCTCACAGAACAGAGTTAGTTCCCTGTTAGCCTCGGGCGGGATTTTACCCGAATGAGGTCATAAAATACCGGCCACTGTCATATTCCAGGGAATGGATGTGGCGGTTTCTTTTCCTTCTCATTCGCCCCGTTGCTCTACCTGTGATAACTCATTTACCATCTCCTTCCTTTGTTCCGCACATCTTTTCCCAGTGATTGGTCTTTCCACCGAATTCCGCAGTTTGACCCACATATGGGGTATTTCTTTCTGAAAGTGGTTGCCCATAGCTCTTGTACATCTTTCTCTCTAACTGATGTACCTTCAGTTATTGGTGTTTCACTGCGTCAATCCTGCTGCCTTGCTCTTGACTTAACTGAAGGTGCATCAGTGTCTTCATCTGTCTACTTGTGGCTTCAAGTGTTCTGGCACTGCCGACAGCCTGGAATATTGTGAACTCATCGTTTCCAATCAATTCTCTTTGTCTTCCAGGGTGAGCGGAGCCCCAAATGAGGTTATCCTGCAACCTTTCAACTGTTTCCTTAAATTTACATTTTCTGGCTGCGTTTTCCAATGGAAGAAATCATTAACAGGCTCACCTGATTCTTGCCTCAGGCCTCGAAAGTCATAGCAGTGGATGCAATGATTTGATGTTGGCTGGAGATGTGCGCTGAATTTTTCAAAAATATTGGCCGAGATTTTCCAGTCACACGTGCCCCAAGACCGGACATTCCTACTCGAGGCCAACGAACCTTTAAATGATCCACTGAATTTTCTGGCCCGCCCGCTATGATTCCTGTGACGGTGGGATTGCAAATTTCTGGCCATTGTCCGAGTTTCTACTCTTGCCTTCACTCATCTCCCACTCTTCAACAAAATTCTCTCTGGCCCAAAAAAGGATGAAACTCACTCTTTCCTCAATACTAGTGCCTTTCAGAAAGCTACTGAATGCCAGTCTGCACTTTTGTTTAAATTTTCCAAATGCCTCTACAGCATTATCAGCACCCCTAAGTTTCATGAGCATCAGTTGTCAATTTACTGCTTTGACAACAACCAATTCATTTGTGCACAATTAACTCAATTGCCCCCTCCCCCTCTCTCTGGACTAATTTGGATTGATTTTTCAATCCTATTCAACATAAAATTCATGTTTGGGGTTTTAGTCATTGGCACCGCTGCCACCATGTTATGTCTTCTGGTTCCCATAAGCTAGAAATAATCATGCTTTCGACTCAAAATGCTGGAGCTTCATTGACTTTGGCCAGAATGTTCCGAACTTGGCCATGGCTGGGATTCTCCGGTCCTGCTACTGTAAATGGAGATTTGGTTGAGCGCCAAATTCTCCATTCTCGCTGGCAACGGTGGCGGGATGAACAAGCTCGGAGAATCCTGGCCTGTATTTCTTGCTGCTTTCTGGTGGCAGATTGATATGTGGTTGCTCATCACAGGACTGAGACGCAGTGGAAAAATGTGAATAGAATAGAATAGAATACCTACAATGCAGAAGAGGTCATTTGGCCCATCGAGCCTGCACTGACAACAATGCCACCCAGACTCTATCCACATAACTCCACCTATTTTCCCTGCTCATCTCCCTGACACTAAAGGGCAATTTAGCATGGCCAATCAACCTAACCCACACAGCTTTAGACTGTGGGAGGAAACCGGAGCATTCGGAGGAAACCCACGCAGACACGGGGAGAACGTGCAAACTCCACACAGACAGTTACCCGAGGCCAGGTGTTGAACCCGCGTCCCTGGTTCTGTGAGGCAGCAGTGCTAACCACTATGCCACCATGCCACCTGTGGCACCCAAGAATACATATTCACACAACAATTATAACAATGTTACAGTAGGCAATGGAATTTGGGAGAGGATACAGAGAAGGACAAGGCTGGGGAGGATGCAGAGTTAGGATAGGGTGAGGCCACTAATTGACTGAAAGACAAGGATTTTATATTCAATGCATTGGGAAACAGTGATGAGCAAAGTTGGATATGAAGGGTGAACATGACTTAGTGTGAAACAGGACATGTGTGGTGGAGTTCTACATGGATTGGAATTTATGTAAGGTGCAGCCTGAGAGCTAGCAAGGAGAGTGTTGGAAAATTGTATGACTAATGAATCCATAAATGACAGCTTTAGCAGTGGTATGTTTGGCATAGTGAAGAAGGCAGATGATATGGAAAAGATGTGAGTGAACTTTTATGAATGGGAGTTGGAGCAGTGAAGAGGTAGTGATTTAATAGGTGGTATTGCAGCTATAGAAGGAAGGAGTCTTCATGATAGACGGTTTCTGGAGTTTGAAGATTTTTAAAAAGTTTATTTATTAGTGTCACAAGTAGGCTTACATTAACACTGCAGTGAAGTTATTGTGAAAATTCCCTAGTCGCCACACTCCGGCGCCTAGGTTACGCTGAGGGAAATTTAGCATGGCCAATCCACCTAACCAGCACGTCTTTCAGACTGTGGGAGGAAACCGGAGAACCCGGAGGAAACCTACGTAGGCAGGGGAAGAATATACAAACTCCGCACAGACAATGACCCAAGCCTGGAATCGAACCTGGGTCCTTGGTGCTGTGAGGCAGCAGTTTAACCATTGTGCCAATGTGCTACCCTGAACCTCAGATGTGGGTCAAACACAATGTTCACACAATTGGATTCAGTCTGAGCAACTGCTGCAGAGAGCAGAAAGGGAGCAGAGTTTATCATGGGGAAATCACTTTAGTTTACCCTCAAATTAATGGGTGGGATTTTCCAGCCACACTTACCCCCAAGGTTGGAAAATCCCGCCTGAGATCAATGGACCTTTGCATGATCCATGTCCCGCCCGCTACGATTTCCACAGCAGGAGGTAAGGGAACATTCCGGCCAATATCTGACTACTTTGCAGCACAAGGGTGTCTGCTGAGTGGCTGGGATGTGATGGAAATGTAGAACCACAGGTTATCAGCATGTAAGCTGATACTGTGGCTATGAACGAGATCTCAAGGAGCGACATGTAGATGTTCATGGGATCTCGAAGGGTGAAGGTGCAGAGATCAATCCTAATGACGTGTTGGCTCAACAATAAGGGACAGATGGTGAGTAGGTGAGCATGGACTAGCACATTGCATGGTATGGAGCAGTCAATGAGAAAAGGGAAGGACTGGCACTTACAGTCAATGTAATACTTCTGAAGTGTGGTGCCTGTTATAATGTAGGAAATGCGGCAGCCAATTTGCACACAGCAAGATCCCATAAACAGGAAAGTGATAATGAGCAGATAATCTGTTCTGTGATGTTGATTGAGGGATACATATTCATAGAAATCATAGAAATCATAGAAACCCTACAGTGCAGAAGGAGGCCATTCGGCCCATCGAGTCTGCACCGACCACAATCCCAGCCAGGCCCTACCCCCACATATTTACCCACTAATCCCGCTAACCTACGCATCTCAGGACTCTAAGGGGCAATTTTTAACCTGGCCAATCAACCTAACCCGCACATCTTTGGACTGTGGGAGGAAACCGGAGCACCCGGAGGAAACCCACGCAGACACGAGGAGAATGTGCAAACTCCACACAGACAGTGACCTGAGCCAGGAATCGAACCCGGGACCCTGGAGCTGTGAAGCAGCAGTGCTGTCATATTAGCCAGGACAGCAGGAAAACTCCCCCACTCTGTTTCAAAATAGCTTCTTGGAATCTTTCCGTGTATCCAAGTAGGCAGGTTCAGCCTTGGTTTAAAACCTCAGCCAAAAGGCAGCACTCCTGATGGTGCAGCACTCCAGACGGTGCTGCAGTCCTGACAGTGCAGCACGCCTGACGGTGCAGCACTCCGTCAGTACTGCAGTGGAGTGTCAGCTTTAGTTTGTGTGCTCAAACTCTGAAGTGGATCTTGAGCCCAAAGCCTCGCGATTCAGTGGTGACTGTGCCACTAACTGTTGACACAAAGAGAGATAATGCACCGAGCCTGAGCTTTACAATCGTAAAAGAGGTGACATTGACCGGGATGCTCCCTGGACTGTGAGCACAGCAAAAGTCCGATAGAAGGAACTTTCACCTTAGAATTGTGGGAGCAGTTAGCTTGGAGCTGGCAAACGGTGACACAATCCAAGACCTTGGAAAGTTTGGAGATGGGGCAGTATTTGGAGAGGGCAGGGAAGTGAAGCATGAACCTTTTGAAGAGTAGGTATTGCTGTGACATTGAAAAGAAAGGAGTGGTATTTGAGAGCAGTGATTAGCAAGCACGAGGAATGGAAAGGTTAACTGTGGCTGGTAGTCGGGTGGGGATCGGTTCAAGGAGGCAAGAGCTGGGACTTGCAGATGTTTTGCAGATTTTCTTTCCTCTTCAAGTTTTTGATCTCTCTCACATTTTATTTCTGTTGATTTTTCTAACTAATCCGACCATATAATTATGGTTGGTTCCAGTTTCATTCAGTCCTGTGTGTGTAGCAGCGTTTCAGTGTGCTATTAAACCTCTCTGCCAGTTTATCCAGCCGAGAATAGCGCAGCGCAGCGCAGATCAGAGTTGTTTTATTTGGCACTATTGCCCCAAGTAATTAAGTAACAGGCGCACAAGCCCAGCCCCCTCGTTGGACTAAACCTCTTCTAAGAACCTGATTGAAATGAACATTCCCAACCCTACATCAGCCACGCATCTGCAACTGCTAACATGAGCGCTGTTGAACCTGGGTAGCTATACACATAGTTTTACGTGGTTATTATGTCCCAATTCCACAATTGATCCCTGGCAGCTATGGCACCTACAAAATCTCTGCCAGCCCTCTTGGAAGGATCATTAATAATGGGTAGAACTAAATACTGACATTCATCCTACAAGTCCTACAAAGTTCAGCCAGGATAGTGGGCCATTAAAGGTGCTGCCACAATCTGTCCTTTTTTATGTTTTGCTGCTTCATGTTTTGGAAGACAGACATTACTGGTCATATTTAAGGAATCTTCTTGACACGTGCTTTACCACTATCAGTTGAACCTCTTTCAGTTCCTGAAACAAGAACAGAAAATGCTGGAAAATCTCAGCGGGCCTGACAGCATCTGTGGAGAGAGAATAGAGCCAACGTTTCGAGACTGGATGACCCTTCATCAGAGTCATCCAGACTCTTTGTCAGAGCCATCCAGACTTGAAACATTGGCTCTATTCTCTCCCCGCAGATGCAGTCAGACCCGCTGAGATTTTCCAGCATTTTCTGTTTTTGTTTCAGATTCCAGCATCCGCAGTATTTTGCTTTTATCGTACTATCGTTCTAGTTTGGCCAGTGGTGCATCCACTAATTTGCTGAGACCTTCGCCCCTAATGTTGGAGACTGTGCACAAGATAGTGTCACACTCTTCGTAAAACCAGATTCTTTTACCTGCTCACTCAGACTGAACGTCGGAATGCTGTCAGAAATTTTGCCCTGGGTGCCATGCATAGTCAGAAGTAGGAGGAGTCTTTTGATCCATTTGGTCACTGAGTGCGAAGTCACAAAGTGATCAGCCTGGTCTCCTAGCTGCCTCATGGTCTTACCCCTCTGAGCAAGCGATACTTCCATTAGTTGCCACTTCCCAGAGATTTATTTGTTAACATTAACCAGCTTAGGAGACCGTTATAATCTCCCCCTCTACCTTCAATTTCCAATTATGACTAATTCACTCAATGCTTTGCTGACCTTTCTGCAACTGGTTAACTGTTTGTCTGCATTCTTGATCTGTTAGTTATGAGTAGTAGACCCAGTGTGTCCGCTGGGTCAATGCCAAAAGAAATTGAGTGAGCACTTAACTGCTGAGTGGCACTGTGAATGTCTCAGCCCAAGTTTTATCTATTTGCCAAGACACTAATTCAAAAAGCTCTTTATGAAACCATCTATTTGTCCTCTCCTTTAAATCTGATACCAGAAAAGACTAACGAGCTAAATCATCTTACCGGCCTTGCTGTCAGCGTGCAGTTGTCTACCAGCTTAAGAGCACATTGATGCTGTTCATTCTGCCCCGGGTCTCCACCGGCCCTCCTACTCAATAGCCTCAAGTTTGCAACCAAGTCAAAAGTAGATTTAAATATGTGTCTCTTAAATTCAAAAAGAGCTACCAATTAAACATAGGTTCAAACAAAACCCACACAATCCTTGTACTTTTAATTGAATTGGATACCTAACCAGATACAACATCTGGAGCAATGATGTATCAAAACACGCCGGGGTTGTTATTTTGAGAGTGAATCTGGTTTTAACCCCGTATGAACCATGATAGAAAGGAATTCTCCGATAAACTCTGGAAAAATGTCTGACTCATGTCTCAGTTATATTAACAATAAGTGTGAGAATCATACTCTTGGATCCATTCTCATAGTTCATACCGTCAATACAATCTTGAATAGTATTAAAACTTAATAACTGTTCATCTTGTGTCATGTTCTGCTTTTTAGCTGTTTCATTCAATAGCTTCACAGACTCAACAATGTGTTACTACATCTGACCATCACAAATCTAAAGGAACACTGGAATATCTAGTGTTCCATCCATAAGCTTACAAACTATAGATAGGATAGATAGTGTGGCACAGTGGCACAGTGGTTAGCACTGCTGTCTCACAGCTCCAGGGACCCAGGTTCAATTCTCAGCTTGGGTCACTGTCTATGCGGAGTCTGCACGTTCTCCCCGTGTCTGCGTGGGTTTCCTCTGGGTGCTTTGGTTTCTGCCCACAGTCTGAAAGACGCACTGGTTAGGTGCATTGGCCATGCTAAATTCTCCCTCAGTGTACCCGAACAGGCGCCGGGGTGTGGCGACTAGGGGATTTTCACAGTAACTTCAATACAGTGTTAATGTAAGCCTACTTGTGACACTAATAAAATAAACTCTAGTAATTAAGGAAGACTGATACGTGATACTCATTTATCAGGTGAGATAAGATAGGTGGGTAGAGAGTCTGCAAAGGGATTTTTAAAATATTATTCATTCATGGGATGTGACCATTTATTGTCCATCTGTAATTGCCCTTGATGTGGAGTTGCCAGCGTTGGACTGGGGTGGGCACAGTAAGTAGTCTCACAAAATAACAACCTCAAAAGGTTTATTTGGCATGCCCGTGGCATGCTAGGCTATTAGAGGGCAATTAAGAGTCAACCACATTACTGTGGGTCTGGAGTCATATGTAGGCCAGACCGGGTAAGGATGGCAGATTTCCTTCCCTAAAGGACATTATTGAATCAGATTTTAATTGAATTCAAATTGCACTATCTGTTGTGGTGTGATTTGAATCCAAGTCCCTAGAGCATTGCCCTGGTTCTCTGATTTAATAGTCCAGTGACAATATCAGCACGTCACCGCCTCCCCCATATGGGCAGTTTGGGACTAAACCCATATAGGCAAGTTAAGTCAGTGGACAAAAGAATTGGCAGATGGAGTTTAATGTGGGAAAACATGAACCTGTCCACTTTGGCAGGAAGAATGGAACAACATGGTCAGTGCAGGCTTGGAGGCCGAAGGGCCTGTTCTTGCGCTGTAATTTTCTTTGTTCTTTGTAACACTACTTACATGGAGAGAGAACTCACTGACACTAAGGGATCCGGGTATCCTGGTACACAAATCACAGAAAGTTAGTTTGCAGGTTCAGCAAGTGATTAGTAAGGCGGATGGAATGTTGGCATTTGTTGCAAGGGGAATGGAACATAAAAATAGGGAAGTTTTATTGCAGCTGTACCGGGCCTTGGTGCAACCACATCCGACAGACTGTGTCCAGTTTTTGAAAAAAGATATAATTGCTTTAGAAGCAGTTCAGAGATGATTCACGCAACTCTTTCCTAGGATGAAGAGCTTATCTTAAAAGGAAATGTTGGGACTAAACCCATTGGAATTTAGAAGAATGAGAGATGATCTTATTGAAACATATAAGATCCTGAGGGGATTTGAGGTGGATACCAGAAGCATGTTTCTACTTATGGGAGAGACCAAAAGCAAAGGATACAGTTAATAGTTTACCATTTAAGATGGAGATGAGGAGGATTTCTTTCTCTCAAAGGGTTGTTAGTATATGAAGTTGTCCTCTCCAGAAAGCAATGGAAGCTGGTCATTGAATTTATTCAAAGCAGAATTGGACAGATTTTGGATAGACAAAGAGGGTTATCGGGGTTGGGGTAGGTGGCACAGTGGGGTAGAGATACAAGCAGATCAGCCATGATCCTACTGAATAGTGGAGCAGGCTCGAAGGACTGGATGGTCTATTTCTGTTTCTAAGTCTGATGTTCTTATGTGAGACTTGTGGCATTTGCAAAGAGATTTGTTTATTTCCGATTCCTCCCATTTCATGGGCAGCACAGTGGTTAGCACTGCTGCCTCACAGTGCTAGGGACCCGGGTTTGATTCCCGGCTTGGGTCACTGTCTGTGTGGAGTTTGCACGTTCTCCCCGTGTCTGCGTGGGTTTCCTTCAGGTGCTCCGGTTTCCTCCCACAGTCTGAAAGACGTGCTGGTTAGGTGCATTGACCCAAACAGGAGTGTGACGACTCGGGGAATTTCACAGTAACTTCATTGCAATGTAAGCCTTACTTACGACTAATAAATAAACTTTAACTTTACTTTGCTTCATCCGAATTTGTGGTGTCATTTGGCACAAATTTAAGTTTGAGGTTTTGAATTTGAGGTGGGGTTAAATTTCAAACGGTCAAGTTTGGTATTTAGTCATTCTTTTAACCTTTTAGGGTCTTAGTCTCAAGTTCATAATTATTGGGTAGGTGTAGTAAGGATTCATATTAGGGTTGTATGGAAAACACATTTGTGTGCCACATTTAGTGACCACATTTTTTCTACAGAGTTTACTATGATTTAGCTAAACACAACACAAAGGTATTTAAATCAAATAAGCAAAACACTTATAAATCCTTTCATGTAGATGATAAGGTATCAGGCGAGCTGCAATTCTGAAAGCAAAGAGTGTTTCACAGTTTGTGCCATTTGGTGAAGAACCCAACTGCTCCAAGAAAGGGATAATTAGCATCAACATTTCTGGACTCAGACTGTGTAACTTCCTAATATTCATTAAAGATCACAACTTATACATTACAGGTACCTTGCAATCTAAGGAACTGTGATAAAGCACTCCTTGGAGTTCAGAGCATAATCTGAGGATCCCAGCTTTGGCAGTAATATACAAAAGCTAGCATTACAGCTCGCCAGAGCTCACTGTTAAAAGCTAAGGGCCAAACATGACCCAGATACACCAAATGTTATTCGATGGAAAGTAGTATGGGATGGTTGATTTCATTTGATTATACTTGAGCTGTAAATCATAGAATCATAGGCTGGAATCTTATCACTGTTCACACTGACAGGATTTTCCCATCCCGCCACAGTGAATGGAGATTTGGCTGGCTGCCATATTCTCCAACCTCGTTGCACTGGGAGCGTGGCATGAACGGGCGGTAAGATCGCGCCAATAGAATCCCTACAGTGCAGAAGGAGATCATTCAGCCCATTTGAGCCCGCACCGACAACAATCCCACCCTATCCCCATAACCCCACGTATTTAACCTGCTAGTCCCCCTGACATAAAAGGCAATTTAGCATGGCCAATCCACCTAATCCGCACATCTTTGGAGTGTGGGAGGAAACCCACGCAGACACGTGCAAACTCCACACAGACAGTGACCTGAGGCTGGAATTGAACCCGGGTCCCTGGCGCTGTGAGGCAGCAGTGCTAACCGCTGTGCCACCGTGCCACTTTTCAATCCTATCAAAAGCATTCTAATTAAATGTGGTTCATCACATCTTAGTTTGATAGTGAATAAATCAAGACAGCACCAAAAATAGTTTATTAAAAAAAACTTCTTTTCTGACCACAGTTAGATGTGGCTGGTCCTGAGCTTAGTTTCAAAACAAAACTAAATCATAGTTTGATAACTAGACCCTTGAGAAGCTCGTTAATATAGTGTGATTAAGAAATTTGAGCATAAAAGGACAAAGCCCTGAAGAATGGCTTTTATGAAACATCTCTGCCAAACATTGGGATGTGGAGCTTATACTTGACTGGTAGTTTGTTTCACAGATCAACATTTAAGAAATGTTTACCAATCTTATAAATGTTGTCTTAGCACATATTACATGTCCACATTTTACAAGCTGCAAAGTACATCCAGTACCCAAACAGCTAACAACAGCTTTAACATGTGGTCAGAGATAGGTTGGAACAAATAGTGCTCAAAGAATGACATTTCACATTGCAGCAAAAAGGCTACCATAAAAACATTAGCGGAAGTAACTGATAGAAGTTATTGGAAATTCAGAAAATTCGGCTTGTTTAATCTTTTTCACTTGGGCACGGAGGAGTTCTTTACATCACAGGATTAGATAGATGCAGGACTGCTGAATACGCTTGTGTTATTCTTCAAGCCAGAACTATCCCTGAATTGCCTGGTTTTTAAAAGCCATATTCGCCCTTACAGAGAGTAACGATCCCGTGATACACAGGTACCGCAGATGTAAGAGACAATTTGTGTATTTTATCCTTTCATTCCATTGCTCTGTACAGAATCACCAAATAAATTAAACACTCTATAGCATCACGATGTGTGAAGGTTGCCAACTCTGACTGGAGATATTTGGGGAGGTTGCCTCTGATAATCCATTTCTTAAAGAAGCAAGAGTGATGTGAGGAAGAACGTTTTCACACAGGGAGTGGTTGGGTCTGGAACGCACTGCCCAAGAACGTGGTATGGACAGGGGCAATCAAAGCTGTCAAAAGGGAATTAAGCTTATTTATTAGTGACACCAGTAGGCTTACATTAACACTGCAATGAAGTGACTATGAAAATCCCCTTGTCGCCACACTCCGGCACCCGTTCGGGTACACTGAGTGAGAATTTAGCATGGCCAATGCACCTAACCGGCACGTCTTTCGGACTGGTTAGGTGCACGTCTTTCGGGAACCGGAGCACCTGGAGGAAACCCACGCAGACACGGGGAGAATGTGCAGACTCTGCACAGATAGTGACCCAAGCTGGGAATCAAACCCAGGGTCCCTGGCACTGTGAGGCTGCAGGGCTAGCCACTGTGCCACTGTGCAACCTGAACTGGACAGTTATCTGAAAAGTAAAGAATATTCAGAGTTACAGGACAAGGCAGCAAAACAATACTAAGTGAATTATTCATTTGGAGAGCTGGTGTAAACACGATGGGCCAAATGGCCTCCTTCTGCACCAGAACAATTCTGTGACCCCCCCCCCCCCTATAGTCAAATGGCCTCTTTTATTCCCCATAGCCTAATATTTTTAATAACTTCTAAACATAAATGTTCAAAGATAAATGTAAAAACATGAAACTGTAACAGCCTATGAACTTTCTCCAGGGTTGCAATGTCCTGAAGGATTAATCTGTAAATCCTGGAGGCTCCACAGTAATCCTGGAGCATTGGCAATCCTATCCACATGACTTGACGGTGCAGTTAAATTATTCCATTTTTTTTTAGGGGTGGCAACATTTTATCTTCTGTGACGGCAAGTCAGGAAATTCTGAAATAGCAGTGCTGGAAATACTCAGTTTGGACTTTACGTGGATGCAACAATTGTGACCACATTCTCCAGTGGCTGGGGCTTTGGGGCCACTTCAGGGCTCATTTCTACAGCAGGACTGACTGGGACAAGGGGGAAACTTGTAAAGTGACAGGCCACCCAACCCGAACTGTCCGCGTCCGAAAGCACATTCCTCGCCCACTGTGACCATTTGCTTTTAAGAACTGAAGTTCATGAAGGTACTTCAATCACCGGGACCTTTACAATTTCATACCATTCATTCCCGCTGTCTGAACAGGCTTGTGATGCTCAAACTCATTCATTTAACCTCAGAACTCCCCCTCACCCCGATCGACTTAAGAGTTTGACGAAGGATCATCCAGACTTGAAACCCTGGCTCTATTCTTTTTCCACAGATCCTGTCAGACCTGCTGAGATTTTCCAACGCTTTCTATTTTCGTTTTGGATTCCAGCATCCGCATTATTTTGCTTTCATCGACTTAAATCAGTGCCCCCCCCCCCTCCTGTCTCAGCACTGAGATCAGAAGGTCCAGCCAACCCAAGAGAGGAGATATTATTCCCCTCTGCATTCGCTTCCCCAAAGTAATCTCCACCCACCTCACTGCAACCATGCAGCTTGAAGGTGCAGCTCTTTGTGGCGGCACGGTGGCACAGTGGTTAGCACTGCTGCCTCACAGCACCAGGGACCTGGGTTCGATTCCCGCCTTGGGTTGCTGTCTGTGCGGAGTCTGCTCGTTCTCCCCATGTCTGCATTGGTTTCCCTTGGGTGCTCCGGTTTCCTCCCACAGTCTGAAAGGTGCGCTGGTTAGGTGCATTGGCCATGCTAAATTCTCCCGAACAGGCGCTGGAGTGGAGGGGAATTTCACAGTAACTCCATTGCAGTGTTAATGTAAGCCTACTTGTGACACTAATAAATAAACTTTAAACTTCACAGTGACTGTCGACTGCCCATTGCCCTAACTCTTTACCACACACGTGGGCCTTTTGAAGTTCAGATGGCAGAGGGAATAATTAACTGACTGCTTCCCTCTCCCTGGTGTTAACTGAAACCAGTAAGTGGGCTCCTTAGCGATCGAAAGGTTGAACGTGAAACTGTTTTATATTTTTTTAATAAAAGGCACGCATCGATCAATTTGGGAGGCTGTGAGCAAAGTAGTTGTGAAAGGTTAGTTAAAAATAAAATAGCTCCAAGTTATTGAGTGCTCAGTGCAGTTGAAGTTCCCATGTCAGAATTGGACACTGCAAGTGCTTAACCGTAAACAGCTTGTTTGTTAAATGTTAATACAGACTACACTTCAGCATTCTTCCCATCTAGTGAGTAGCTGATGCTTTGCCACAGTGAATGCCTCGATGCTGGAGTTCAGTAGAGATGTTAAGCATGAAAGTTCAAATCAAAAGCATTTCCAGTTGGCATTTAAATGAGGACAAATCACGCGGGTGTTTCAGAATACCCATTCCATGTTCTTATTCAATAAATATCCACTCCACTAAACCTGGAAACATGTTTTACTCATCCCAGTCCAATAAAAGTTCTTCCTTACAGTGAATTTCTATCAGCCGCTTGGAAGCTCTCAGGTGGACATCTGAATGAACGAACTTTTCCGAACAATTGATTTCTTTATTTATTAATAATAAGCCTTGCGTTCACTGGCAAAGAAAAGTTAACATTTAAACCAAAGCACATCAGCCGGAGAGAAATAACAGATGGTTCTGTTCAAAACTATCAGAATTAATGGCCTTCCATAGTCTTATAAATATTGGAAGCAGATGAGATCATTACCTATTAAATTTAATAAAGAAAAGCTGCCTGATTTCAAACATGCGCTAAAATACACGAACAAACCTTCTGGGAACAGTTCCCCAGTTTGGATGTTTATAAGGTGCATTAGGGTGGAAAATAGCACCTTACATAACTAACCAAGCTCTTCTCGACTGCACAGTCCAACACAATTTGACCAGGTTTCATCAGACACGACTAATTCTGAAAAGAAAGAGTCGACACCCTCCATTGTTTATGTTGTGGTTCAGAGGTCTATAAAATAATGAGGGGCATAGATCAGCTAGATAGTCAACATCTTTTCCCAAAGGTAGGGGTGTCTAAAAGTAGAGGGCATAGGTTTAAGGTGAGAGGGGAAAGATACAGAAGGGTCCAGAGGGGCAATTTTTTTCACACAGAGGGTGGTGAGTATCTAGAACAAGCTGCCAGATGTAGTAGTAGAGGTGGGTTCAATTTTGTATTTTAAAAAGCAGTTAGACAGTTACATGGGTACGATGGGTACGGAGGGATTTGGGCCAATTGCAGGCAATTGGGACTAGCTAAGTGATTAAAAAAGGGCAGCATGGACAGGTTGGGCCGAAGGGCCTGTTTCCATGTTGTAAGCCTCTATGTCTCTATGACTCTATTATTATTTATTAGTCACAAGTAGGCTTACATTAACACTGCAATGAAGTCACTGTGAAGATCCCCCACTGGGAGGAAACCGGAGCACCCAGAGGAAACCCATGCAGACACGGGGAGAACGTGCAGACTCCACACAGACTGTGACCCAAGCCAGGAATCGAACCCAGGTCCCTGGCACTGTGAGGCAGCAGTGCTAATCACTGTGCCATTGTGCTGACGATAAAGTAACGCATATCACACACGCACGAACAATGAAACCATCCGAATGATATTTGAAAAGGCTCACCGCAGTTAGGGTAATAACTTGTGGTTTCTGTATCTGATAAATGTCAGTATAAATGCAGCAATTAAGACACCGAACTCCCAACATGAATAATCTTTCTGGACAATTACAGGATTATTCGGAAATGTGTTTTAATTTTACGAGGGGAGGAGTATTTGACACAGGATGTTTGGCATGTATCGATGAATAGCAAACGTTTGTGCTTAAGGAATACCGTATGCTGGATAACAGATCCCGCTGTGGGTTGGCCATTGGCATTCAGAGGGAAAGTCCTCTATGAATTCCAGAAGTGAGACACCAAGTGCTGAAATCAGATGCCTGTCTGAAAATGACAAGACCTTTCGGGTTCGAATGGCCCATGAACGTCAATCCGAAGCTTATTTACTGCCAACACACACAGGCTGGATCTTACTAGCGCCCTCCCCCCACCACCCCCCCGCCCTCGAAATTGAAGTTCTTATTTCTTGCAAACGCCTTTGAGATGCAACAGGTGTGTTTGTGTGTGTTGCTGTATTTTGTTTCGAATTGGCGCCAGTTCAAGTCCCTGCAGACTTTTGAATGGGCCTACCTCATATTAAGTTGATCTTTCCCTACACCCTAGCTGTGACTGTAACACTACATTCTGCACCCCCTCCTTTCCTTCTATGAACTCTATGAACGGTAGTCTGTATAGTGCAAGAAACAATACTTTTCACTGTATTCCAATACATGTGACAATAATAAATCAAGTCAGAAAGGTGTTAAACATCTGAAAAAAGCAGTCAGGAGAATAGTGGAAGCACTCAGCAGCTCAGTCAGTATTCTCTGGAGGCAACATGTTTTCCCTCCAAGGGAAAAACCCCCACTCTGCTCTCTCCATGGATGCTGACTGACTCCCAGCATATTAAGAGCCACATTGAACTCAAAACGTATGTTTCTCTCTCCAGGTTATTTCAGGTCTCCAGTATCCACGACATTTTGCTTTTAACTTCCCATCATTTTCTGGTTTTACTTTTTTTAGGCGTGGGCAGTTTAGGTTAAAGTCATCTCTGCGCTTTCAATGCTGACTCCCTTTTAGACCATTCCTGAGTGTAACAGCTTATTTACTGCCAACACACACAGACTGGAGCTTACTAAACCGCCCCCTGAGATTGAAGTTCTAATTTCTTGCAAATGTTTTTGAGATGCAACAGGTGTGTGTGTGTGCGCGCGTGTGTGCGGAGAACCTTTAGGAGGTGAGTTTGGGTGCAGTCTGCTACAATGTGAGTGCAGTTTCAAATCATCAAGAAAGGTTTTCTGCAGAGTAATATCTACTGGAGCAGTTTAACAACTGGCGGGCAAAAGGAATACATTCAATTTCCATTAAACTGGATGGGATTTTAAAATATTCCAGTATCATTACAAACAACATATAGGCCCTGCCAGCAAGGGATTATATATTCATAGAGTCCCCGCAGTGCAGGAGGAGGCCATTTGGCCCATCGAGTCTGCACCGACCACAATCCCACCCAGGCCTTATCCCCATAACCCCACTTATTTACCCTGCTAATCCCCCAGACACTAAGGGTAAATTTATCATGGCCAATCAACTTAATCTGCACATCTTTGGACTGTGGGAGGAAACTGGAGCACCTGGAGGAAACCCATGCAGACACGGGGAGAACGTGCAAACTCCACACAAACAATGACCCAAGACCGGAATTGAACCCGGGTTCCTGGAGCTGTGGGCAGCAGTGCTGACCACTGTGCCGCCCGTGGACCCATCAAATTTATTCAGTGTCAGGGCCAGAAGCTGATCTTTCTCTGCACCCTAGCGATGACTGTAACACTACATTCTGCACCCTCTCCTTTCCTTCTCCCCTATGTACTCTATGGAGAATATGCCTTCTCTATACAGCGTGCAAGAAACAATACTTTTCACTGTACCCCAATACATGTGACAATAATAAATTAAATCAAAATCAAAATGTTCCTGAGTATTGACTGCTTGCTTGCTTTGGAGCAATGGGATTTTGATTTTGATTTTATTTTATTATTGTCACATGTATTAACATACAGTGAAAGTATTGTTTCTTGCGCGCTATACAGACAAAACATACCGTTCATAGAGATGGAAACGAGAGAGTGCAGAATGTACTATTACAGGCATAGCTAGGGCGTAGAGAAAGATCAACTTAATGCAAGGTAAGTCCATTCAAAAGTCTGACGGCAGCAGGGAAGAAACTGTTCTTGAGTCGGTTGGCACGTGACCTCTGACTTTTGTATCTTTTTCCCGAAGAAAGAAGTTGGAAGAGAGAATGTCCGGGGTGCGTGGGGTCCTTAATTATGTTGGCTGTTTGGCCAAGGCAGCAGGAAGTGTAGGCAGAGTCAATGGATGGGAGGCTGGTTTGCGTGATGGATTGGGCTACGTTCACAACCTTTTGTAGTTCCTTGCGGTCTTGGGCAGAGCAGGAGCCATACCAAGCTGTGATACAACTAGAAAGAATGCTTTCTATGGTTGGTGAGGGTGCAGTGCGGACAGTGTTAGTGAGGGGGGGGGGGGGAGGGGAGATAATGGTCAATAGAAAGCATGAAAAAAAAGTGTTGGGTTACAGATTAATCATCTTCTCTGGCTGCAGTGCAGAACTAAGTATTTCATCACAGCGACACATCCTTCTATATTTCGCACCAAGTGGCCTGGGTTGCCCCTCAGCGCAGAGTTTGAGTTGTATTGATTTGAGGAGCTTTCACTGGGAGCCAGGTGGTATTCAATCCCAACACTGGGCAGGGAATAACTGGCAGCAGCTAAAGCTTGTTTTACAGCGAAACGGGTGAAATGCTTAAATGCAAAACAACGCCTGAGAGAGACTGGGAAAGGACAGTAGCACACAGGGGCGATATGGCAACTGGGGGAAGTGTCAACATTATTGTCGGCATTTGTGGTCCAGGTTCAGTTAGCGTTACAGTAACGCCAATTCCTAACATTGGAGCGACCCCATCAGTATGTGACCATCGCATCAGAACCTGTGAACTTAAAATAACTTCAGAAGCAGCCAGTCTGGAGGCAACTACCCTGGAGTTAAGGGCTAACAAAAGACAGCTGGAATTTACAAAGTCAAAGTGAGAGGCAGTCCAAGGAATGATTAAGTGATTGCCAGCACCGGGTATCTGTAAATCACTCGTTCAGGGTTCCTTTCCAGAATGCTATTATTTTAAAAACACTCCATAATCACACATCAAAACCTGTAAAAAAAATCTTTTGCAGTCTTGTGGTTCAGGTCATGTAGCCAGTTGCGACTTCCCTGCTAGATACCTGGTCATTCATGGGGTACAGTCTGATGGGTTCCACAAACCGACAAAATAAAAAATGCTGTACTCTATCAAATGTTGGACAGTGAAGGAATGCCTGCTTAAATTATAATTTGCCCATATGAAATATGCATTTATATATGTTTTAGAAGCATTTGGATATCTTGTGCTCCAATTATTGGTGACTTATTTGAAAAAAAAAGCGGACCACTGCCCAACTATTGAAGTAATGTAATGTACTGTTGATTGAATCTTGTGGATTTGTGTAGGATCCAAGAGGTCCCAGAACAACTTTGTGATAGAGTGCAGATGATTCTAATACCATACTGAAGTTGGAAGCACGATGCCGCCAAATGTATTGGGGTCAGGGGGTCATTCACATCTCCAACATCATTAGTTAAACGCAAAAGTACGAACTTATGTCAACAATTAATACTACATCAGTTAAACTCTGCCATTGAATTCTCTGGTCATTTGCAAGGGCCGTGCATCAATGCAGAGCGTTACCGGCAGTCGGGGTGACCATCTGGCTGTGTTTTGCACCAACCCGAGTGTTCTGCCAGGTCTACAGAAGAGGACATCATGGGCTTTCTTTTATGGAAGTAGTTGTTGTGTTAAGTATTAATAATGTTCTCCTTTATAAAATATTAACAGAAGCCACAAAGCACATTCCTTTGCTAAGGTTTCAGCCCAGGGTTCAATTTTCAGCCTGAATTCAGGGGAAGGGGTTGGGGGGAGAATTTTTACATTCAGCATTATATAGCAGAGGCATGATGGGCCGAATGGCTTCCTTCTGTGCTGTAACTATTGTATGATCCTGTGAAGTAAACCTCAAAGCCACAGCATGGAAGAATTAATTACCAGAATCATGGATAATATTGCTGCGTTACAGACAGAGCCAAGGACCTAGGTTCAATTACTGCCTCAGGTGACTATGTGGAGCTTACAGGTTCTCCCAGTGTCTGCATGGGTTACCTCTGATTACCTCCCACAGTGCAAAGATGAGCGGTTTAGGTTGATTGGCCATTCTCAATTGCCCAGTAATGTCAGGGGTATCAGTAGGATTAATAAGTCCCGGGGATAGGGCTTGTTGTTGGTACAGGCTGAATAAGCCAAATAGCCTCTTTCTGGACTGCAGTGATTCTATGATTCAAGTACTCGGAACAGCATCTCATGCAGAACTTCTGAAAGTTTAGTGGAAGACTGGTATTCATTGTTTGGCCTACATGCAGTTATTTTCTGGAAAGTAGTCTTTAAACCTGTAAAGATGCATATTCCTCTGTACCCAAAGATCACCAGAATAAGCCTGTATCTGGTAAGATTCATGTTAGTTTCCCCCACAATGGGTCATCGATAGTATACATGAGAATGTATACATGGGGCGGCACGTTTGCACAGTGGTTAGCACTGCTGTTTCACAGCTCCAGGGACCTGGGTTTGATTCCCGGCTTGGGTCACTGTCTGTGTGGAGTTTGCACATTCTCCTCGTGCCTGCTCCGGTTTCCTCCCACAGTCCAAAGATGTGCAGGTTAGGTTGATTGGCTATGCTAAAATTGCCCCCAAGTGTCCTGAGATGCATAGGTTAGAGGGATTAGTGGGTAAATATATAGGGATATGGGGGTAGGACCTTGGAATTTCATTATTTTTACCTTTTTATGCTAAAATATAATAAACCCTCAACAGCGAGACAAGTTTAAAGTTTATTTATTAGTGTCACAAGTAGGCTTAGATTAACACTACAATGAAGTTACTGTGAAAATCAAATCCAAACAGAGTGAAAGTACAACTTGCAATCTGTCCCCAGTCCACTGGAACTAACATCACAGGGATGTTAGTGAACATCACAGGGACTTTTCATCATGTATTTTGTTGGAACAAATGAAGGAATATGAGGCTTCATGGAGGGCTATGCAAATAAAACTTTTTATCCATTAAAATGTCCCACGAGCTTTTAATGTCATTAAAAGTTTGGTGCCCAATCAGACTTTGCAAATAAATGTGTTCAAAAAACTAGGGCTATAGGCTTCAAACTACAACATCCAAGGAAAAAGTACTTGTGCCCAGAAACGCTTCACAGACCATAACAAGGACAATGTAAATAGGAGCAGGGATAGGCCATTCGGCCCCTCAATCCTGACCCTCCATTCAGCTGGATCACAGCTGATCTTCTACCTCAACATCATTTTCCTATGCTATCTCCATATCCCTGGTAATCTTTAATATTGAAGGAATATGGGTTATACTTTGTCATCCAAAGCTGTGCGGGTCAGATTGATTGGCCATGTTAAATTGCCCCTTGTTAGCAGGGTAAATACATAGGGTTGCAGGGATAGGGATGGTTGTTGGTGCAGGCTTGATGGGCCGAATGGCGGCCTCCTGCACTGTAGGAATGCTATGATTAGCATTCATGCATACAACACTAACCATGATACCAAAATAAATGAATCCACCAAATCATCCTTTTCCGCAATCATAATTTTAAGGATGAGTGAGCGTGCCAGTGTATTTCCTGTATATAAAGTCCTGAGTCCATTCCTGAGGTTGGATCACAATTCTGTGCTTATTAAATGCTCAATTCTACAACTTAGAACTTTCCATACAGCAGAATCTCAAAGGCACAATTAGCTTCTGGAACAAGCACGGTGGCACAGTAGTTAGCATTGCTGTCTCGCAGTGCTAGGAACCCGGGTTTGATTCCCAGCTTGGGTCACTGTCTGTGTGGAGTTTGCACATTCTCCCCGTGCGTTTCCTCCAGGTGCTCCTGTTTCCTTCCACAGTCCAAACGATGTGCAGGTTAGGTACATTGGCTATGCTAAATTCTCTCTGTGTACCCAAACAGGTGCTGGACTGTGGCCACAAGGGGATTTTCACAGTAACTTCAATTGCAGTGTTAATGTAAGCCTACTTGTGACACAAAAAAATAATGTGTTTAACACGTTGCTGCGATTTCAGCAGCACAGTGATACAGTGGTTAGCATTGCTGCCTCACAGCGCCAGGGAGCTAGGTTCGATTCCTGGCTTAGGTCACTGTGTATGTGGAGTTTGCACGTTCTCCCCGTGTGTGTGTGTGTGTTTCCTCCGGGTGCTTCTGTTTCCTCCCACAGTCCAAAGATGTGCAGGTGATAAATGTTAAATTGCCTCTTAGTGTCAGGGAGATTAGCGGGGAAAATATGTGGTGTTATGGGGATAGGGCCTGGATGGGATTGTGATCAGTGCAGACTAGGTGGGCCAAACAGCCTCCTTCTGCACTGTAGGGATTCTACATGCCACCTTGGGTGCAAATCTTGGTGATTTTTAGAAAGCAACTAATAGCCTTTGATTGTTTCCAGAACCCTTTACTCTTTCAAAAAATTTAAACAAATCTCACTCTCATCAAATTACAAATCAAGAGATGCAGGAGATCATGGCCCCAGCAGCAGGGCCATCCAAAGACAACTACACTAGGCAGACTCGACCTGTAGCTCCGAAACCCGTTTGTCCACAAGGGGTGGCCGAGCGTGTGAGCAGAAAACAACACAGCGAGGGTTCATGGAGTATTTATAACCTGAGTGAACAGGCCAACCAGCAGAATATTTCCTGAACCAGAGATTTAAGGATTGGGAAATAAACAAGTGATGGGAATTGTAAATTAAAGGCGGTGATTTCAATAACAATTCAGGTAGAGGGAGGGAGAAAAAGGAGGACTGGATTGAGAAAAAAAAAATCACAAAAGGAAAAGCAAAAGACATTAAAATGTAATTTTAAAAATTTCTCCCCAAAATTCATAAGTTAAGTGTTGAGCCATTTCTTCAAGTTAAGATAAACAATTTTTCTCTCTACACTGAAGACACAATTCAAGATGTGAGACTTGTTTTCTCAACAGAACAGAGCAAAATAATTATCAGGAGGCAGAACTTGTGGATAATTGCTTGTATAGCACAAGAAAATACAAATACGACAGAGCTCCAGCCCAGTCTCTTCCAAGGGACAGAAAACCCAGTAGTTTCTCAGGCTGATTAGGTTTCTTTACTTGTTGTATTCCACATATTACAGAAAATAAAAATCTTTGATATTAAGACACCATCCCGCTGCTTTAATCGCCGCATGGTCAATCTATATCTTTACCTCCAAGTCAAAAAGCTGCAAACTCAAGTCTCACATTCGGACTTGAAAATAAAACTAGACTGATGCTTCAATGCACTACTTTTTAAAAAAAAGTTTATTTATTAGTGTCACAAGTAGGCTTACATTGACGCTGCAATGGAGATACTGTGAGCAGATTTGCATTGTTGGAGGGGTCATACTTCAGATGAGACAATTTCTGTCCCTTTAGAAGGATTATTCCTGCTCTCCTTGCCAGCATTCATTGATCAACACAATCCGATTAGCTGGCAATTTCTCTCATTTGTGGTAAAGTGTGCACAAATTGTGTTTGGCATACAAAACAGCAATTCCGAAGAAATTCTTGAGTGTAAGGTATTTCGAGTTTTTTAAAAAATTACTCCATTCTTAAAAGTTACAAAGCCAAAGCTTAGAGTTGACTGGGCAAACCTGAATCCATTCCTTGCTTGCTCCAAAAACCAAATTCAAAATCCAATTGAATCCAGTTCACGGTCTCCACAAGAGAGATGAACAAGATCCAAGCTGACAAGATGAGGCCTTGCACCCCATCTTGGGCTTGATCTGACGCTTGATCTTAGTTGAGGATGTGAAAGGTGCTACACGAATGTAATTATTCCGGTTTCTACCTTGCTACAGCAAATTCTAACATGCCATCATGCAAGAGAGAGCGCTCGTATAAGAAGAAGCCAGTTAAAACAGATATTTTATTTAACAGGTCACATTATTAATACAGACTCAATAAACCAAATTGTAAACCTCCCTTCGTAACTACAGGAAACAAGTCTACAATAAATACAGGAAGATTTTATTTCTAAATATCTTAAAAAGTGGTTTAAATCTCCAACATAATTCAAAATAAAAAAAATCAACGATTACAACTGTGTGGTTGGGGCCAAGTTAAGTTTTTTCCAACTTTTTTCAAAAATGCAACATTCAGGTGGAAGTTCTGCAGCTTGTACATACAATGTTACCATGCTTTAATTATTCAGAGCAAATTGTAAATTAATGAGGTGGAGATGGTTAGTCGTACTGTTAATGCTCTTAGCTCTGTTCTGCATATAACGTTCATTTAATAGCAGGGTGCCTTTGTATCATATTTAAATCACAGAGCCCCACCAGACACTTAAATCCAGCCAATATTAGTACATAAATGACAAATGCAGAGTAATTTTTTTTTTACAGAAATGACGACGGGATGCTTTACATTATTTCTACAGAGCAGACACAGAGAACATATTCACGCTTTCTTGGGGTAAAGGGTTAAGCACACAACTCATGCAGGATTGTTCAAAGTCTTTGAAGAACTTTTGTTCATTTCGAACAGCGCCAACGAGTCAGAACACTTGTTTTACGCTACAGGCTACGCGATACTACGCTGAACAGACAAATGACAAACTTGCAATTCTAAACACTGGCATTATTCATCTGATCACTGAAGCCCTACCCGACATTAGGCAGCATTCATTCTGTAGTGGGAATGAGGAAAAGAAAACACCATTCTAAAAGGAAAATTGATAAAGATAATTGCTATACATATAGTGTATAAACCTGTTAGCATATGTTGCTTATTGTCGACCAGCTGCTATTCATTAAAGCCTGTATCTGCTGCAAATGCAGTATTGAATGTTGACTTCTCCCAGTATGGATCACAAAGCCTAAAAAGGAGGTTGCAGCAGCTGGGTTTATTGAGGTAAGGCCGGTAAATTAATGGCAGTGTTTAAAGAAAAGCTGCTACTTAACAAGGGTTTACAGTGTTACACAGTCAAGGTGTTTCATAGCATTAATTTAGAATCACAGACACAGTAAAAACGATACAAAAGTAGTTTCAGGAAGCAAAAAGGGGTCCACATTAAAAAAAAGAGCCCAAACATTAAAAATGCAGTGCAAAGCAAGTCAGTGTAACCTACACTTTCACTCGAACTAAAACCACAGAATCATACCTTATGCAACTGTAGAGAACTGCGTTAACAAATATTGCATTAGGATAGCACAGATGCCCTTTGTTAAGAAAGGAACCGGTAAAGGCAGCCTGTTTTAACTTTTATTCATTTACTGTAACATTATTAATACTTTTTTCTTATAAATGAGAGCTTTAAAGTATAACAGGAGGCTGAATAGGCTGGGAGGTTTTGCCATAGAAAAATCTGAGAATCCTAACAGAAACTCTTCACAATTAAGCAAAATTGGACAATTTTGTCAAATTCAGATCTCTGATATAGTCCACGAAAAAAATTGATGTGATTTTTCTAAAGGGAAATAGCAGAAGTCAACCATCGATTAGAAGGGTGATCCATTTAAAACAAGATGGCAGAATATCTGTGCTGAACCACAAGTCAACAAATCTTAAGATTTCCAGAGTCCATGATGGTGTCTAGCTCCCTATCCTCTGATCCAAATTTTAACCGAGTTTTTTCAACTTTCATCTTAAATATTATTCATTTTTCTCCTTGGGGCTAGATAAATCCGACTTGCGAGAGGTAGGAAATAAAAATAAAACAGTTATATCACGGTATTTCAAAACTTTATTTCCTTAACTTAAAAAATACATCTAATTTCAAAATGTCCGAAAACAAATGGCTAAACGTCTATTAACCGAATTGGTGCATAGATTTGCAAAAATGACTATTACCAATAGCATTTCTGAGGTGTGCAAAATTACTTTTACAAGACAAAAGGAGAAACAGAAATAAGCTATGGCTCAAGAAAGCAAAAAAAAACATTCAGCCTTTATTTCTTAATTGTTAAAATGGTCAACCTTACTCAAGGCTAGAAAGATTTGCAATTAAAGGTCACATTAAACATTGTATTTACAAAAACGCCATGTACAAAATGATTTTACCCTATGTTAAGTTGTAGGTAGACTGCTGGTTATTAGAAATACTGTCCTTTTCATTAGTATGAGAATACCATTTCAGTAGAAGATAAAGGAAGCCAACTCTCCAACACTGCTTCTGACGGTGTCTGTTCCAGTAGTTAACTGTCCCTTAAGTTTACAACAGCTCCGTTGCTGAGATCCATCTTCAGGACAATGGTGATTGTTGAAATTTAGTGGGACTTGGTGGAAGACGCGCTGCAGCACTCTGTTCTGTTCTAAAGCTGTAATCGTACTGGAAAAAAAAGAAACACAAACCGAATGAAAGCACCATTTTATCAAAATTTGCACGTGGATAAATCGATTGACAAGACGAGGAAAATCATGAAATAATGATTAAAAACCAGAAAACCTGCTTTGACAGGTCAATTATAATTTAAAACATTACACAATTTCAGATGTGCTGTTACATTATTAAAATGATTGTATTGTGAAGAAGACGGTGGGTACTCGGAATGTTTACTCTGAACTTTGAGATCACCTCAATGCTGCACTATGTTTTATAACCCTAATTTGACCAGGTAAACTTAGGCAATGTTCAATATAAACATATATATGCTTCTGGATTCAAGCTTAAGACAGTAAAAATTGTATCTTAACCATGAACACAAGAACACAACACCAGAATTAGAGGCAGGAATAGGCCACCAGACCCTCCAAACCTGCCCTGCCATTCAATACAACCATGGCTGATCTCATAGAAGAATCATAAAGTCCCTACAGTGCAGGAGACGGCCATTCGGCCCATCGAGTCTGCACTGACAGCGATCCCATCTAGGCCCTATCCCCATAACCTCACATATTTATGCTGCTAATCCCTCTAACCTATGCATCCTGGGACACGATGGGGCAATTTAACACGGCCAATGCATCTAATCCCGCACATCTTGGGACAGTGGGAGGAACTCTGAGCACCCGAAAGAAACCCACGCAGACACGGGGAGAATGTGTAAACTCCACACACAGTGTGACCCAAGCCAGGAATCAAACCCAGATTCCTGGAGCTGAGAGGCAACAGTGCTAACCACCGAACCACCGAGCCGGCCTCAACTCATTTTCTGTGCCATTTCCCCATAGCCCTCTACTCCTCGATCGTAGAATCTCTACAATGCAAAAGAGGACATTTGGCCCCTCGGGTCTGCACCGATCTATCAAATATTTCTCCACTTCCACTTTGAATACTTTTAATGAACCAGCCTCCACCACCCTTTAGGACAGAGAATTCCAGAGACTTGCCAGTCTCTGCGAATACAATATTCAAATACAATATCTTTTTATGAAGAGTGGTGAACATGTATAATAACCAACATTGGGAAACAATGCAAGCAGGCAGAGTAAATTGCAAGATACATATGATGCATGTATTTTTGACAGACAAGATTATAACTAAAATAGGGAAGAAAGTCTGAAACCTTTACAAAGTAGGACTGCATAGAGCAGAGGGGACCTGTCCCTAAGGACATGCAACATCTTGGTTGTTGGTGTGAGGAAAATGTCACAAATACATTTTAGAGCTTTCTCGATTGCATTAAGGAGCTGGAGAAGAATTTCTTGACTTTAAAGAAACTGGGCGGCACGGTGACGCAGTGGTTAGCACTGCTGCTTCACGGCGCAGGGACCCGGGTTCAATTCCAGCCTCGGGCGACTGTCTATGTGGAGTTTGCACGTTCTCCCCGTGTCTGCGTGGGTTTCTTCCGGGTGCTCTGGTTTCCTCCCAAACTCCAAAGATGTGCGGGTTAGGTGGATTGGCCATGCTAAATTGTGTCAGGGGGATTAGCAGGGTAAATACGTGGGGTTACGGGGATAGGGCATGGGTGGGATTGTTGTCAGTGCAGGCTCAATGAGCCGGATGGCTTCGTTCTGCTCTGTAGGGATTCTATGATGAGCACTGGTGAACTTCATGATCTTTTTCTTCTTCTGTTTAGATGCGAAGGAAAAGCACTAGTTCAAAATCATAGAATCCCTACAGTGCAGAGAGAGGCCACCTAGCCCATCGAGTCTGCACCGACCACAATCCCACCCAGGCCCTACCCCCATATCCCTGCACATTTACCCACTAATCGCTTTAACCTACACATCTCAGGACACTAAGGGGAAATTTTAGCATGGCCAATCAACCTAACCCGCTAAACATCTTTGGACTGTGGGAGGAAACCGGAGCACCCGGAGGAAACCCACGCAGACACGAGGAGAATGTGCAAACTCCACACAGACAGTGACCCGAGCCGGGAATCGAACCCAGGTCCCTGGAGCTGTGAAGCAGCAGTGCTAACCACTGTGCTACCGTGCCACCCATTAAATTTTGACCACAGGCTTCAACGAGAATCGAACTCGCAATCCCTGCTTTTTAAGGCCAGTGCTCCAACCATTGGGCTATGGAGCCAATTGCCAATAGCCATTGGGCTATGGAGCCAAAATGGGAGGAAAAAATGTGTATAATGGTTAAAGTGGCAGCTCAGCTGGCTGTTTGGGGGCATGCAAGTGTCACTCTGATGCAGTGAGGAACTTTGCTGGGGTTTTAGGAAGTGTGCAGAATGTGACCTGCAATTTCCACTGAGGAAGGAATTCTTTTTGCAAACAATGGACAGAGAGAGAGAGAGAGGGAATGACTAATTCCCAGTACAAGATGCAGAAAATTACATATATTCAAACCAAAAGAGAAAATGCTGGAAAATCTCAGCAGGTCTGGCAGCATCTATAAGGAGAGAAAAGAGCTGATGTTTCGAGTCCAGGTGACCCTTTGTCAAAGCTTTTTTCCATATATATTACATATATTCAAAACAAGCTATTTGGACTGTACGTAAACATTGTTATACGGCAGTCTATATTCCAATGGAATTGACAGTCGTTGATTATCTCTTTAATAACAAGTATACGCACCAAGGTTTTTAAACAGTTAAGTCTGTTTATTACTCAACTCAGACACCGAGAGAATGTGCAGACTCCGCACAGACAGTGACCCAAGCCGGGAATCAAACCCGGGTCCCTGGCGCTGTGAGGCAGCAGTGCTAACCACCGCGCCACCCCCTTATACCAGTGTGACTGCTAGATCCTCCTGTACATTTCCTCATTATAAAGATGATGCAAGTGCAGATGAGAAGGAAGCCAAAAGGAAGAAACAGATGCCTGGGGTTCGGATAACTCACACAAGACGGACGTAATCTGTACCTCACATCGGAGTTACTGCCTTGCTTTAATATCACCGCCCCACCTTGACCATTATGCTATGCTCACCATTCTGTCCGAAGTTCAGCTCTGCTCTCTTGTAGTACAAGTTTGTTTTGAAAAAGGACATTATTAAGATGAAAGGTGGTCTGTGGCCAGAAAGATAGTTGAGGGGGGAAAGAAGCTAAGAAAATATTTAAAGTGAAATTGAATGCTTTTAATCAATTTACTGAATTTAAATCTACCCTGCTCATGATGTTAAGAAAACATCACAAACAAAACCAGTTGCTCCACAACGCAATGGGAAATATACTGTGCCGAGAGGTCTTGGTAAATAAGCATAAGGTGCCATCTGCTGGTACAAACATGAAGTGCAAATCCACTTCCTGTTATGTACTAAAAAGACTAATTTTCAAGAACTGGAGTCTGTCATTCATGAAATTACACTATCAACACTATTCTAAAACCATTCTGAAGCTTTATGAAAAACTATTAAATACTCATTACACTTTTGAATGTGTAGAATGAAAACCAGTGAAATACTGTAGCGGAATCTTAAAACTTTATTTTGATAAGTCGAAGCTTTTCGTGTTGCACTTGTCAGGGCACTTTGCAAGAATGCACCGGTAAAAGAGGAAAGCAACAATTTATATTGCACGAGAAGAAAATGCTGGTCTGGCAAGTAACCTCCAATTGGTAGAGGCGTTGCCATGGAGGATGCACCAGATGGCTGACAGTAAACTGCCAAGCTTTGTTTGAAATTTAAGGCAGGCAGTTTGGCCCTGATTGGTCAGGGCAATCTCCTAAGGGATATGTCAGCGAGTGGCTGTCACTTATTCTATTTAGCTGAAACTGGAGTAATGTGCGTACATGTTCTTTCTATCTGCAGAGAACAGGACTCTGTGTATTAATACTTGTACACGCAAATGCGCCCCGCTGCTGTGAGTTTGACTGACAGATCTTAAATTGGTTGTCAATGTAATTCAAAGCACAGTAAGAAGTCTCACAACGCCAGGTTAAAATCCAACAGGTTTATTTGGTATCACGAGCTTTTGGAGCACTGCTCCTTCGTCAGGTGAGTGAAGGAGCAGCGCTCCGAAAGATCGTGATACCAAATAAACCTGTTGGACTTTAACCTGGTGTTGTGAGACTTCTTACTGTGCCCACCCCAGTCCAACGCCGGCATCTCCACATTATAATTCATAGCACACTGAGGATTATTTAGCAAATCATGAGATCACATCTGACGTTGGGCACCGTGTTTTGCACGCACGGCTGGTTGGGTATGGACTGTACCTTGCTTGCTGCAAACAGCGGCTGAGGCATGCTGTTTCAATGCGATCTGCAAGTCTCTGGGACTTACGACCATAGCATCACGCTGTCACTGATACTCATATAGCACACGTAACTCATTTGTGTGACAGGCAGTGTCTCTTTGGCTTGACGGCAGCATCCTGTTAGTGGTGAATATCATACTGATATTGTATATATACAGATATACAGATATCATACATTGCTGCATAGTGGCAGCGTGAAGAGCTAACCTCAACTGTTGCTCATAGTTTTGAGACCTTGCCCTCCAGGGTAATCTGCGGTAGACTGGGCACTTCACAGGGCAGAAAGTGAGGGCATCAGGTTTGCACAGTGCGAAGTGATCTGTTCAGGGTAGCCATTATCCCCACAGGATGCCTTTGATGTGCCCCAGTTGAGCAGCAAGCCTGCACGGTCAGCAAATGGCCCAGGACCTATTTACAAGGTTATTACCAATAAAGATCAATCTTACAACGTGTGGAACTGTAAGAACCCCAGCGCGCGTATCGACCAGTAAGAATTCATTCTGAAATATCAATCATCGAATGGAACAGCACGCAGGAGGCCATTCGGCCCATCAAATCTGCACTGGCTCTTTTGAAGTGCAATCCAGTTAGTCCCACGCCCCACTCTTCCTTACTTTAAGTTTAAGTTTATTTTTTATTAACGTCACAAGTAGGCTTACATTAACATTGCAATGCAGTTACTGTGAGATTCCCCATACCCCTGTAAATCTTTTCCCCAAAGTACTTCCCCAATTCTCTTCTGAAAGTTACAAATTCAAAGCTTATTCGCCATCCTATCAGGCCATGCGTTCCACATCTGAACCACTGAAACATTTTATCCTGATGTCACCTCTGGTTCTCCTGTCACTCTGCACCCTCTGGTCCACCTCTTCTGCCACTGGAAACAATGTCCTTGCTCTAAATCATTCAAGCTTTTAAACCTCCATCGAATCCCATAGAATGATACCTGTGATGAGCCAAATATCTGTTGTCATATGACTGTGCCAACCAGAGTGGAGTTAGACTACACAAGGGAGTGAAATCATGGGGTTCTGGGCAAGTCATCATTTGACATCAAGATGAAAGGAGATGCAAAACCTGCAAGGATGGCTAAACCGGTGAGAAAGTTAAAAGTGTTCTCGATCGGGGAGAAGGTGAAGTTGATAAAGCAAGTGGAAAACTATGGTGTGAAGCAGAAAGCGGACATCATGGGAGTGGGAGATTCCACCATCAGCATTGCCATCATTACATAGAATGCTGTCGTCAAGTCAAGGAGACATTCTGCCTATCACACAAATGAGTTGTGTGTGCCATTTGAGTATCAGTGACGGCGTGATGTTAGGTATGTAGGTCGTAAGTCCCAGAGACTTGCAGATCGCATCGAACAGCATGTCTCAGCTGCTGTTCGCAGCAGCTAAGGTACAGACCGTACCCAACCAGCCATGGTTATCCAAGCCATCAATACTGAGGAGTACAATCCAACTGTTCTAAAGTCAATGTTCAAGATGAGGAAGGTGAGGAAAATGGGTGTTGGAAGCCACAATTGCGAACTGCTTCCACCATGCTGGGTTCAAATAGGTTGTCAGATTGTCAGTGACAATCCTGAATCTGTGCCCTTTGTCACCAATTCAGTGAGAACAATTTTCCACTGTTTTAATTTCTCACAGGGAAGGCGATGGCCCAGTGGTATTATCACCAGACTATTAATCCAGACATTCAGCTAATGTTCTGGGGACCCTGGTTCGAATCCCATCACAGCAGATGGTAGAATTTGAATTCAACAAAACCTATCTGGAATTAAGAATCCACCGATGACCATGAAACCATTGTTGATTGTCAGAAAAACCCATCAGGTTTACTATAATGTCCTTTAGGGAAAGAACTCTGCCATCCTTACCTGGTCAGGTCGTATTAGAAGTATTAGAAGCCCTACAGTGCAGAAAGCGGCCATTTGGCCCATCGAGTCTGCACTGACCACGATCCCACCCAGGCCCTACCCCCATATCCCTACATATTTACCCTCTAATCCCTCTAACCTACGCATCTCAGGACACGAAGGGGCAATTTTAGCATGGCCAATCAACCTAACCCGCACATCTTTGGACTGTGGGAGGAAACCGGAGCACCCAGAGGAAACCCACGCAGACACGAGGAGAATGTGCAAACTCCACACAGACAGTGACCCAAGCCGGGAATCGAACCCAGGTCCCTGGAGCTGTGAAGCAGCAGTGCTAACCACTGTGCTACCGTGCCGTGGCTTCAGAGCCACAGCAATGTGGTTGACTCTCAACTACCCTCTGAAATGGCCTAACAAGCCACTCAGTTCATGGGCAATTAAGGATGGGCAACAAATGCTGGCCACATGAGGCCCATGTCCCGCGAATGAATAAAAGAAAAACCTTCATTAGGTCACCCTTTACCATCGCTATGCCAACAAAGAATGATTTCAGTTTTTATAATCTTTTTATTCCTGATCTACCTTTGCTTCTTTACAGCTCTGACTCTGTAATTGGATGCCCAGAATTTCCAACTGTAACCAAACCAATCTTGCACAAATTCGCTCACTTTTGTGTCAGTGTTCCAGGATATAAAACCTTGGCTTTTTCCATATGGCTCTCCCACTTTAAAGCTCGAGCATAAATGGCTCTGTTCCACACTCCATTTAGAGCTCTGCCGTTTCTCCCACTGTTCTTTCGCCAAAAATGTCGTATGTTATATTTCTCTGCATTGAACAGCTTGCCAACTCAGCCAACAACAAGTCTGTCTTCTGGCAGACTCCTGTACTCTCCCTCACAAGTTTCCCATGCCTTCAATTTGACAGCAGCAAAATCCGTCCTGCTCCCATTCATTTGTACAAAGTGAACAAAACAAAAGATGCCAAAACAGAGATCCCCAAGTCACATCAGTAACCATATCCCCAATTTCTACTCTGGCCCATTGGTATATCTCTACTCCTGAAGTCACACCTTTCTGACCTGAATATAACACGATATCTGTACAAAAGTGTACATATTACACAAGAAAAGTAGTGTATACTTGTGGTGCTGGAACAAGGAAGGTTTTGCACTCGTGTGAAAAATAAACTTTCCTCATTTAAATGAATAGCGTCACCAAAGGAGCAGGGAAACTAAAGCTGTTATGCACAAGTTTATAGAGATGCAGGTCATCATGCTTATTGAAGTTTTAATGCCCCACCATAGTAATTGCCAGTAAACTCTTGGCTGCACTCAATTGTGTTCATATTTACATACCATGATTGCACGCATGAAATGATTCAGGAGTTTGGAACTGATGTTTCCAACATTTGATTTTCCTTCACATTTTCTCCCTTTCCCTTAAGGTAGAAAGATAGTAATCAGAAACTTGAGAAAGTTGGCCTTCGATCAAACTACACACGGGAATTATTTTTCAATCCTTGTGACAGGGGTTACAACTAGATTTAAGTCCAAAAGAGGAAATGCTAAAAATCTCAGCAGGTCTGGCAGCATCTGTAAGGAGAGAAAAGAGCCAACATTTCGAGTCCAGATGACCCTTTGTCGACAAAGAATGGTGAGGACAACAAGTGAACAAGCTGATCCAGGTACGGCTGTTAGTTTCTCTTTTCAGGACATCTATGTCAAGCTGCTGAAGGCATCCAAGTCAAACGAACTGATGGACCTTAAAGACCTGGTAGCAGAGGTTGGCCATTCAGCCCATTGAGTCTGCTCCGCCACTCAATGAGATGATGACTGATCTGATAATCACCACCAACTCCACTTTCCTGTCTTATCCCATAACCCGCGATTCCCTTACTGATTAAAAATCTGTCTATCTCAGCCTTGAACATACTTAATGACCCAGCCTCTACAGTAAAGAATTCCCCAGATTCACTATCCCGAGAGAAGAAATTCCTCCTCATCTCTGTCTTAAATGGAGGATCCCTTGCTCTGCGATTATGCCCTCTGGCTCCAAGACTCCCCACAAGGGGAAACATCCTCTCGGCATCTAACCTGTAAAGTGGAGGGAAAGTAGCTCAAGCAAAGAGTTCGATTAAGAGATTGGTGCTGAAGTAGATGGTACCAAAGGAAATTTGCAAAATAGAAGTGTAAAATAACACAACTTTTTAAATACACCCAGATTAACGAGAGATATTTTGTTTTTCAGATTGAGAAGGAACATAACAGCCAGAAATAAGGGCACAGTGCTTTCAGTTGCTATTATTAATAATCATGACTCAGTGCGTTGCCCCAAGCTCTTACTTCTTTCTCCACAAAAATGTTGGTCAGGCTCGGTTTTCCTTCAGCCAATGCAAAAAAGAATGCATTGCGGGCCATCTGCGCTTGCACTGAAACACAACTCAAGCAGAGAAGAAATAACCGGCAATGTTTTACATGCTGCTTAAACTCTCCCAAAGAATGTGGGCCCTAAAAGGAACAGGTTGCAGGCTGTTTGGCATCTATTCTGTTAGCTGAATAAATGGCTACACTCCTCCACGGGAAGCATTTTCATAACAAATAATATGTTGGCTCAAGCGCCTTTAAAAAAAAACAGGTGGAGTTCCTGACCTTAGAATATAGAATCCCTACAGAGCAGAATGAGGCCATTTGGCCCACCGAATCCGCAACGACTACAATCCCACCGAGGCCCTATCCCTGTAACCCCACATATTTACCCTGCTAATCCCCCCAGGATACAAAGGGGGCAATTTAGCATGGCCGATCCACCTAACCCTTGCATCTTTGGAGTGTGGGAGGAAACCGGAGCACCCGGAGGAAACCCACGCAGACATGGGGAGAACGTGGAGACTCCACACAGACAGTGACCCGAGGCCGGAATCGAAACCAGGTCCCTGACATTGAGGCAGCAGTGCTACCTTTGTAAGTCATGATGTGGAGATGCCGGGGTTGGACTTGGGCGAACACAGTAAGAGTTTTAACAACACCAGGTTAAAGTCCAACAGGTTTATTTGGTAGCAAATACCATTAGCTTTCGGAGCGCTGCTCCTTCGTCAGATGGAGTAGAACATTTCCACTCCATCTGACGAAGGAGCAGCGCTCTGAAAGCTAATGGTATTTGCTGCCAAATAAACCTGTTGGACTTTAACCTGGTGTTGTTAAAACTCTTACTGCCTTTGTAAGCCAAACAAAGAGCAATATTAACTTCCAGGATAGCAATGGAAATTTCATCAACGAAAGACCTTTGTGATATAAACGTGAAAATACATGGGTTTTTGGGCAAAACTTAACTTTTCATTAGTTAGCTCATCTGTGGAAGTCTTTATTATCGATGGAAGTTCCCAGATAAATAAGTCGTGTCTTCCGAATAGCGCAGCTTTCAGTCTGGTGTTAGTCTTTATTTTATGCACACGGGACAACAGCGTATTCCACTTTGTCTTTATTGTTTTGAAAATAAATCCCAGAACAACTTTTATACAATTTCCTGAAAGAAGAGAGTGCTTGTAAGTGTTTCAGGAGAGCAAGAGTTTGCATGGAGCCTTTATGGGAGAGGTGACAAAGTGTGATTGACGTGATGAATTTCAAGGCATTGCCTAAAGGTGGGAGGAATATCGAGGAGTTTTGGGAGAGTACACAAGGGGCTAAGGTAGCTGAGGACAGGTCCATTGAAGGTGCAGTTCAAGGAGACTGGAAACCGGTGGAGTCCCTGGAGTTAGGATTGAGGTGAGGATGAAGGGATGAAGAATATGGAGGAGGTAAGATGGGATCATACCCTACAGTGCAGAAGGAGGCCATTCGGCCCATCGAGTCTGCACCAACAACAATTCCACCCCAGGCCCTATCCCCACAACCCCACAGATTTACCCCGTTAATCCCTCTACACATTCCGGGACACTGTGGGCAATCTAGCGTGGCCAATCAACCTAACCTGCACATCTTCAGACTATGGGAGGAAACCGGAGCACCCATGAGAAACCCATGCAGACACGGGGAGAATGTGCAAACTCCACACAGACAGTGACCCAAACTGGGAATCAAACCAAGGTCCCTGGAGTTGTGAGGCAGCAGTACTAACCACTGTGCCATCGTGCCGCCCATGAATGGAAGCAAGCCCTAAATGAGGACCTTAACTTTGTTTGGGAAAGCCACATGCTACAACAATTATTCTGATAGGGAGGCTTGGGGAAGGAGACACCACAAAAAACTGGGGGGCCAGTTTTAGCTCAATCAAAACCCATTCATTTACATAGAGTTAAAATTGGGCCCCATGTTTCTGTAGACACCTGAAGGTTAACCAATTTATCCACAATGAAATGGTGGATGGCAGGGGTCATGATTATAAGGTAGATAACAAATTGGACAATAAAACAAAGTAGTCAATGGTTAATGACCCATCCATTCAGAGGTTCGTTACATCATGTAGAGGATGTTGGAGAGGTTGAGCTCCGAGGATGAGCTGGATGAGATGGCTATTTTCACCATGGAATGAGGTAATTGGATTTTGTGCACCAAGGATGGACATGTTGAGGAGAGACCCCAGCCTGGGGGCATCAGCTGGCTGGCAGCAGATAGCTGGAGGCTAAATAAAGGGACACGCTAAGCGAAAGGGGCAGAGGCAGGAAGAGAGGGAACAGTGTTGGGGTGAAAGATGGAGTTTTGAGAACAGTGTGTCAAAACCCCTGAAACCCCCTTCCTAACAGCACGGTGGGTGTACCTATACCACTGGGACTGCAGCGGTTCAAGAAGGCAGCTCAAACCAGCTTCTCAAGGGCAATTAGGGATGGACAATAAACGCTGGCCTGGCTAGCGACACCCACATCCTGTAAATCAATTTAAAAAGATGTAGAGTGAGGGAGACAGAGCTGCCCAGGTATCCCAGTAGCAGAATCACTATTGTAAAGATTAAGGTCACAGGGCATTTTTAATGGTGGAAACATCATTCAGGTGATGAGGAGAACAGAACGAGAGAACACAGAACAGCAGGACGAGAGAACAGAGACTAGCAGAATGAGAACAGATGGTGATGGCTTTAATATATACAGTAAGAAGTCTCACAACATCAGGTTAAAGTTCACTTAACCTCTTAACGACTCTGACCAACTTTTACAGATGCGCCATAGAAAGCATTCTTTCTGGTTGTATCACAGCTTAGTATGGCTCCTGCTCTGCCCAAGGCTGCAAGAAACTACAAAAGATCGTGAACGAAGCCCAATCCATCACGCAAACCAGCCTCCCATCCATTGACTCTGTCTACACTTCCCACTGCCTCAGCAAAGCAACCAGCATAACAAGAACCACACGCAGCCCGGACATTCTCTCTTCCATCTTCTTCTGTCGGGAAAAAGATACAAAAGTCTGAGGTCATGTGGCAACCAACTCAAGAACAGTTTCTTCCCTGCTGCTGTCAGACTTTTGAATGGACTTATCTTGCATTAAGTTGATCTTTCTCTACACCCTAGCTATGACTGTAACGCTACATTCTACACTCTCTCGTTTCCTTCTCTATGAATGGTATGCTCTGTCCGTATAGCGCGCAATAAACAATACTTTTCACTGTATGCTGATACATGTGACGATAATAAATCAAATCAAAAAGGTTTATTTGGAATCGTGAGCTTTTGGAACGGCGCTCCGACTTACTCCTGATGAAGGAACTGTACTCCGAAAGCTCGTGTTTTCAAAAAAATTTATTGGACTTTAACCTGGTGCTGTGAGACTTCTTACTGTGTCCAGCTCAGTCCAACGCCAGCATTTCCACATTAATGAACTCAGTTAAGTGTGAATATACCAGTAATAGGAGGCAATCTCAAAGAGCGGCTACCAGGTTACTGATGTGACCAACAGAGGGATGCTGCAGTAGTGCAGTTGGAGTACTATTCTGAGATTGGTGCGAGTATAAAAGAAAGGGTGGGTATTTTATTCTACATATAAAAATCTGATTGGGGGTGTTGATGCTTTTTTTTTCACTCATTCGTGGGACATGGGTGTCGCTGGCTGGTCAGCATTTATTGCCCATCCCTAGTTGCCCTTGCAATGGGGATCTGAAATGTACAGAACACAAAGGGTCGTCTGGCATCCAAACGTTAGCTCTTTTCACTCCTTACAGATGCTGCCAGACCAGCTGAGGTTTTCCAGCATTTTCTCTTTTGGGTGCACAGAACACAAAATTGACGCAAAACAACTAAAATTGTTAAAATCAAATCGTCACGCAAGGAATGCATCAAAGACATTTATTAGAAAGAGACAATCACTCTGTACAATTTTATACTGGTTTCTTCGTTCTAACATACAAAGCCTCAGTTCACAAGGAACGTCTCTCTACATTTATCCTCCATTGTGTTGCATGGAAAAATGGGGTAGATTCAGAATGGTCCTAGCAGCTCGAAATGGGGCATCCATGAGGCACAGTGGGCCATCAGCAACATTCCAACCTCCCTGCTAATGTGGAAAATTGCCCAAGTATGTCCTGTGCACAAAAAAAAACAGGACAAATTTGAGCCAGCCAATGATTGCCCCATTAGCCTACTCTCAATCATCAGCAAAGTCATGGAAAGTGTGGCGAACAGTGCTATAAAGCTGCAATCGCATAGCAATAATCTGCCCACCGATGCTCAGGAGCCAAATTCCATGGGTGAGGCAAGAATGACTGCCCTTGACATCAGGCAGCATTTGACAGTGTGGTATTACTCTGTCCTAGTAAAACTTAAACCAATGGGGACCGGGGAAAACTCTCCGCTGACTGGAATCACATCAACACAAGGGAAGATGGTTGTGGGAGGATGATCATCTCAACCCCAGGACATCACTGTAGGAGTTCCTCCGGGTAGTGTGCTCGGTCCAACCATCTTCAGCTGCTTCACTCGCTGATGATTCTGCAGTGTTCAGTTATATTGACAATTCCTCAGCTCACCAAGTAATCCATGCCCATGTGCATCAAGGCCCAGAGTAACATTCAAGCTTGAGCTCATAACCGGCAAGTAACATTTGTGCCACACAACTGCAAGGCAATGACCATTTCCCAATGAGAGAGATCCCACCCATCTGTCCCTGACATTCAACTGCATTACCATCAACACCTGGGCAGATCACCATTGACCAGAAATTTAACTGGACCAGTAAAATAAATACTGTGGCTAAAAGAATAGGTCAGCACCTGGAAATTCTAAGAAGAGTGATTCATTTCCTCCTTTTCTTCCCCAAAGCTATCTCACCATCTCCAAGTCACAAGTCAGGAGTGTGATGGAGTAGTGTTAAGAATTTGAGAAGTTAATGAGGTTAACAGTTGAACTTCAAATGAAAACAAAATAACAGACAGGTAACAAGATTAGCAGGCATCTACAGGAATGAGATGTGATTTGCGCAGTAACAAGATTAACAAACATCTAGAGAAACTGAGGTGTGAATCACCGTATCAGAAACATTTGTTTACCAGAGATTAGTGGGGCTATACAAATGATAACTCCTAAAGGCAAGGAGTTTGAGAGATACAGATAGCCAAATCCACAAGGTGGAATATCGGATAGATTGAACAATATAACTGCTAGCACCATCTTTGGGGAGGCTAGTTTTCCATCCAATCTTCAGAGAGGCCTGCTCCATCTAATATTGAGAGCCACGTCAGATTGCAGATATTCTCTTCTAAAAGACACAGTTTCGTATCTTCGCTGAAACCGGACAAGACGTTTTCCCAGATTTGGTCATCTAAGCTGTATTGTGTGGTAACTATGAGCTGGATTTGATTTATAGAGTTACTAAATAGGATGTTGTTTGGGAAAAGTTTATTGAAGTTTATTTATTAGTGTCACAAGCAGGCTTACAGTGACACTGCAATGAAGTTACTATGAAAATCCATTAGTCGCCACACAGCGCCTGTTCGGGTACACTGAGGGAGAATTTAGCATGGCCAATGCACCTAACCAGCACATCTTTTGGACTGTGGGAGGAAACCAGAGCACTCGGAGGAATCCGACGCAGACATGGGGAGAACATACAGACTCCGCACAGACAGTGACCTAAGCCAGGAATCGAACCCGGGTCCCTGGTGCTGTAAGGCAGCAGTACTAACTCCAAGGTGTCACCTTGAATTTAGGTAACTTTGGTATATTTTTGGGAACAAGAGCTAATTTCAAATAAAACTGTGTTTAGTTATTAATATACTCAAGTGTCATAATGTAGATGAGCTTTTCTTGTCATTCTTGTTTCTTTCTTTTACTTCAATAAATACTCTTTATTAATTGTTTACACAATGACTAGACTGGTTCCTCACTAGGGTTGTACATTGTTCCAAACATATATACACCACCAAGAACCAGTGTTTCAAGTTATCCTTCAGGGTTCTGAGACACTCTCATAGATAACATCAGTGGGGTTCTTAACAATACTCTCCACTTGCCTGGATGAGTTTGCCTCCAACAACACTCAAGATGATCATCATCCTGGACAAAGCTGCCCGCTTCATTAGCACCCCATCCACCACCTTCAACATTAATTTTCTCCACCATCGACGCAGTGGCAGCATATATATAAGGCACACTGCATTAAAACACCAAGGTTCCTTCAACAAAACATTCCAAACCTACAAGCTTTACCACCTAAAAGAATAAGGGCTGCCTGTGCATGGAAATACCACCACCCGCAAGTCCACTCCAACTGATACACCACCCCAACTTGGAAATGAGTTGTTGTTCCTTCACTACTGCTGGGTAAAATCCTTCTCCAACAGCACTGTAGGTGTACCTACATCACCTGGACTGCAGCAATTCAAAAAGGCAGCTTCCTCATGGCAACTAGGGATGGGCAATAAATGCTGACCCTGGCATCGATGTCCACATCCCACAAATGAATAAAAACAATGCAAGGGAACTAATAAATTTCAAAATCTGTAGCATGAATTACACAAATGCCAAGATGCTGTCTTAAGTAGCAATCCATTTCTATGCTAGGTAGACTGAAGTCAAGACTGGTTTACTTTGGGTTAATCTGTCTCACCTGCACGCGTCTCCCGCATTCAAAGAAAATAATAATTGGACAGTTAAGTGAGTAGGTACACATATCAATATGTTGTTATATTCAGGTGAGGAGGTACTGACCAGCTCCCCTCTTTTCCCACTCCTCATTTGACTCCAGGATTTTTTAAAAAGGAGGACATGCTTGCTAATTCAACAAGTGTTTAACTGTTTATCTGCTGTGACGAGACGCGCACGTGCAGTCAGTGTGGGGCATTTAATGAGATCCAGGAGTAGAGTGCCTGGGCCTTACACTTGGACCATTATGGACATCTTCCTCCTACTCTGGCTCCTGCACACCATCCCACTCCAAAATCAGGGCTTTTGTGTTCATATTGCCCTTTTGCTTTCCAGAGTTTGCGATCCTAATTTAATACTGTTATATAGAAAACAGAAGATGTGAGGGACAAAAATAGACACCAAGACCCAGAAGAGCTGAATGTGGGTGAAAGAGCTTTTAACAAGCGTCTTAGAGGAATGATGCAGTGGATGATGGATTTAGGAAGACATTGTAGATAATGAAAGCTAAGGCATGGCCGACTACGGGAGCTTGAAGGGCCATGAAAATCATCACAAACTAACTTCATGATGTTCAGTTGTCGAAAAAATAATAATTGCTGAACTTGCCCAGAAGCTTAAAGTAGATATCATAAAACAAATTCTTTGAACATGGTGAAATTGGGTGTAGTCTTTTATGATCAATTTTGCAAAACCTGCTTATCCTGATGCAAGTTTTGATTCCTAACAGCACTGTGGGTATATCTACAGTGACTCACCAACACCTTTCTCAAGGGCAATTGGGGGAATGTGCGATAAATGCTGGCCTGGCCAACAATGCCCACATTCTGCGTTAGAATAAAAGGAATCAATAGTGAAAAAAAATGTACTGAAGCGGATAGAGCAAAGAAAAAGTCTTGCATAAGGTATGAGGAGGTCATGTTCAATCCACCTTCAAAGGCTTTTATAAAGATACAACTCCCCTCTAATCTTCCAAATTGCATATTTTTGCTGTACACATGTCAAAGTGAAAAATAATCTCCTAACATTTTCCTCTGTGTTTATTTTTTATGAAGCCATAAACAGGTAAAAATAGATGACACAAATAATTGGCAGTGACTAGTAATGCTGCATCAAGTAAAATCCAGGACACGGGAAGGTAGATGATGGAACATGGGGCAAAAATACACCAATCCAAATAAACTGCATGTGATTATATTCAAAGCTGGTTTGGAATACCCAGCTCAAAACTTTAATTTGGCAACAGATATTCTATTCTCAATATTAAAGTGCACTTCTGCATGAACCCAAGTTTAATTTTGTCTGGGTACGCTATTCAAATGGAGCCATATTGATTAACAATCCCAAAAAGTAAGAAGTCTCATAACACCAGGTTAAAGTCCAACAGGTTTGTTTGGTATTACGAGCTTTCGGAGCGCTGCTCCTTCATCAGGTGAGTGGGCCCAAAAAGGAGAGGGCTCGAGTATGTTTTTTATTTTTTGACAGACATTATGACAGATTTGGGTTATGAGCAAAGTGCATTAAAATGATTTACTGTCCAAAATCAGCTGTAGAAGCTTATTGCTAAAATTCGTTAATCCACCACAAAATACCAGCTCCTGCTACAGCTACTCAGTGTCAATCCTATCATCAGTAGGCATATCATTGTTTGTATTAAAATATCATAGAATCATAGAAACCCTACAGTGCAGAAGGAGGCCATTCGGCCCATCGTGTCTGCACTGACCACAATCCCACCCACACCCTACCCCCATATCCCTACATATTTACCCGCTAATCCCTCAAACCTACGCATCTCAGGACTTTAAGGGGCAATTTTTAGCATGACCAATCAACCTAACCCGCACATCTTTGGACTGTGGGAGGAAACCGGAGCACCCGGAGGAAACCCACGCAGACACGAGGAGAATGTGCAAACTCCACACAGACAGTGACCCAAGCCCGGAATCGAACCCAAGTCCCTGGAGCTGTGAAGCAGCAGTGCTAACCACTGTGCTACCGTGCCGCCCTCGCCCATAATAATCACGGGAATCACATCTCTTCTATCCTGGTGCAAAAATATTCCACAGAATCATAGAATGGTTACAGTAAAGAAAGCAATCCAGTTAAAAATGTACCTCTTTTTTAAAGCATTATTTTGACTTTGAAGTGTGTGTCTGTATCTCTCAATCTTTTGCTAGGTCACGAGCATCTCTGGGCTCGAAGTCCCATCTCCCACTGAGATTTTGAGTGGCTGAACCTCACTAACCCCACTCAGCCTTCCAATTTGAAATTCAGTTAGAAATGAAACTTGCATCTAGCATTATAAACAAAATGCATCATAGGAATGGTCCTTCCAAAGGCAGGAATCCCTTGTTGGGAGCTGTTCTTCCAAAGACAGGTGTTCCTTTTAAAAGGAGAGGCGATTTTTAAACAGGATAAGTGATTGCACATAAAAATGGAACGATCTTCGTTGTTCAAATTAAAGATCTTCTTCACACACAAGTAACTACAAATGCAAGAACTTCTGCAATCAGCTCCGTTAGAATATGAGCAGGAATGCATGACATCATACTGTATGACTGCGTACACCACATGAAAGGAAGCTGCTTTGTGCCAAAATCTTGTAGTAATGTTCAAAATTGAAAAAAAAAACAAAGATCAGGACTGGTGCGAATGGCCCTCAACAAATTGGCATGAGGTTGTGACCTAGCTGATGTTCACATCTATATTCTTTCATTTTAGTGGCCATGCAAGCCTGGAATATGGGAGCTGGAGTGCGAGATACGTATGGACAATCTTCAGAGAATAAGGGTGACTCTACCTTTTAAGATCCGTTCACATGTTACAGCCACCTATACCAAAGCAGTTCTTAAACAAATAACAAAACAGTGCTAGCTGGCTTCAAGTGAATATTTTGGAGGAGACATTGTTCTGCCAAACCACAGAAATACTAAATGCTCAATAAATGTTAGTCATAGATTTACAGGTGCCTTTGAAGCAAGCTTATGAGGTGGCCATTGTGAAGAAAATTCTATCAAGACAATTATTGTAACTACTAGTGCTGAAGAATGAATCCCACCAACTACCTCATCAGTTTTGCAATTGTAAACAAACTACAATATAAAAACTACTTGAACCTCCCTACACACATCAGTGTAGTGCAAATACTGCTCCAATCTGGCCCACAAGAGGCAGGACAGAGAGACTCAAAAGATAATCTGGTGGTGATGGGTAAGTTTTCCCTTGTGCAATAAAATTGTGAACTTATTCTTTATTGATGGCTTTATGAATTCATTACACAAAGGAAACCTTTCTCCACAGTAGCAGACTAGACTCTGCGGAATATTATGAGGCCAGGTCATGTGTCTTATTTCTTTGCACCATTAAAAGTCATGATGTGGAGATGCCGGCGTTGGACTGGGGTAAACACAGTAAGAGTTTTCTGTTGGACTTTAACCTGTTGTTAAAACTCTTACCATTAAAAGTTCCCATGGTTTGGCAACTCCCTCAACTTCATTTGTTACATTGAACAAAATATAAACATAAATATCAAAACAATACATTTTCCTTTGAGGGCGCGGAGGGAGAAGAAGCAAAGCTCCATTATATCATGTAAGGACGGAAATAAATTTAAAGTTTTAAGTTTATTTATTGGTGTCACAAGTAGGCTTACATTAACACTACAATGAAGTTACTGTGAAAATCCCCTAGTCGCCACACTCCGGCGCCTGTTCGGGTACACTGAGGGAGAATTTAGCATGGCCAATGCACCTAACCAGCACATCTTTCGGACTGTGGGAGGAAACCGGAGCACCCGGAAGAAACCCACAGAGACACGGGGAGAACGTGCAAACTCTGCACAGACAGTGACCCTGGCACTGAGAAGCAGCAGTGCTAACCGCTGTGCCACCGTGTCAGCATGGTAAGCTGCTTACAATCACAAGCCAACAAAAGATGCATGCATAACAGCTCACACCTAATAATTTTTCTTGAATATTTTGAGAATGTACGATGGTAATGTGGTACACATTGTACATGTAGATCATTAGGCAACAAAAATAAAGCACTTCCCAAAATACTTGTGGTTAAAGTGCTCTCAGAACAATGTGTGATTTCAGAACAGAGCGAATAGTCATGGTAGCTCCAATTCGATAGGTGTGACCAAATGAAAAATTCTTCAATTCTGTTGGCTGTTTATTTAGAATATCTAAATTTGAAGATGATACTAATCAATTAGTGCAGAGGTGCATGAAATTAAGCAAGTTCTGGTAAGACTTAACTGGGAATGAATACAAAACATGCTAAGTAATAGATATAAAATTATACTAAAAATGGGAAAATCCAAAACAAAGATTAAGTTTGTTAACTAAAATGAAATCAGATGATTTTGTGTATTAGAAGATCTAACTTTGAGTGTGAGTATTCCAATGCACAATAGCAGTTGCAAAGTGAGTATCAGATTCAATTAAAAGATGCCTTGAATATAAATTTGTTGAGGTATTACTGACATTTTATGATGTACAAGTGAGGTCATAAAGGCAACACAATGTCCAATTACACTCATAATGCCAGAGGAATGATCTGTTAGCAACAGAAAAAGATTGAGCAAACGTCAGATAGCTGACGCCAAAGCAAAATACTGAGGATACTGGAAATCTGAAAAAAAACAGAAAATGCTGAAAAATTCTCAGCAGGTCAGACAGCGACTTTGGGTAAATTGATGGACCTATATTGGCACACACAGTGGCACAGTGGTTAGCACTGCTGTCTCACAGCGCCAGGGATCCAGGTTTGATTCCCGGCTTCGGTCACTGTCTGTGTGGAGTTTGCATGTTCTCCATGTCTGCGTGGGTTTCCTCCAGGTGCTCCGTTTCCTCTCTCAGTCTGAAAGATGTGCTGGTTAGGTGCATTGACCCGAACAGGCGCCGGAGTGTGGTGACTAGGGGATTTTCACAGTAACGTCATTGCTGTGCTAATGTAAGCCTTACTTGTGACTAATAAATGAAACTTACTTATTTAGTTTGAGAGCCAGGTATAAAATTCAAACTGTCAATTTCTTGGTTACTATATAATGTGTTTCTGGAACACTTTTCACCATTAACGGGTACGAGATAAAGAATTTGTACAATTCATTACAAAGCAATTGATGCATATATTTGAAATATATTTAGCTTGAAATTTTATTTGTGGGACAAAGAGTTAATGTTTCAGATCAATAACTTATCGGAATTGGGAAAAGTTAGAATATAATTAAACTCTACCACCCTATCATAGACCTTCTCTTTTCTTCTTTTCCCACCACTCTCATTGGATCTGTTTAAAATCTATTACATTTCTCACCTTTCCCGGCTCCGATGAACAGCTAATGATCCAAAACATTAGCTCTGTTTTTCTCTCAACAATGTCAAAATTCTTACAGATATTACAATCCCAGTTGGTGTTACTATTGGACTACCGGAAGATTCCAAAATAGAATCTTGGCTCAAAAGATGATAACTTTTACCTTTTGTTTTAGAAAACATAGAGGAACAGAGTTACAGAATTGCTAATTAGTTTTAACCACAAGGAAAAAACATTAAACATGAAAAGTTTGATTATAATACAATACTCCTTTACTGCCCCCTTAGTTTCACAACTGTATACAGTTTTCAAAGATTTCTACTCTGAACCAAATGGTTTTAATTTGATTTATTATTGTTACATGTATTGGCATACAGTGAAAAGTATTGCTTCTTGCGCGCTATGCAAACAAAGCATACCATTCATAGAGTACATAGGGGAGAAAGAAAGGAGAGGGTGCAGAATGTAGTGTGTTACAGTCACAACTAGGATGCAGAGAAAGAGCAACTTAATATAAGGTAGGCCCATTCAAAAGTCTGATGGCAATGGGCAAGAAAAGGCTGCCTGACTTGCTGAGTATTTCCAGCATTTTCTGTTGTTAATGCGAGAGAGCTGCCTCCAGACTATAGATCAATTTTGAAGAGGAACGAATGATGTAAAATCTTACCACATTAAAACAGTTTTAAAGGAATCATAATGAGGTTACTAAAAGTGGATGTTGTCATATTGTTGTCATATGTTGTCATAGGGCGGCACGGTAGCACAGTGGTTAGCACTGCTGCTTCACAGCTCCAGGGACCTGGGTTCGATTCCCGGCTTGGGTCACTGTCTGTGTGAAGTTTGCACATTCTCCTCGTGTCTGCGTGGGTTTCCTCCGGGTGCTCCGGTTTCCTCCCACAGTCCAAAGATGTGCGGGTTAGGTTGATTGGCCATGCTAACATTGCCCCTTAGTATCCTGGGATGCGTAGATTAGAAGGATTAGTGGGCAAAATATGTAGGGATATAGGGGTAGGGCCTGGGTGGGATTGTGGTCGGTGCAGACTCGATGGGCCGAATGGCCTCTTTCTGTACTGTAGGGTTTCTATGATTTCTATGATATGTTGAGCAAAGGAGAGCCAAGAAAACTATCTGGTAAAATAAAAGAACATTTGAGGGAGTGTTTGCAATCAAGGACTTTCAAATAGTTACTTCCTAGCTCTAGTTATAAAAATATAAAGTTTCAGTAACTATAATTATTTTTATTCAAACCTTGGAGACAACAATGATTACTTTAAGAGCAGTTCCGTTTTGTATTACGGATTGAAACTTAAATGACACCAAAAGTCCAAATTGGTAATAGTGACTTCTTCATCATACTATCCTGGTTAGGTGCAATGGTCGTGCTAAATTCTTCGTTAGTGTACCCGAACAGGTGCCGGAGTCTGACAACTAGGGGATTTTCACAGTAACCTCATTGCAGTGTTAATGTAAGCTCTACTTCTAACACTAATAAATTAGCTTTTAATAAACTATCCCACATTACTCAACCAAGTTATTCAGAGGTATGTGTGCTAGCAAACACCTTTGTGTCCAGTTGTTATAAAAGGAATCTTATAAAATAATTCACATTTATATACAACTGTTCAGAGCCTCAGGACATCCCAAATCATTTCATGGCCAGTTGAGTACCATTATTTTCTAACTGTAGTCACTGTTCAAATGTAATGCCAACTGATTTGTACAAAAAGTCCTTAGAAGAAAATCAGAGATAAATGGTTGAGGGATAAATGTTGGCCAAGACACTGGGAAAAATTCCCACTCATTGTCATACAGCGTCAGGGAATCGATTATGCTTGCTTGAGTGAGCAGATGTGGCCTTGGTTTAATGTTAGATCTGAAAGATGGCACCCTCGGTACTGCAACTGAAAGGGTTTGAAGCACCTGACCCACAGATGTTGCACAATATTGAAGATACAGCAGCTATATTGTTCACATCATGGAGCTAGGTATGAACATCAAACACACGATTGCAGGGGAACCAAATGCCTTTCAGCTGCGAGGAATGCCTGCACCATGTAAGGTCACCAATATACTAATACTCTGGAGAATATTGGTTCCTGCAATCAACTATGACACCACCTCTTGTGCTGGAAATGCTCAAGTTTCTTCTTAGATTTTAACTGCATGCCTAACTCCAAAGACCTGTTTCCAAGGTGATGTTCTGAATGAAGCAACCATTTTATGAGATACTGACTTGGTGCTCTCAATGCTTGAGAGGAGCTTCAGACTTTTCAAAGCTATGTCTCACGGTAGATACCATTCATGATGATCAGTTACAGGTAAAGCCAAACCCATAGTGCCAGGCCCTCTGCGTGCCGAGCGACTTTTAGCTCAACCAATACTTGGAGACTAAAGAAGAAAATGTTCTGGAGTGAAGGAAAATACTGCAGTCTTATCTGACCAACCCCACAGAAGGACATTGCTGAAAATGAATCTTGTAAGGCTAGAATGCAGAACCAACCGATTCACAGCACAGAATCAAAGCTCTCCTGAATATGAAAGCAACAGTTTGACACTCTGCTGCTGAATAAGTTAGATCAATAGCTGATATCATAGCTGTTCCGCCAAGTGGCAGCTGAAGGACAAGATCATAGAACTGTAGGAAACAAACATTCTTTAATGAAACCCCCACTGTGAATTTCTCCCAGTGGATTTACACCACGTTATGGGGAGGTACAAAATATAAAACAAGCAGATTCATGTTATTAAGTTAAAGGTACAGCCTCATCTGACAGAGCTCTTGGCAGCAGAACTATCAATATACAGTATCTTATCTGCCAAGATCATAGAACAGAATCCCTAGAGTGCAGAAGGAGGCCATTCAGCCCATCGAGCCTGCACTGACTCTCTGACGACAATCTCATTAAGGCCCTATCCCTGTAACCCAACGTATTTAGCTTGTAAATCCCCCTAATCTACACATCTTGGGACACTAAGGGGAAATTTACCATGGCCAATCAACCTAACCTGCACATTTTTGGAGTGTGGGAGGAAACTGGAGGAAATCCACAGACACTGGGAGAACGTGCAAACTCCACACAGTCACCCAAGGCCAGAATTGAATCCAGGTCCCTGCGAACCACTTGTGATACGGTGCTGCCTGTAGTATCCCAACAGTAAAGTTAGATTTTAAATTGTTCCCTTTATTTGCTTGCACTTCTTCCATTATTGTGCTATTGCTCTATTTTGATCGGGTCTTTTGTTAACCTTTGCTACGTGGCAGTCAGTTGACAAAGCTGATTCCTTGTCCACTATAGTCAATGAAAGCCAGATGGGAACCATAGATATTTGAATGCCCATTACACCATTTATTGCCCATGTGGTGGAAGTGGGAATGGCCCAAAGCGCTTTTATGCTTCCCATTATGCATTATGTCTCTGCAGTTTCAATTTGTAATGGAACTTGGCTACTGTATTTATGATATTGATTATTGGTCCAAAAATAAATTGAGGTAGCATTCACCTAAACAGATTTCCTATTTGCACATGATTGTTAATTATCTTTTGAACTTGTCAAGTTGCAATTGCTGTGCGCCTTGGAAAAATGAATAGAAAAGGAAGAATTGTGCTCATTTGTTAAAATTTATTTACTTTCTAATGTAGTTTAGTTCCGTGCAGAAAATGAGTAAGATCCATATCAAAATATCTGTAACAAGTTTGTTAAATCTCTTCTTAAAAAAAACAAACAAGTAACCAGGTTAATGGTGGGTACTATGCTATCATAATTAATTTTCCTGTTTTAGATTTGATGATTCACTGCAGTATATTATCAATTAATGTCTGCTCCACACATCAAGTCAGAACAAATTAGTTTGTCTGCAATGCACAGCATATTGTACAGAAATTGTAGTTTATGGAATTTTATGGCAGCAGGACTGGAAAGTGTGGCGAGCCCTTCAAAAGTCCATCGATTTCGGCAGGATGGGAAAACCTTGCCAGCGGAAGAGGCCGTAACATTCTGCCTCATGTTTTTCTCTCATCAGAAAAACCATTTTATGCTTTCAGTACTACTGAATGAAGGTTTTCAAATCTATGTTAAGATAACTGGTAATATATAATTCTGTAACGCACTGGGTAAAAATAATGACACAGGGCCAACTTCAAGCAATGCTTAAAAGCAACATATCTCAAATCCTGCAGTTTGAGAAGAAAACACTAGGTGCTGCTAAAAGACCATGCTTAACATTTTAAATGGTACTTTCTGAACCTGTAAATTTAAAGCCTGAACCGCCACTTTCTCAAGAGTAAATTAACAGTAACATTAACACCACATGGCAAACACAGGGCATGCTCATTACTTCAGAAAGCAGATAATTGCTTACAAAAATACAAACAAAAGTATAATTATCATGATGGATTGCACAAAGCAGAGGCCCCATCACAAAACCCATGCATCAATGTCCACCGGTTAAAAAATAATGAAGAAACATTAGAGTATATGCACAGAATGAAAGCAAAGATGATCAAAAATTCTTAATTTCCCTGCTTTTTTTATGGCTGACAAGCATGTCTTCATCAATTTACCACCTACTTCATGATGTCACAGCTAACAGCTTCAGCCTCAAGCTACGCAAGAAACAGGACTCATTTTTCAAAATACAAATACATAGAGATGTCAGCTAAAAATGTTTACTAATTAACACTTAAAAAGACACAAATTAGATATGCGTGACTACGAGCAATTATAATCAAGAAGTGTTTCTGTAGTCATTTGGGAATCAAAAGGACCTAATTGCTAGAACAAGCATTCAAAATTCTTGCCACTTAGCAAATATGTTTATTAATGTGGACCAGTCATATCAAGCATTGATACTGTGCAATCAGTATCTTGTGAATATAGCACTGTGCATCAGTAATTACAGAAGAGTAAACATTCAACATTTACCCTTAAAATTTATTTGGGAAAATTAGCATTTTCCCATTCTCTGCGTAGGCTGTGTACAACTTTAAACAGCATGACAAAGCAACATGCATTTTGCATTAAAAGAATGATGTTGATGCATCAGACTAGTTTAAACCATCATCTCAAAATTTTTAATTCGAAATGTTAAGAGTTGACATCATAGTAAGAGAGTGAGCAGATACAGTTACATTGAAACAACAACAGGGAGAATGTGAAAAGAGTGAAAAATACTGACTATTTGGATTTCCAGTGCTAACACGGCAAGATGAAGATATTTGGGTTTCTAAACATACATGCTTTTTTGTTTTTGGAGCTATTACAATTATGAATGCAATGCTTTCAATTTTTAAAAAAAATTAACCACTGTTAATTTTAAAAAGTTAAAACCTAAGCCCCATTCAAAATTGATATTAAATTTGATTCTTTGTCCAATTACATTTTTTTGCAGGCATGTGCGAAGAATGGGTGGTGCCGGTTAATCAAAAATGCTGGTTAATGGAGAGTTCCATTTAACAATGGAATACAGTGCAGTGCTTATAGCACAGACGAATATACAATTACTCAGGAAGCATAGAACAGTATTCTTTGACTTGTAATCTTCAACAGTACATTAAAACATAAATTAAAGTATAAATAGTATACAGGTAAGAATTCTGGATAACTTCGTCGTTGCTTCCAATTGGTAAAGTGACAATTTGTATGAGGGAAACATTAGAAATTCCGGTTAGTCGGAGTTTCAGATAGAACACCGAATAACACCAAGTGTTATTGTACTTCATTTACCTTTGCTGGAATTTCAAAACGTTAATGATCACCCATGCTATTCTGTACTGCTCAAGCTATCCTACTCTGCCATCTGCAAATGCACAGATTAACATTCAATAAACGACTTGGCTGTACAAGTACTGCAATGTTGCTGAGCTAAATTTACAAACAATGCTAACTCCCAAGATTAATCTGCTTCCATTGCATAAAACATTCAACATTTTTACCATGGCTTGATTTATGGGAAAAATATCACCGTAGCATTCTTTTTCCAAGAAACATGCAATTGGAAATGCTAATTGTGGCAGGGGAGGGGGTGTGGGTGTGGAGAAGCTACGTAGATTTGCGATAGCTTCCGTTGGTATACGGCATCGAAATTGGGGATAATCTGAACTGCTACGCAGAAAAACAAATAATAAAAAGACTTAAGGCTGCATTTTGAGATCTGCTTTCACGAGGCACACAAGACAACATTTGGTTTTGCTTTCCCTTAAACACCCTTCCATTAAATAATTAGAATATGAAGCAATGACTGTTTCATCACATTCTGCATTCAGAGTTCATTTATCTTCTTTGCCCGCCAGTTCACTAAATACAGCACATTAATGCGCCTCAGATTTGCTTAATCATTTACAGCACATTTATAATTAATACCCTCCTTGATTTTATTGTAGCTTTATTCATCTTAGTTCCTGCATTATTTGTAGTGTCTGTGTTATCTTTCACCCCAGGGTCTAACCCACAGCCCACACAGGGGAGTGGTATTTCTCAAGCTTGGTCCTATGCCAGTTTATCCTGCTATCTGCTAACACAGAAATAGGTCTCAATCTGATTTTGCGGAAAAGCTTGCAAGAAATGCCCAATGGGAACGCAGAATATCGAAATGGCTCCTCCAATTCCAACTCCTCCCAGAGGGGCTTTGCCTACATACATGCCAATGTCCAACTTTAATGGAAGCATCCACAAACAAATAACCCTTTCTCTGACAAATGAATGCCTGAATCCAAAATGTTTGATTTTTATTCAAAAACGATTTACAGAATGTCATTAGCAAAATAGAAAAAAAAATCTTTAATAGAATTTGTTCCTATAATATTGACTGGAAAGGCTTGTTACGACTGTTTAACATGAAGTAACTAAATTGTTTATCCAATTTGAATTTAGGCTCTGCACAACATTTAATGTAACACTGAAGTGCAGAAACAAAATAAATCACAAAACAAGTTTTGGCAAAGAGGCAATGATTTTGAAAATGTCACATGGAAGTGTTGGATAGATAGCGACATTCATTCTTAAAGTTCTCATTAGGAGAACCAATAATTTAGCTGTTAAAAATTGGTCACTAACAAGAAATCAGATATTTAGAGTAGCAAAATGGTTTAGCTGAATATTGATCAAAGAAATGGAGAGATTACAGATTTAATAGGGAGAGCATCAGAGTACCAAATTAGAAGCAAAATATGACACATGGTGGAAATATGAAATAGAAACAGAAAGTGCCAGAAAAACCCAGCAAGTCTGGCAGCCTCTGTGGAGAGAGAAACAATTAATGTTTCAAGTCCAAAAAGACTCTTTCTTTGGAACTCCGAAGACTCATATTGGACTTGAAATGTCAGCTTTGTTTCTCTCTGCACAGATGGTGTCAGACCTGCTGGTTTTTTTCCAGCACTTTCTGCCTTTATGGCATCAGAGCAGTTGAGTGATAGAAATGGTCTATCAAAGTTCTGAACAAGGTGTGAAAGGCATTGGACAAATCCTGAGAAGCCCAACAATTTCCAATTCCTATCCCATGTAAAAGGAGACAGCCATTGTAGCAAGAAGTACATTCATACCACCCGACTAAGCAGTTACGCCGATAGTAAACGATTTGGTGTGGGGCAATGTCATATAAAACCTTACACTTGTATTTTTGGCCTCATGCCAGAGATACATAATCGCCCAACGACAACATATTATTAATCTCACCTCTATCCTGATCAAACTTTTCCATTGCTACAGCTAGGGAGTTTCACTTGATTGCAAAATAAAATCATGGAGAATGGGCATGCTTGGCAAATGACATGGAGTGTATAGAAGAGCAGAGTTTTGGCAAATGAGGGCCATTCCAAATGTATATACATCTTACAGGAGACAGAACTGGAGCCAGTGATGATGGGGAGGCAGTGATATCGTACTGGGAGGCAGTGGACTGGTAATCCAGGTGGCCCAGGTCAAGATCTGGGAATCCAGATTCAAATCCCATCAGCGCAGATGGTGAAATTTTAATTCAATTAAAAAAAGATCTGGAATTACAAGTCTATCTAAACCATCGTTGTTTGCCATAAAAATCCATCTACCATCCTTACCTGGCCTACATGTGACTCTAGATCCACAGCAATGTGGTTGACTCTTAAATGCCCTCTGAAATGGATGGCAATAAATGCCGGCTCAGCCAGCAATGCCCATATCCCGTAAATGAAATTAAAAAAAGACAAACATCTGTTTTAGGTGCATCATTTTCTCAAGGGTTCATGAACAATGTCATGAAGCTATAGCTAAAGCAAATATGGGTTTAGGTTGTAGTCACAGGAAAATGCACTACAAAAAAATGCGTACCATTTTATCCTTGTGCAAGAACCTGGTGAGGCCTCAGTTAGAAAACCAAAACCAATTTTGGTCTCCTCTCATGGTGCAACTTTGGAAAGGATGCTAACATGGGAAATCTTAATACAAGTTCACATTACCATAGAAAATAAAGCACAGGTCATCATTCTGGCCATCAATGTGACAGTTCTTTGGTGAAGCTATCCAATTAATCTCACATCCTTGCTTTTTCCCCATAGCCCTATGATCTCTTTGAACCTGCTTTCACCACTCTTTCAATCAGCCTATTTCAGATCACAACAATGCTCTGTGCTTAAAAAAACGTTGCACCATAATGTAGCCTCTGGTTCTTTCGGCAATCGTCTTAAATCCATATCCCCTGGGGGCTAATCCTTTTGTCAATGAAAACAGTTCCTTGTTAATTAATTTAGCAAACCCCTTCAAGATTTTAAACATACAGATTTGATCGCCTAAAGGGTTGAAAAGGAAGCTTCCATTTTCCAATAACTGGACCTGTTTTTACATTTGTTTTTTCTCAACTCTCCCAGGAGATCACATTTCTCAGGGTGGGGAGGGAGTATCTGTATCCTGGTGTATAATACTTGACAACCAGTTGGGCAGGTAAGATGGAGCAGTGACCTCTACCTCGCCATCATGTGCATATGAATGAAGATGGGTACTCAGCTTAACATAGTTCATATATGCAAAACACAGCCAAAGATGAAGTATCAAGTGGCTTCTCAAATCATTCCATAATTTTTGCCTCCACTGTTCATTGCTGGGGTCCATTCCATGTATCGATCACTTAACAAAAATCAGTCCTAAATTTGCCTTTCATTTGTTTGTGTCGTATTTCCATACATTTGCAATTTAAAGTACAAGGTCATTTCTCTGATATCTATCCATTCTGAAAAGTTCAGGTTTTCTCGTCTTTCCACTGAACTTGGATCTCTAACACAAGTAAGAAGTCTCATGAAACCTATCTGCACTTCCTGTTTCATGTCCAACGGATGCCATCAGTCTTAATGAAGACTCTCCAACGAAAACAAAATACCCTCAACCAAATTTGGAAAAAGTAGCTGGAGATAATGAAGTAGGATGTCTAAATATCTGATCAGGTACTTCTTAGGGAATACTATTTCCCACCAGTTTCAAAGATTAATTCACAGAGAGGTACCCATCCGTACAAGAGTTCAGAATTCCACTGGTTCAATCTCTCATCACATCAGTAATTATGGTTAATTAGATCTAATTATGGCAGCTTAGATCTACTCTTCAGTCATGAGCTACTAGTTGAATTTTACAATACAACATTGCTGGTTAAAGAAAAAAAAATAAACTTTGGACCATAACGAGTATAAAATGTTCTGGGATCTCAGGGTTTCTATTTCACAAAATGTTATTGTTTTGCCCTGACCCTCAAATGGTATGCCATCGCTCATTTTCCAATCAACAGCATCACCGCCTTGCTTTATTATGTAATTCACTACAATCAAACATTAAGAATTCCAGTAGTATGACTGCCTTTGAAGCCTGCCAAATACACAGGAGATCAACCTAAACCTTTCAGGAGAAAACTTAAATCTATGGACAGGCACAGGAGGCGCTTCCAAAGCCAATTTGTGTAAATTCGACTTCAAAGGGAGTCAATTCTTGCAGGGTCTCTGGCAACCTGCTCCTCTCGATTATATCGAGAGCCCAGGTTTAAAAAGAGTGGTCCTAAGATCACTAGACAAGGATTGCCAAACTTCCTGTGGGAAGACCTTAGACAGAACAGGAAAGGCAGCAACCACTGAAGAAATATCTGTGGCGCATCAGTGATAGCACTAAAAAAAAGTCAATTGTTTAAAAGATGACAGAAGAGTAATTGTTTGAGAAACCAATCCATCTATTCCCACATCTATTTCCTTCTGATCTATGTTAACAGATTGAATGACAGGTAGTTTTATGATCAAAGGTAAATCAAAGACATTATAAAAGCCAAGTGCAACAAAGTCTTTTGACAATCCACCACAGGCTTCCAAAATATTTCTGAAGAAAATATTCTTTCCCTGCTCTATCACGGAGATATATATCCTCCCACTGGAAACCAGGACTGTGAGCATCAGAATCCTGCCTGGGGCAGGACATGTTTGTTTTTTTTATGCTTTCTCCTCACTGAAAACGTACAAAGGGAGATGATTAAACAACTTATAATCAAAGTTAGATTTCAGAGGCCAACATCCCAAACCATGAAGGAATTCAACTTCCAAAGAAGTTTGTGTTCCATACTGCATGAGACACATACTGAAAGATGGCTGTGAACCAAAACCTGTTCCTAAGTTTCAACTAAGATCTTGGAAGAAAAGGCCTCATGTTGTTTTGCTGAATTTTACTTTGGGTACAAAATGTAGGCTAGAATGTCATTACAGATGAGCAAAAAAGGAGACGAGAACTTGCATCTAAATAGTGCCTTTGATAACCTCAGCGTACCCAAAGCTCTTCACAGCAAATGAAACACTTTTGAAGTGTAGCGGTTACTGCAACGCAGGGAAATGTGACAGCATAATTTACATAAAGCTTTCACAAAAGAGCCACGAGGTAAAAGGCCAAAGTTTATTTACTAGTGTCACAAGTAAATAAAGCAATGAAGTTACTGAGAAAATCCCCTCGTCACCACGCTCCGGCGCCTGTTCGGGTACACTGAGGGAGAATTTAGCATGGCCAATGCACCTAATCAGCATGTCGTTCAGACTGTGGGAGGAAACCTACGCAGACACAGGGAGAATGTGCAGACTTCGCACAGACTGTGCCCCAAGCCGGGAATCGAACCTGGGTCTCTGGCGCTGTGAGCAGCACTGCTAACCACGGCGCCATATTCTATTTAGTGATGTTGGTCAAGGGATAGGTGCTAATTACAATACCCAGGGAGCTCATTTGAATGATGCCACGCGATCTTTAATGTCTATCTGTATGACAGATAGAACTTCAAGTTAACTTATCATCTGAAAGATAGCGCCTACCAACAATGCAGTATTCCCTCAGTTCTGCACTGCAGAGCTAGCCTAGATTATATGTTAAAGTCCCTGGAATGGATCTGATGCAAGACTGCTAAGCATTGAGCTAAGCAAGACCTAAATCAGCAATACCTGACAGCAGACAGTGCGCTTCTGTTAAAAATGCAATTCCACTGAATTGTTTTAAGGCAAAGAAATGTCAGGTGTGATTCTGCAGATATTGCAATAACGTCCTGTATATTTGCAGACACACTGGAAGGTAGAGTTTGGTTCATTCAATAAATGTGACTATGCTGAAGGCTGAATTGTTTACAGAGTTACCTGTCAATCATGAATGACATTCATAATTAAGATGTAATAGCATTGCACACCAGGGGAGTTGGAGCTTCTTTCAGATAGTTGCAACAATAGGCACTCCATTTTGCTTGAAGGAACTGGCATTTCCCAATTTAAAATCATACACCATTGAGGTCGAATGCCTTCAGCTTTATTTATTTTCTTCTCAAGTCTCCCTAGAATCTATTTCAATGCAGCGTGTATGGATTTGGTTTAAAAATGTCTATTAATAGAAATGACTAGAATCATTTTGCTAACTTTTAGTTAATTTAGGCTTCACTGTCCAGAATCAACACACATTCCTCTTTTACTGCAGTCCCTCTTCAACTTGGAAAAGCTAGCTATTGTCCAGTCACGCAATCCTCCATAACTGGCATTGACATCAGATTAACAAGGTGAAATAAATGCTTCATTCCTCCAACACTCACCGCCCCGCAAAAAAATACTGGCTTGTTTCTGAAGAGATAGAAATGTTCATGCCATTTGGAGATATTCTGGTTGGCGGCAAAATCAAAATTTCAACTCAACCATGAACGATATAAATGCTTGAATGGTAGATACTGCATCTGGGCTTCAATGGTGGTTCAACACCAAATTTTGCAGAGTAGGCCAACTCACTTAAAATGACAGCTAACATTGAATGCTTTCTGCTCAAAATACTCTCCCCACCCATCGTTCCAATCCTGGTTTGAAAAACTAATAGAAACAGGAATAGTACACTGCTTTGTTAGCCTGGTCTCTTCAGGAGCACAGCTATCAATTTAAAAATCTGTTTCCTGAAATTTATCTATGGAGATCTAAGGGAGCTAATCATCGTTGAGTTTGAAGTTCCAGAAACCTAATTTTCTAATAGAGAAACAACTGGCATTTATTTAATGTTTTTCGTCACTTTATGGCACCCCAAGCACTTCATTGTCAATGAAGTACTCTTCTATTGTAGTCATTGATGCAATGTAGGGTAATACGGCAGCCAATTAACACACTGCAAGGTTTGACAAATAATATTGAAATACATGACTAGATTATCATCTTTTTGATGCTAATTGAGTCATAGACATTGGCCAAAACACCGGGAGGGCTTCCCTGCTCTTCATTAGTTTGTGTCAATGAAACTTTTATGTCCACTTGAGGAGACAGATGCAACTTCAAATTAATGTCTTATCTGAAGTGCAGGAATTCCTCAGTACTGCAATGAAGTATCAACCCAGATAATGTACTAAAATCGCTGGATTGATGTGTGAACATATAACTTCGAATCTGAGGCCAGAATGCTACTACTGAGCTACTCCAGATAATGAAAGAAGGAAGACAAAAAAGAAGCTTATGTCCCTGGAGATTGATAGGATCCAATTCATCGGCTGTCTATGCTTTAAGATAATTTCAGCAACTGTTGGTTCTAAACAGGCCGCGTTGTGCTTCAACAATCTACTTTAGTCTCACTGGGCTGGAGATATGACTTGTGCATCTGTTAAGAATGAGAACACATGGAGTTGAAGACACCAAAGTAACAGCAGTCCAGATCTTTGTCGGAGCTCAAAGAGGTTGCATGAGTTTCAGTGACCTAATTATCTTCCCTCAAGTGGATCCCGAATCTTTTACTAATCTCTTCCTGACCCGGAATTGAAAACATGTATTTTTGGATATCTACAGCTCAAGGTCAGTTTGTGCTTGTGAAAGATTAAGTTTGACATCTTCCAGTAAAAACAATCCTTTTGCTCAGCTTGCAGCAACTCTCCCTAGAATCTATTTCAATGCAGTGTGTATGAATTTGGTTTAAAAATGTCTATTAATAGACATTTTCACAGATCAGTAAACGGCGCCAACAAAAGTTATTTGTAATAGTCACAGTGAAAGACCCATGACTCAATGGTACAGCACGGTGGCATAGTGGTTAGCATTGTTGCATCACAGCGCCAGGGACCCGGGTTCGATTCCCGGGTTTCTGCAGTGTTTGCGCGTTCTCTCCGTGTTTGTGTGGGTTTCCTCCGGGTGCTCCGGTTTCCTCCCACAATCAGAAAGACATGCTGGTTAGGTGCATTGGCCATGCTAAATTCTCCCTAGGTGTACCTGAACAGGCACTGGAGTGTGGCAACGAGGGGATTTTCACAGTAACTTCATTGCAGTGTTAATGTGAGCCTGCTTGTAGCACTAATAAATAAACTTTTACAAATCTACAAACCCATAATGGAAATCCAAAAACAAAGAGCTCATCAGCTAAAATGTGGCACTAATTATTTTTACACTAGAGATGCTCTGGAAAAGGCACTAGCCCACCAGACATATTGCAATAAAAGAACAAAAATAAATAAGAAAATGTGTTACTGGATGACAGTCAAAGGTGTGACTGACAATCGGAATTGGTTTGGAGGAAGGTCTACACACATCAGATTGGGTGAACACCTTAAACAACTGGTTTACTCCCAACTAACTGGTTGATGCCTTATTCCATTATATGTGATTATTATTGTATCCTTTCAGGTGATTTACAAATAAATACTTACTTCTCTTTCTATTTCAGCCAACGACTTGATTGTTATGCCCATTAAATCAACTGGTTGCACCTGAAATCAAATTCAAAAATCAAAATGGTGTTAACAAAATTCAAAGCAACTCCAAAGAGCACAAAATTATAGCTAACATTAATTCTGATAAATCACCGCTATCAAACAAAGGTTATTTGACAGACTAAAACCTATGATTACAACCAATCATTTTATGCATGGATGCATACCCTTTTAAGATTCATGACTAAGTTTCTCATAGTTGTTCTTTCAAAAAGTCTTATTTATTTTATTCACCCTTAAACGCTAATCTAAAATTTTACTTGATAAATCAATTAGTTGAGATACTTCTCTACTTGAGTGCTGTGTTCTGCTCAATACCATCTAGATTTGCATTTGGTTAGCACCGTATACCTACAGAAGCATTCCTAAATGCTTCAGAAGGGGGAAAAGGGCTCTAATTTTTGGGAGAGTTACGAGAATTAGATGAAAGCAAGGTTAAAAGGGTGAGAAAATTTAAAACGAGAAGGGAGATTGAGAGGATATGATTGCACTGGAGAGGGTGCAGAGGAGATTCACCAGGATGTTGCCTGGCCTGGAGTATTTCAGCTATGAAGAGAGGCTGGATAGGCTGTGGTTATTTTGCTAAAGAGCAGAGAAAACTGAGGGGGACCTGTTTGAGGTGTACAAAATTGTGAAGGACATAGATGGGGTAGATAAGAAGAAATGCTTTCCCTTAGTAGAGGGATTAATAACCAGGAGGCATAGATTTAAGATAAGGGGCAGGAGATTTAAAGGGGATTTGAAGAAAAACATTTTCACCCAAAGGGTTGTGGAAATTTGGAACTCACTGCCTGAAAGGATGGTAGGGGCAGGAACCCTCACAACATTTAAACAGCATTTCGATGAGCATTTGAAACTCTATAGCATACAAGGCTACGGACCAAGTGCTGGAAAACGGGCTTAGAATAGATAGATGCTTGACACAATGGGTCAAAGGGCCTCTTCTGTCCTGTAAAATTCTATGACTGGGAACTTCAGCAAGAAAATACAAGAGAATACAGCTGAAAGGACTCAATCCAAAGATGTGGGGCTTTTTAACAGATGGAGGGAGGATGAGTTGCATATCTGCTCAGAATCAGAGGGCTGGAAGACATGGGAGAAGATGAGGGGTTGGAGGAAATCACAGAGTTATTTGGAGTGAGGGTTTGGACGGATTTGATTTGTGTGTTAAGATTCTAAATTCTCTGTGTGGGGAGATAAGAGGTCAGTAAACAGGGGGATGAAAGGGGAATACAGCCAAGGGTAAGGCCTGTTGTGGGCAGAAAGAAATTTGGATGAGTTGGAGTGCGACAGTTGGAAATTCTGAGGCTGATCAACAAGGTGTCAAAGAAATGTGAGCCTACAGCTTGCAAAAGTTTGGATAAATGTTTTGGCAGCAGTGGGATAAGAACACAACAAATAGGAGCAGGATTGGATCATAATGTCCCTTGAGTCTGCTCTGTAAATCAACATGGTTTTGGCTGATCTTCGGTCTCAACGTCACGTTCCCATCCAGGCGTATGAAGTAGGGATGCTGGCCGATGTTATAAAGGCAAATAAATGGCCTTAATGGTGAAGAAATGTTTTTTTTTGTTCATGGGACGTGCACATCACTTGAAAGGCCAATCCCCAATTCTTCTCGAGAAGGTGGTGGTGAGCCCCCTTCTTGAATTGCTGCTGTCCATGTGGTGTAGGTGTTGTTAGGGAGGGAGCTCCACGGTTTTGACCAGGATGCTAAGGTTTGTCAATATCTGATTCAGCTTGAATGAGGTGGGGGGCAGGAGAGTCAGCAATGAGGGAAATGGGGGTGGCGAATGGAGTCAGCAATGAGAGAAATGGGGGTGGCGAATGGAGTCAGCAATGAGGGAAATGGGGGTGGCGAATGAAGTCAGCAACGAGGAAGCTGAAAATATTGGCTTTGATCTTTGTGACATTTAATTGGAGAAAATTCAGTCTCACCCATAACTTTGCATCAAACAGGCACTTAAGGACAATTGTGACATAAGGAAAATAGTGAAGAGAAGTTTGCCAACAAAAATACAGAAGTAGAGTCTGTCCTTAGAAATGCTGTCACTCAAAGTAGCATATAGATGGGAAAGAAAAGATCTTTGAAAGTACTGCCCTCTCATTACTCTCTAACGATGTACTTTGTTAGAACCCCAAGTACTATTTTGAAGCTTTCTTTGCAATATTTCAAAGCAATTAAATTAATTGTGCTTAAGCTTGAGTTGACAAGTAACTTGGGATCTCTGAAGTAAACACATCGAATTACTAAGCAATGTTCCGTTCCTATTGACAGTTATAAAGTGATGGACATTTAAACATGAAATCATCTTCAACCCCTCAAACAAGTTACACAGCGTTTACAGTTTTGCTGATAATCCATTCTCTTCAATAGAAATTTATTGCAAATTTCTTTTCTATCCCATTACAAATTCCCCCCCAAAATAAGGAGGAACTGCTCCCACTCATGAAAGGATTGAGAACAAGAGGGCACATATTTAAGGTAACGAAGCAAAAGTAGCAAAAGGATAAAGCTATGTCGTGCAGTGAGTAGTTGAGGTCTGGAATGCACTGCCTGAGAGAGTGTGGTGGAGGCAAGTTCAATCAAAAAATTCAAAAGGGAATTAGACTGTTAAGGGCTATGGGGAGGAGGCAGGGGAATGGCACTCAGTTAGCTTCTCATTCAGAGAGCCAGTGAAGAGACAAAGGGCCAAACGGCCTCCTTCTGCACTGTAAAAATTCAGTGATTCTTATCTGTGCACTCAATATAAAACAGTGCATACAGTGATGGAGCCAAACTTCAAGAAATAATGATGGTTATAATTTATATTCTTTTACAACGCTAGATTAAATTTATGCTACAACTAAATCAAGTGGATTTCGAGATGTGCTACAATTATATAAAAGAAAATTTGAAATGTGAAGAAACGCACTTTGGGGTGCAGATTGTGTGTGCTTGAGAATGCCCGCACAGACTGTGTTTAACCCTACCCACAATGATAGAGGCCACAGCAATCACAAGCCTCTCTCATCTGGCACCAGACCATCTCATTACTTTTTTTGAAGATGTGACCTTTACATAGTTAGTAAAATAATTTATTGCTCAATGGAAACCACTTCAAGAGTGGAGACTATTTTTATGGTCTAAAATATCTGCACTTTGAAGATTTCGAAACCAGTAAATATGCTGTTATAAATTCTTCGTTTTCAGTGTTCCCTGTCCAAAGCTTTGCATGTGCCACCCGTGATTTTCAATCCATTCATTTTCATCGCACATCAGTAGGACAGGCTCACATTCAGGCACCGTTAGACATAACTTTATGACAGTAAAATATTGAGATTGGACAATATTTAGTAAAGGAATACAATAGGAATACAAACTATAAGAAGCATTTGAAATGGCAAGTGCTGGAAAATGGGGCTAGAATAGCGAAGCGTTTGATGGCCGGCACAGACATGATGGACTGAAGGGCCTCTTTTTGTGCAGTTAAACTCCATGACTCCATAATACAAGAACGTAATGCACGCATCTCTAAAATGATTTTCACCTCTATAGGTCATACAATAATTAAAACTAAACCATAATTTAAACTGAAAAATCCCTCAACGCATTTTTCTTATGCGACCACCATCTTAATAACTCAATTTGCTCACTCAATCTTCCCCACTGCTAATATCACTTTTCACTTGGTGTTGATTTTGTTAATTTTTTTTAAGCAATATTTGTTACTCTGGCACCCAGCAGAGATACAGCTGTTGTTTAATTAAGATTTAGCGCGCTCTCAAACACTCCCAACTAGATTTGGTGAACATTATGGGTAGGTCACCGGACAGCACAAGCAAAGCTGATCCAGTCAAAGTCACAAACATAGCTGATAAAGGGGCAGTATAAAATTAAAACTTTCTGCTTTATGGCCTTTGCAATTGATTCAGTATTTAAGTGAAAGGACTGGATTGGCAAATTCCTGCTCTAAGTGCAGTAGCTCCAATATGAATATCCCACTGCATAAAAAGCACGTATTCTTTAACAACCGAACAAAGTCATATTTCCTTGTTTATTTTCAACACACTTTGAAATTCTTCTATATCACAGCATAAGTCTGCAAGTGGCTTTTAATAAATGGTGAAAATTAAAACTTAGGTTTGTAATTCGTCTCTCAGCTTTGAAAGAGGAAGTGTTTTTTGGTGATAGACACTTACAGCTTCGACTGCACTGGAGAATTTTTCTGAAATCGTGAAAGGCACACCATCCATTGCTGAAATAGACACAAAAAGATAGTTATGTTTGATTAAGCTCATGTATTTGAGATTGACTGAACACAGGTCTGTACTGAAATAAGTTCATTCACAGCAAAAGCATCTCTAAATTAAATGTATTGAGCTACAGAGGTTTCATCAAAATATACAAAGAACAAAGAAAAGTACAGCACAGGAACAGGCCCTTCGGCCCCCCCCCAAGCCTGTGCCGATCATGATGCCCTAACTAAAAAAAAACCTTCCACCCTTACTTGGTCCGTATCCCTCTATTCCCTCCCTATTCATGCACCCATCCGGATGCTTCTTAAATGTTGCTAACGTGTCTGCTTCCACCACATGCTCTGGCAGCGCATTCCAGGCACCCACCACTCTCTGTGAAAAACCTCCCCCACACATCTCGCTGAAACTTTCCCCCCTCTCACCTTGAACCTGTGCCCCCTTGTAATTGACACTTCCACCCTTGGAAAAAGCTTCCAAATATCCGCCCTGTCTATGCCTCTCATAATTTCGTAGACCTCTATCAGGTCTCCCCTCGGCCTCCGTCTTTCCAGGAAAAACAGTTCTAGTTTATTCAACCTCTCCTCATAGCCAACACCCTCGAGACCAGGTAACATCCTGGTGAACCTTCTTTGCACTCTCTCCAAGGCTTCCAAGTCCTTCTGATAACGTGGTGACCAGAACTGCACGGAATACTCCAAATGCAGCCTAATCAAGGTTTTATGGAGCTGCAACATGATTTCCCAATTCCTGTACTCAATGCCCCGGCTGATGAAGGCAAGCATGCCATATGCCTTCTTAATCACCTTGGCCACCTGTGTTGCCACTGTTAGGGAACTGTGGATCTGTACGCCCAGATCCCTCTGTATATTAATGTTCCTCAAGGTTCTGCCATTTACAGTATAATTCTTACGTAAACTTGATCCTCCAAAATGCATCACCTCGCATTTGTCCAGATTAAACTCCATCTGCCATTTCTGTGCCCAAGTCTCCAATCTATCTATATATCCTGTTATATCATCTGACAATCCTCAGCACTATCAGCAACTCCGCCAATCTTTGTGTCATTGACAAACTTACTAATTAGGCCACCCACAATTAGGGATATGCAATAAGTGCCAGACCGGCCAGTGATGCTCACACCCTTGAATGAAAACCCCAATAAAAGAAATATTTTTACTATTTCAAGTCTCTATTCATAAAATCAGATTGAAACATTTTTAAAAGTGACAGAAAGGTCAGCTTGACGCATTTTTTTAAAAATGGGCGAACTTTTTTCTTTAATTATTCAAAACTGTTTGCAGATACACATCATTAGCAGAGAACCAATCGAATGTGGAGTTGTAGCCTTTAGTAGCATGATCCACGTATTATTCAAATATTAAAGCTGCTGATGCAACTTATATAATACTGCAAAATGAAACATCAGATTTCAAGAGATTTATAACTTGTCAAGTTACTCCGAAGTGGTAAAGAACTATGATTGTTAGGATTATAAATTACATACCACTTATTAAAAAAAAAACTTTTTCAAATATTGCTTCTTAAACTTTCATTGTCTTTCCTGTATGAAATCTTCATAAATGAAAACATGTTACGCCAAAATATTTATTAATTGCCATTTAATAAGGTCAAATGACAAAAAAAATTGAAAGTGCAATGACCTTGATAGGCGGACAAGAGTCATAGATCTCAAGTAATGCAAGTCCTATCAAAAAATTAATGATGCTATTGTAGAACAATGTATTAGGAGACCACCTGCATATGAAGCTTGTCCCTCAAGCACTCATTAGCCAGGAATTTAATAAGAGTTATTGGGAAATGGCCAAACTTTTAGATGGCTAGCATGAAAGCTTTCATTGATGATTTATGAGTTTATTGAGTTTCTCCCAAAAAGATTTTTACAGCGTGAATGACTAAATGTCCCAGAATTTTATATTGAACAATAAGGCTGGACGTCTGAAACTACCCAAAACATCTCAACTCTAATATTAGGCTTCTATTTACAGAAATAACACCCTGTGCTAATGTGCAAGGTGCATGCCGAATCTCGCAATCTCTCCAACATGAAGTATCGCTTGATTGACTCCCTCCATCCATAATTATGAATTGGATCAGCTCAATAATTTCAGCTTTTTATATATTCATGTCATATAATTTGCTTACGTGCCTCGTTTTACAATCGTTCCAACACTGTGGCGTTGTGTTATTGCAAAATCTACCAATGCTAACATTAAGATGAGCAACTTCTCATCTAAAATAGAAAACGTCTCATTCTTTCACAGTTAAGCACATGTAAGGAACTGTAGAACAGAAAACTACTACTTCATCGAAATGCCTAATCAGTTGCCATCATAAGATTTTACTCACAATTCTAACGAGAGCACATTCACATTGCCAAATGCACACCTGGACAACAGTCATGCTGCATTTAGAATATTCTGCTTAGTTGACAATAAGGCAGGGATTGGCAACCTGTCCAAATTGGCTCACGAGACAATCACCCAATTGAGAAGCCAGAGCCGCAGATCTGACAGATCAGCTTTAAAAAACTGGAGCCAGAGAATCACAATCTTTTTAAAGCTGGTCTGTCAGCATCAATGTCAATTCCATTGGGTTGCTGAGCTGCTGCCTCCAACCTTCGCGCAGTAACGTGACTCCAAGTGTATTTTTGGAACGCCCGTCAGAAAACTGAAGCTGCCAACAACTGAGGTAAGTGAAATCCCTGCAGAGGTGTGCGTGTGTGAAGGGGGTCGGTATCCAAATACATGCCAGACATTGGAAAACTCAGCAAGGGATCGCTAAACTTGTAAGATTACGGTAATTATGCACTGAGACCTTATAAATGTTAAAATGTATTACTATCACACATAACATTAAATTAGAGTGAATAAACAAATACTTTTTTTTATTCTTTCATGGGATGTGGGCGTCGCTGGCTGAGCATTTATTGCCCATCCCAGGTGCCCTTGGAAGGCAGTTGAGAGTCAACAACATTGCTATGGCTCTGGAGTCACATGTAGGCCAGACCAGGTTATGCTGGCAGATTTCCTTCCCTAAAGGACAGTAGTGAATCAGATGGCTTTTTCCGACAATTGACAATGGTTTCATGGTCATCAGTAGATTTTTAGTTCCAGATTTTTTTTATTGAATTCAAATTCCACCATCTACCGTGGCGGGATTCGAACCCAGGTCCCCAGAACATTAGCTGAGTTTCTAATAGTCTAACAATAATACTACTAGACCATCGCCTCCTCTCAACACGCCACTTCTGAAGGTTGCTGATCCCTACTATAAGGGTATAGTTTAGAATAAAGTATCATTAGCGCCAAATGCAATTTAAATTTAGGGCTAAACCTCATTAAATTACATTGCTAGATATATCAGTATTCCAGTTTAACCAATTTTTTGGAATTGGAAGTAAAGGCAACAGATAGTCATACTAAGGATACAATGGAAGAATTTGTGCCCAGAATTATGGAAAAGTGATCAAAATAATAAGTTGTCTGAGTTTATTTTCTACGCACACTGCAGTAACTTGATCCACATTATCCTACATAAAGCAAGGACATTAAACATTAACTAAAAATGTGAAAAGCCGGTGAACCAGTAAACAGGGCAAAAGATTATGGTGATAAAGTAAAAGTTTTTAACTATTGGGACTTATCCAGCAGAATTCTGCTTGCACTTATAATTATTTTAGTCAAGCACTAATACATGGTGCATTACAGTTAGTTCATTCACCTAGCACAAAGGATGAAAATAAGGACATGCCACAGGCTCGCCACTTTAATTAGCATTCTACCAAACAAATGAGCTTCAACACAGCTGTAATTAAACAGGGCTGTAATTAAGTATATGCCCTTTATCATAATGATCATGGTTAAAAATGGCAAGTAGCATGAAACTGTATTATTAATCCTGTAACCTCACACTGAAATGAGTGTACATAGAAATCAGCATGTCAAGGCTGTCAAATTTTAACAGTGTCTTTGTTGACAAAAAAAAACATACATTTAGAGATAGTTCATTGCGTTTAGATCAACAAATTCAGCAACTTGAACTTTTCAAAAATAAGGTATAATATTCAAGTCTAAAAGAAAATCTCTAATAGTTTTTTTTTAAACTTGAATATGGCAAAATTCCCAAGGGCACAATGGAAGAAAGCTATTTCTTTTAACCAGTTCAGAAGCGCAGACAAAAAGACGAACAGAGTATTTTTATCTGAATATTCAGATAGCTGCCCTTTCTGCAAGACAGCAGCATAACTGGCTGTGTAAAACATCAGAGGCAGAGTGGAAGGTTAGTATATCACCAAGAATCACCACAACGCACGTACATCTGTTCAGTAGCCACCAGGTGAACACATGAACATCACCCACACCCACTGCTCTCAAAACTCTGAGTGCTGGAGTCAATTATATGGCTCCATTTAACATGATAGGAAATGTACTTGGATAATCTTTTCAGTTTCAGAATCCTTAGTGAGCAGGGTGCAGCACAAATTCATCAGAATGATACCAGGATTTAAAGGGTTAAATTGCAATGACAGGTTGCATATATTAGATTGCATTCCATTGAGTTTAGAAGGTTGCAATCAAGGTATTTACAACGACAAAACAATTTGATGGGGTAGGTACAATTATACAGGTGGGGAAATTCCAAGACATTAATGACCAAGCTTGGTCGTTGAGGAGTGAAATCAGGAGCACATTTCTTAAAAAAAATACATAGTGGGGAATTCTCTCCTCCAAAAAGCTCTGGATGAAAGGTCATTTGAAATTTCCAAAACCAAGTGACAGATTGTTGTTGGACAAGGATGTCGAAAGACATGTAGAGAAAGAGGTAAAGGTAGTTGAGGTATAGATCATTTATGAATTGATTGAATAGTGAAATTGACTTGAGGGGCTGAATGGCCTACTCATATTGCAGTGTTTTGAAGAAATAAGTGAATCAATGGGAAATGCCTGTTATCCACATTCTGACTGCAGTAAGTTAAAGATGTATATTACATATATAAATACCAGGTTTTCAATGCAACTGCTCTGGTGATGTACAAGTATACTTATCAAAGTAAAAACTCAGTGTGACAACCCTTCTAAAAAGGAACAATAGTTGTTTGGGGTTACTTAAACATCAATAACTGCAGTTTAGGAGAGAGAGAGGGAGGAAAGGAAGAATGTCTGTTTTGGAAGATGAAACTTGATAGGACCAACACAATATCAAATCTGGAAACATGAAGTCCGGAACTTTGATTACATCCCATCAATAGCTTACGCTACCATATTTTTAACTCTGTAAAATATTTGAAAAACAGCAGCACAAAATTTTCATTTGCATGCACACACTTGTGGCATTGGACATTAACAGCATAAAGTCCATTCACAGTTTTAAAGTTAAATGAGCAGAATGCTTCTATTTTTCTGCGCCACATTACCCAATTACAGAAAATGTTTTAATTATGGGGAAGTCCAAAACTATAGGTATTAAAAGTAAAAATAGAGTTTACAAGTTGCTACCACAGAGTGGTAGACGTGAACATCATGAGCGTATTTGAGAAGCTAGGTAAGTACATGAGAAAGAAATTGAAGAACCTGCTTATTAGATTAGATGAAGTCTAAGGTGTAAGGAGTCTATCTGGAGGATATACACCCAGTCCAGAACAGTTGGGCTAAATGACTTCTCGCCTGTCTCTTGTGTAAATTTTGTTTAACTGTATACAACTTTCAGTAATTAACTGCAGCCAGGAGAGCTGAGTGAAATTAAAAATTAAAATTTTAACTTTTAAGTACTAAAAATCAATTTAACTTTAGAAATTAGCAATTATTTTCCCTAATTATGCTAAACATGAATTGCTAACCATTTAACAAGCATATAAATATATAGTCCTTCGTCCTTCCAATATTAAGTTATCTTTGGCCTTTTTAAACAATTTAGGCAAACTTGTTTGCCCAACCATTCAATATAAATGCAGCTAGAAAAACGCAAACATGCCTTGCTGAGCGATTAACGTTTTCCAAGCCAGTCTTAATTTCAAATGGTGTAAAGCTCTGATGCACTCCTTTAAAACGTGATTACTGAACATTGTAAACAATGAAAACCAATGCATTTTCCATTATTTAATTTAAAATGATGCAGTGCAAAATTATAGTCATGAATGATGGAAGCAAAGAACAGACTCAGCAAAGCTACTTTTGGATCATTGCTTTATTAATGGTAATGTCAGTAAAATGAAAAATGCTAACATTGTCATGTTTAGCTACCAGGTGTAGATGAATTGCTTCTTCAGTACTCAGAGGGTTACAATTCCACACAGCACTGAACACTTCTATTGTTGTACACAGAGAGAAATTCTACACGTCTACTGAAGGAATTCAAGTGCAATGCGTCACAAATTCCTGCACTCAGTCTCTCGTGCAATGAAGTGCAAAATACGGAGTTGCCATCCAAAAGTTAGAACCTATTAGCTTTTTGAACTTTGGGCAAAATTCTCATATAGAGTTACACATTCATTGGTTTTTTTTTTGCCCCGTAGAGATTCATAGATCTGTATATTCACAACATTTCATTAAAAAAAATACAAATAGCTTGATTAACATCAGTACTGTTTGCAAAAACAAAGTTACGTTTAGAAGTCTTTAAAATTTGACCTTTTCTTCTCCCTAAATACAAAGGCATTAGTACTGCAAGGACATTGGTCCTAAAATTAAATTGTCAGGTATTAATGCACGAATGTTTGATCTGTTAGTTTGAAATTCCCCTCTGCACTATTTTAATGGAGGTGTAATCAGTTTAACATAAATGGGTTAATGCCTCTGTTAAAATAGCAGCGACGATCATTTCAGACAAATGCATTAAACACTCGTATGCCGGTTTCCTACAGTGTAATTTCAGGGTCAAAGCTTTAAGTAGCCACTTACTGCACAATTTCTGACATAAAATTTGAACCCTGCATTCTCACTAATCTGGCTCATTCTTTACATTACCTTTAATGAACATATACTTGATTGGTTTATCAAGTAAAAGCCTCTTTCCTCTAACAGAGTTCAGTGATATAATGGCTTATCGCGCCACTTTTTAAAAAGAAATCCACAATTGTTAATTTTGAAAGTCGACTATAGAATGATCCCGCAAGATGGAATGCCTTCTAAATGAGGGAATACATTATGCAATGTTTCTAGTCAAATTGAAATTCAGCACATAAACCACCTATTAATATTTTTTAGCCTAACTGTATAATAAAACAGTGGAAGCTGCTATTACAATGGGATGAAGAATGCAAGTGTTTAATACAGCTTGTATCATTCATACAGAGTATGATTGAAACATAAAAATTCACCACAGGTCATCCAGTGCAACAGATAATCCAGCCTCCAGCAACTGAACTGCAAATCAAGACAAGACAAAAGAACGGTTGTTCCCCCAAATATCTTTTTGAATAAAATCTATATTTAAAACTTGTAGGTGACGAATATTAGTGCACAAATCTACAAAATTCCTACTGAGCATGATTTTAGATTAATATCCTTGCATTTTGATTACAGTAAACTGCTTCTGATACTAACCCTACTGCAATTAGCAGCAATCTAATTAAACTGTTTTTTAAAAGAAGGGATTACTTCAGTAATCTAAAAAAAAACTATTGAGCTTATTGATTGGAGCTTTCTAAACACAAAAGTATAATAACAGGCAGTTTACTTAGCATCAACAACCCTGTTTGTTTAATAGCTCCAGGAGACCCACATTGAAATTAGTTTATGTACTGCATCCTGCCACTTTGCATATAAAAATTAAGCCCCTTGAAATTACAAGGGCTAATTAGTTAAAACCATATCAGAGAACCAGTTTATTTTTTTTCCCCTCACTGCTACCCATTGGACCTGAAGCACAATGCTGCGTGTAGAAGTTCTCAAGGCCCATGAGGGGAGCTGCTGCTCCCCAACCCAATAGAATGCTGTGACATGACAAATAAGCTCTGGCCTGACAGCAGCTCCAAGACATATTGTAGTTTATTTTGTCGTTTGGGCTTGCCATCTGTGCCATTCCAACTGAGGCCGCCTTTATACACGGTTCCAAGTGCCTTACGGAAGTCCGCGGTCCCTGAATAGCTCCACAGCCAAAGCTAGTCATTAGTCAAATTGTCTAATGAGAGGGAATAAAAATTGCCCCCTATCCTGACAGGAAAAATTTTGGTGTTGCTGAAGCTTGTGACCCGTGGTAGGAGAACTGATGATAGGAAGCTTCTATTTTCAGATTAGTTTAATGACTTCTGCTCCTTATGATAATAATATGGTGCTGTGGACATGTATCTTTTGTACAGGGATGATAATGTACATCTAACCGGCACAATACTATGTAATCAATTCAAGAAACACAAAAGGAAAAAAAAAATAATTTATGCTGCACTTCAGCCTTGCACTTGAAAGTGGAAAAGTGCAGTGAGCAAAATGAGCATTAAAAAAGTTTGACGTAAATTAAATCTTTGCAGAATTTGCTTAAATGCTGACTTTTTGATGATTATTTAAGTGTTTCGAAATGCACATCCTTAACATCTTGGTTTCTATAATCTACAATTGCTGGATGTCAAATCAGCTTCTCTTGCCAGTCACACATTTAAATCAACATTTACATTCAAAATTTTCAGTTGAAAATTAAACAAAATATTGCGTCTTATCAACAGAAAGATCACATAAACTCATGGTTTCGAACACACTGGGAGAGAAGCACTTGTTCTGGAGTGCACTGTGCAATCAATGGTATGGTCATTTGGATTAAAGCAAATTCTGCAGCAAAAAAAAAATCTATGATCTTTAACTCCGAGATCGATCTGCAACAGGGCTTCAAATCCCAATTGCAAAGACCAATTGTTTCTCTCTCAAATTTATACAGTGTTCAAAATAAACATATTGGCTCATACCTTGCAGTGGACAGAAGTCAGTAAACTAATCTGAACAGAGAAGCTTCCTATCATCAGTTCTGCTACCACGGGGTCACAAGCTTCACCAAGATTTTTCCAGTCAGGATAGGGGGCAATTCTTATTCCCTCTCATTCAGTAGACTTACATTTGCTGAAAGAGTTTTGCACTAGAACTTGCTGTGACCAGAAAACCGCAACAGGTGATATATCAACCAGGGCAAGCAACTGTTCTCTGCTCTCATCAAATTGAAGAATTTTTAACTGTGACAGAGTTTGAACCAGAAAAACTACCTAAGCATAGTTAAATCAGTGCCAAATAATGGACCGAAAGCAAAACATAAAGGGGGAAAGCAATGAAATTGAGAGAATATTGGATAGGCACATGGAGCACACCAGAATGACAGGGAGTGGGATAGCTTGATCTTGGTTTCAGATAAAGCTCGGCACAACATTGTGGGCCAAAGGGCCTGTTCTGTGCTGTACTGTTCTATGTTCTATGTAAATGGATGAAAGTGGCAGAAAGGAAAATTAAAATGTTTAAATCTAAAAAACTCCAAAAATTATTTAAATTTTAATAAATGAGCCTCCACAACGGTAAAAACTAATTTCAGTGCCAGGTTGTTTGGCAACAATTCTCATGCCATTAAAAACTTAGTTACACTGAACCCTAACTTTTCTTGGTGTGTTTCATGAGTAACGAAACACAAGTACACCTTTCCATGTATTTCATTGTTGAGTGCCTCAGCAACATACTTGAGCAAAGCTTCTGGAAGAGCAAGGCAAGTCAGACTACAACTTCCTAACCTTCACACGTAACTACAGACGTACAATTATCAGAAGTTGCTGTCTGATTTACATTTCAAGAATAGAGTGCCAGTACGCTCATCATTATTTTTCTTAAGCACAAAAGTTATTACCTTCTTCTAAGGCAGTCTCTCAGGACAGAGGATGACTTTCTTTCACTCTGGGACTGTCGGTGCTGAGGTGAATAAAAGGTCCAAAGTTCGATCAATGCGTACTCTGCCATAGGTGATGAGGTAGCGTTTGCTGAGGTGTGTGGATGGATGGGTACTTAGATTTTGGCACACACTTTCCATTGTTTATGCTTGGCCTTCACCTGAGCCTGTTGGATATGTTAGAAATGGTTGGCACCCTCACAGATGTTCGTTCTTCAGTTTGGGCAGTCTTGAGCAAGAGATCTCCACAAATCTGTGGGGATGCGGCACTTCTTCAGGCTTTGAGGACATCTCTGAAATGTTTCCTCTGCCCTTCTGGTAGTGCTTGCCATTATAAAGCTAATTAACCATAACCAACGCCTGATATTGGAAATATTGGGCTGAGAGAAGACACTGATATGGTAGAACCCATCCTGCCATTGAATTTGCAGAATTTTGCAGAGGCATCACTAGTGATATTCCTCCAGGAATTTAAACTGTCTGTTGTACGTTGTCCATGTCTCTGATGCATACAGAAGGGCAGGTAGCACTGTAGCCCTGCAGATAATGAACTTGGTGCCGGCTTTGAGGTATTGTCATCACCAACACACTTTTCCTCAAATGGCCGAAGGTTGCGCTGACACACTGGAAGTGATATTCAGTTTTCATTGCCAGGTCCCCAAGGTATGAGAATAGATCAATGTTGTCCAATGCTTCACTATGGATCCTGCAGGCTGAGAGAAAACCTTTGTCTTCCACATGTCTAACACACCTTCTTTCAATGTTTTCGAGCTTGGCCTCCGAGTGTGCGCATACACAAGCGTTCTTTAAACATACTGCAGTTCAATGGCAGAGGTTGAGGTAATCTTGGTTCTGGGATGAAGGCGTCATAGGTCAGCCTGCACAGTAGCTCCACTCCAGCCGGGAGCTTCATTGAGATGGGGTGGAGTATTGTGGCATGGAAGATGGAAGAGTGTTGATGTGATAACACAGCCTTGTTTGACCCCAGTTTGAACTCATATTGGATTCAGAAGATCCGTTGGTAAAAATCACAGCTTGCATGTCACCTTGCAGCAGGTGGAGGATGGTGAAGAATTTCTGCAGCAGCCAAATTTGAGGAGAATGCTTCACAGTCCTTCCCAGTTGATAGAAACGAAGAGCTTTGTGAAGGCCGTGAATGGTGTATGATGGTGGTGAATCTGTGGAATTATTTGCCACTGAAGGCTGCAGAGGCCAGTTCATTGAGTGTATTTAAGACAGAGATAGATATGTTGCTGATTGGTAAGATCAAAGGTTACGGGGAAGGGACAGAATAGGGTTGAGAAACATATCTGCTATGATCGAATGGTGGAGCAAACTCGATGGGACAAATAGCATAATTTTACTTCTATATCTTATGATCTTATGTTATGGTCCTGATTTACATTTTAGCCTAAGTATAGCTAGAATGGCACTTTTGTTCCCCTATGTTTTATTTTAGGTTTGCTACGTTGAATCTTACATTTGTTTACTTATTATCGTGGGCAATGAAATGATTGGGGAAAAAAATCTGTTCAGAAGCCTGGCAAGATCATCAGTTCAGTACCATAACGCACTAATTGCATATAACAGTCTGTTCAATTTTTCATTTAACATCAAAGAGTGGTCCAACCAACCATGTTAAGCTATAGATCGAGAAAAAAATATTTTTTGAAGCATGTTACTATCATTTCACTGATGGCAGCTATCACACACACACAAAAAACTAACTGTACAATCCAATTTAGACTTGCCTGTAGTACAAAAAAAACATCCAAATGACTAGAAGTTTCATTTCACAAAAGAGCTACTCCAGGCAGAAGTATTTTGGTATTGGGCCAAATGTCAACAGTTCACCCAAACAGCCAATCATTGGAGACGGGCCGGTAAAGAACAAGACCACGCGGCGTCTTAAATACACACAAACATTTGGAACCACCACTGAAACATTTCAAAAGTTAATCGGTTTCATAAATGATCTAGCAACAAAATACTTTGGGGGAATAAAATGTTCATTTCTTAACTCTGCTTCAGGTCTCCTGCCAATAATTCAAAAGCTTTTGTATGAAGTAAATCAGTAAAGTTCGAAAGTCTACTTTGGACAGTTTTCCAGCTTCATACATTATTCCATATAGCATGCTGACTTCACTTTTATTCCAGACTTATTTCAAAATTTTATCAGTCTGAATTAATAATTACGATCTTTTTGTCAAAATTCCAATTAAACTTCACTGACTTCTTCAAGGATGTTGCAAAATAGTAATTACTAGCTCCATCTGAAAACTATAATTTTTTAAAAAGAGAATTTTCCTGTCTTTCAACAGAGTAATGACTGCCTGATTCAGATAATTCTTTCCTCAATACCATTTGAGTGTTCCCTTCCAGATCATTACAATAGGTTAATTGATTTAAAATTCGCCTCTTTGCAAAATTATTCTACCACTTTTTCTTTTCAACTCTTGTGACCTTCAAAATTCGGCCAGTCACTTAACATAGCTTATGAATAAGTCACACATATTTATCCAATCTTCAGATTTGAGTCATCAGCATTCCAAGGACTTTGCTGTTTTTTTAAAGACCACTGTTCTTGTATTTTACCCAGCTCTCTTCCCCCACAATGACGCATATTTTCATTTAATACTGCTCTTTGAGTATTGTTCTTTACCGTTCTTTGAATCATCTGGGATGAGGGTAGGCAACACCATTTTCATAGGATTTTGTGTTTCAAATGTGGAGAGCCATTATTATGCTCCCTTCTATTGCATTATTATCCTATTATTGAAAATAAAGTCTGCATATTACTCCCATTCTTCTGCTTCCTACTCTCAAAAAACATAAGGGGCGATTCTCCCAAAAAGGTTCGAAGTGCTGAATTCGTGGGAAAAATGGTGTAAATCACGATTGTTTTTTCAGTGGGAGTTCGGACGCGAATCTCCCACACTCTGTGCACTGCAGAGGTCACAATCGTGAATATCATTAAAAGCTTAGGGGGAGGCGGAGCCTATCCACGCCAGAGTCTGACAGTTCCGGGCCTCTGCACATGAGCAGTGGCCCCGAACTGTCAGCCTCCCATTTGCTGGCCAGCTCAATCGTTGGCCAGCCTGGGACCCCCGCAGTGCTGCCCTCCACCCCCCCTCCCCCACGGCCCAATCACGGCTCCCACGACCATTCCGGGGTCAGCCCTGACCCTTCTCCCATCCCGGAGCACCCCAATCTCCAGTCCCCCCTCACCCCAGCAGTGGCATTGCCAGGGTGCCCATGCCCAAAGGTACTTCCCCCCCGCTGCCTGACCTCCTTGGGGGGGGGGGCCCTGCTTTCCCCCGCTTCACTCCAGCGGGGTCTCCCGCTGGTACCCCGGAAGTGGGGAGCTACTCTAAACCCCACTGGAGTGAATTTGTACTGGCGGGGTGGGAGATGCAATCGGGCCTGGAAAATTCAGTCCCGGGCCTGATAATTACATTTAAATCACATCAAAAATAGATTAAAATGACTTACCTGATGTTTCTGCCGGTTTCCTGTGTGTGGTCCTGACCACGCCAGATATCCGGCGGTGGGAGAAGCGCGTGCGTCGGGAACACATGTGCGAATCGGCGCACGCGCAAATCTCCCAGCTTTGACCCGCCAAAAAATTAGCAGGTTGGAATGGGAGAATTGACCCCATAATGTTAGTCTTTATTGCATCAACAGGGGTGCATATGATACCTGAAGTTTGTTTTAACCTGCAATGCGCACAGTGCATCATCTCTCCTTTCCCACATTAACTCTTCAAATCTAAAGCATGGTTTCCATGGATTTTAGAAGTCCTGTGTACCTGATCAGGATACAGTTAACATTTATTTCCCAGACAACTGTAACAGTAAACATGCTACCAATGAAACTTTCGATTTACTCGCTCATGCAACAGTTGAAAGTTACCAATCCAAAAAGAAAGCAACACACAATACATTACTAAAGTCAGCAGGACTATGTTGGGAAAAGAAAATTAAATAACCACCAAATTAATGCATTAAATTAAAACTGGAGTAACCGAAGGTTTATTATATTCACTGCAGACTTCTGTTGGCCTTCTCACAATGCATCAAAAGACTAAACTCCCAAAATAGATTTAAATCCTACCATATTTTGGCAACTTCTGTGAACCTCAACAAAAAAATTGGGAAAATCAACCTGTGATTCTACATAAAATCATTGTCAGCATTTTACTCCAGCTCAGTCAATTAATTCATTTGAGAATAGTTTGATTCCAATATTAGACCTGATTTTCCCCTGCCTTCTTTCTGACAAAGGGAGAGAAGAGTTTCTAATCTTTTGCTCCCCTTTTGCCAATGAAAAACACTGTACATTAATTTTATGGACTTTGATACCTGCCATAATGGAAATATTATGCAAAAAATGTCAGAGACCTCCACCCTAAAACTTCCTCCAAAGCATGCATGTGGTACAGTGGCATACTGGTCTCATTAAAAACCTGTTGCCACTGTTTTGGTGCTGTTTCAACAGACAGGTTGGCACTGTCAAGCAAGGCATATATTTTTGTGCAAGGGATGGAATGAAGGAAAGCATTGCTTTGCGGCATCAGTACTTTACACTTTGTGATGGAGGCTGCATTCAATACCAGTCCATTCACAATTCTCTGATGTGACTATGGCTTATATGCTGACATTCACAAGCCACCTTATCAGAAATTTGACTGACCTTCTCCAGAGACTGGATTACCCACTGCCCCATCCAAGAGCAAGAACATTACCTTCCCCTGACCAGACATCTGCTCCATTCTGCTACCTCTCTACTCCTACGCCGTCATTCTTTATACTCACACTGGTTTTTCCAGCTTCGCCAATTCACTGCTTGACACTGTACAGGCACCCTCTTACTACCTAGTTCTAAGTCAGAATGCAGGGTGTCCAATCTGTTACTTAAATCACAAGCCATGACCCAGCAGCCATTCACAGGGATGGCATCCTGTAAGTAAATGTGAAGACCACTGACGTTCAAATCATAGCTTCCAGCAGGCATAAATAGATTTAAAAGCTTTCCATTAGTCATCAGCTGCTGTCCACATGAAACTCCTGCTCCGACTACCTGTCAAATTCTCAAGTCACACTGAGTCTCTCATGAGGCTTCTGGGTGACCTGCCCCTTTAAGGTTGCTGCTGTATTTCAGCCACAGGCAGCAACTGAAATTCCCCTGCGGTGCTCCAGTGAAGTACGCCAAGTGTGCTCAGCATACACGTGTTATTTCAATTCAGCCCAACAGAAAGACTGGGCACCAAGGTTGTGGCCCGGGTACAACAAACTTGCATGGAACTGTGCCTAAATTGTTCCTGGACAGCGCCGGGAGAGCAATATTGATCTTAGGCTCAATCTACTAAAGGAAAGTAGTCTCTGAAAAGCTGTCATGGCACCGGTCCATCACTATAAAGATAACAGATGTGACCTCATACAAAATGTACACCTCGTGATTGATGTGAGCTATGAAACAGCCAGCATTACATTCGTGTCCTGGTCAGATTGAACTGCGATGCTATTTGCAAGTGCATTAGCAAATCTCATATTGAAACAGTCTTGGTTCAATTATAAATGTGAAACTATAGTCCAGTTTTACTATGGAACTCCACATCAAAGGAATTTTCCAGGTTAAAAAAAAATAGGTCTTGCCCCTTTAACTTATAACACGTAGTTTTGTTAAAAGCGTTTAGCAGAATGTTCACTATCCTACATATGCGCTCAAAGGAACTAAGTTAAAGGTTCTTGTTGTAACACTGCTGTTTTACTATTCTTTGCATTAAATGCTCGATGAATCCTAGTAAATTCTTCGAGAGATAAAGTGGATAAAAAATTGATGAAGCAGAAAAAAAATGCTAATGTAAGATTTAATTCCAGAAACTGGGAGGCCATATTTGTTCAGATTATTAAGTTCTCAGTGTTCAAGACACCAACGAATAAAAACTGGCATCTCACATGGTGACTAATGAGATCTACCAGTGAAATAACATAAGGGCTGACAGCCAGCTAGGCCAACTTGGCAGGTTCCAACCTAGGCATTGACGCATTCATCATCCACTAAACCAATCCACCATTTCTGCAATGCCATTTGTCATTAATTATGCTAATCAGCATACCATTACTCTCTGATGACACTGTAGCAGTTATTAGCTAGTTATGGCTTTCAAATGCGCAACTTATTGAGTATGCAAGAGATGTGCATACATTAGCCTACAGGGAAGAAGTGTCCAATTATAAAGAGAAGAAATTCTCTATTATCTTGCTCTAACAAACCAATTTAGCAATTATAGAAGCCTATGAACTCATATGGGTTTAAGAGCAAGAGCTTAGCATATGAAACAAGGGAACTTTGTTCATTATTATACTCATTCTGATGAAAAGAAATGAAGTGACAAAGCCCAACTCTGCGATTTTGTTAATTACAGGCTTATAACAAGAGCCACAATTATCAAGCAGCAGTGTCCCAATTCTCAAGAGCCCAAATTTCTTTCTACAAAGTCTCGCCAAACGGTGTTTTCATTTCTTCCATTGTATTTCTTAAACATGCTGATAGAATAATAAAACTGCCCTCGTTTTTACTGAAAAAAAGCGAGCACCTTAACGGCACTCTGTATGGCAGAGCAAGGAATTTAAAGTTAAACATCAAACACAGTGTTCTAAAATTACTCGATCGTAAATATTAGTAGACCACAAGGATCAGCAAATTGATTTAGCCATATAAGGTGTGTAATGTATATGAGCTGGGGGGGGGGGGGTAAGGGTTTCAAAATACCAAGAACATTCTCGTACAAGAAAATGCTTTAAAAGTATCACAATATAGCTTATAAGAATTTAGGCTAATTCAGAAGTACTGTGGAAAGCAACTTAACAAATAAAATAATCTAAGACTAACATGTACAATTTACATGTCATACATGGGTACATAGACATTAGTTTTACCATTCACTTTTTGTTCATGAAATTAATTGATTCTGCATGTTCTCGTCTTACATGACATCACAACATTATGACAGAAGCTATCTTGAATTGAAATTGGAGATATCTTTAACACAAATCAGATTTCAATATTCAGCGGATGTGACTGAACTTGTATGAATGCTCGGACTAATTTTATTTTTACATTTATTCACTGACAAATAAAATAGGCTTAGGTGATGTGCAGTATTTCTGCAGAAAACATATTTTAAAATGTTTTCATTTAATAAAACACTTTGTAAATGCCAATAGGAATAGGACTTCCCTAGCACTTGCCCCATACCAAAATACCTCACATGGTCACATGGAGGCCATCAAACTGACTCCAGCTATATATTCAGCCAGCATTTATTAAGATGATCAGTGCCCTCATCTAGATTCCAAGCAGAGCTTCCAGTCTTTTAATAATTTGGCTAAACAGCAAAGTATATCGATGTGCCTAACATTCATGCAATTTAACAGGAGTGTATTTTTTCCTTTTAAACACATTTCCACACAATATTAACTGAACAAAAACCTCCAATTTAGATGCTATGCAATGACAATGGTATTTTAACATTTACAAACAACTGTTCCTACAGGGGGAAAAAAAATCAGACTACATTGTCTCTGTTATCAAACACAAATAAAACAAACTTTCCCAGGTAGTGTACCAAAATAGTGCAAAAGCAGCATTACCACCCCGAACGTGCTGTGCCTGTTGCAATTGCAAATGCTATAGAGCCTTCCCTCGTGATAAACCAGCCTACTGTATACAACACTAATTAAAGGTAAAATCTCATCCTTTGTCTGTTGGTCCATAAGTACTTGCAACATTATTCAACAAGCTCATTTTTTGCACAGATTTTAAACAAAAAGGGTTCCCTGTTCATATTACTTAATAATATATACACTGGATGACAACTCACAGATCTCTGAACAATTCTAATAGTCCATCATTCTGATGTTTACGAAAATTATTTACAGCAGAGGATGAGTTCTGTTGCGTAGGAAAACAATTAAGCCTGCATTCATTTAATTGAAGTCCATTTCTTAAGTCTGGTACTAAGAGAAGAATGCCCTAAGCAGGCTTACACCATTCACACAAGAAAATTATCACACTTTGTGAGTTCAATATGGATTAAGTAATCATTAATACTGCTGTAGTAAATGGGCCTATTAAAAAATCTTCAAAAAAAATTAAATGTCTGCACATAAATCTCTTTAAACTATATTTAATGGGTCTATTTAATCTGCATATTAAACACTAGATCAACAAGCCCCTAATGAGGCCTCTGCAAGGTTTCAGAGAAAAGTACCTTTCAGTTCAGTATTTTTGGGTTGAATCTTTCTGGCTCAGTGGTTTACCTTTGATAAAATAACAGTTGCATTTATAAATTGGTGAAATTTGCACAATAACTGCATTTTCATTATAAGGCACCAGCTTGGTGATTCAACTCACCAGTTTAGCATTCTTGATAGAACTCACTAATAAAATGCCTTGATCTATATAGCATTGCATTTTCAAATGTGAAACACAGCTACTGCAGTTCTTATCGGGAGATGAAAATTTGTGAACCATTAGATCAATACAAATAAAAGTTTAAAATTTAGTTAATTTGAATTAGTCTTAATTGCTTCTTACTTTGTGGTAATGGTACAGCACAAAGAAGGAGCTATTGGTATCACAGGTTAATAATGTTTAATGAGTAATTAGGGCATGCAATTGTTTTGCAACATAGAATGGCTAAATCACAACAATCATCATCAGCACATAGCGCTTATTATAAAACAGCGATAGACTTGCTTAGCCAACTGTTAAAATTGAAAGATCCATTAAGTATAAGAATTTGAAAAAAAAATACAACACCATGGGGCATATTTCCATGTGCAATATCAGCAATGTGCTGATGGAAAGCCCAAACCATTTTCAGGTTCAGCCTTCATTTAAATTTTATTGACAAGCTACAGGTATCAAGAGAAAAATCAATAACTAACCAAAACTTCTCATTTTACAGAATCTAAAACTGTTAAATAAAGAACTGGCCTGACATTAATGAGTGGGGAGAGGAAGGGACGAGGCAGCATGTTTGGGTAATGTTTGAGAAGTTCAAACCAACTAGATTTTGTTACACATCCATTGAAATCAATTGCAGTTAACCAATAGTTGTTCTCTGCTGCATTCTTGAGGAGACAACCTATGTTAATTGCCACAGGCTCAGTGGTTAGCACTGCTGCCTCCCAACGCCAGGGACCCAAATTCGATTCCCAGCTTGGGTCACTGTCTGTGCAGAGTCTGCACGTTCTCCCTGTGTCTGTGTGGGTTTCCCCCAGGTGCTCCGGTTTCCTCCCACTGTCCAAAAGACGTGCTGGTTAGGTGCATTGGCCATGCTAAATTCTCCCTCAGTGTACCCGAACAGGCGCCCGAGTGTGGCAACTAGGGGATTTTCACAGTAACTTCACTGCAGTTTTGATGCAAGCCTAATTGCAACACTAATGAATAAACTTAAACTAAACTGAACTGAACAGACATCGGCTGGTGCCCACTACATTGATGAATACTTTCATGTTGTCCTGACTAAATCATAACAAAACATTCATCCTGATCCTGTTAGAAATATTAACAAACTGGTCTAAAGATCCTGCAACATTAATAAATTGCCTGATGTATCCATAGGGGTAGTCACAGTTTACAAATTTGAAGGGTAGGAAGCAGGTCATCAATGTCACCTCGGTGCAAAAATAGGTGAAGTTGGAACACATTGGCCTACATTTCACCCTACACGTAAATAGACAGAGCTTTGCTTGGGTAGGAAGGTGGGAAATATGATTATGTTTTGGTCAACCGATTATTTGGCCAGCATTAGGTGTTATGACATGACCGAGAGCAAATAACATGCTCCCACAACAACTTACATATTTTAAACTGTGGCAATCGTCAAGCTTCATTTCACTGCACACTACACGGTAACCTCATACCAGCAATTACATTATGAATTCAACTGTTGAAATAATACGACAGTAAAATTTCTGTTATCCGGCACTCTACTAACCAGAATTCTGGGGTGTTGGGTCTGTTTTGGATTGGAGATGTCAAACTCACCAGGAATAAGTTATCAATGGCTTGTCCTCACTCCAGTATCAGCCTCCCACCATTCTGCAGCATCTTTTCTCCTTGGCACCATTCACTCGATTTACGCGCTCCCATAGTTCTCAAGATCTCAACACCCACGTAACCATTCTGGAGCTCTCTCATTCGATGAAAATACGGAAGCCACCTCATATCTCAGTTAACCAGCATATTTGATGAACTAGCAGCTCCTAATCCTGGAACATGCCGGATAACAGAGATTTTTCGGCACTACTACAACAGCTTTGATGAAGGGTCATCCTGACTCGAAACGTTGGCTCTATTCTCTCTCCGCAGATGCTGCCAGACCTGCTGAGTTTTTCCAGCATTGTTTCAGATTCCAGCATCTGCAGGATTTTTCTTTAATAACATACTTAATGGAGGCGAGAACTACAGCATGATGTCTCAACCCAAAAATTCACACAATTTAATGCTTTCTCTTAATAATGGTATTCAAGGTGAAGAGATCTGGAAATTAAAGTTGCAATTTGATCATTAGTATCTATTTTGCTAAATCAAATGTATTAGGCAATCAATGCTACTAAAGGTGTTCAGTTGATCGATCAATCAAAAATGTAGAATTCATGACCAATGTCAAATAAAATTCTCAGCACCCTGACTATACATTGCATAACGACTCACTGAAATCAGTATTACAGGGAGGAAGAGAAATGTCTGGATATATCAACTTTTTCAACATTTGTCACAGTACTGATTATGTTGCTCATTTTCCACATAAATATAATAAAACAGAATCCCAAATCATCATTTTGATATACAAAATCAAACTCACCATTAGAAATTATGGGCTAGATTCTCTGACCTTGTCTAAGCTTGGGTCTGTTGGGATTTTACCATCCCGCTGCAGTGAACGGAGATTTGGCTGGGCGCCAAATTCTCTGACTTCGCTGCAGCGAGAGCGTGGCGAGAATAGCCGGTAAGCCCACGCCCTATACATTTTTAAAAATTACCAAGAGCTATAAAAGTCGAATTACAGCTGTGAATTCCTCACAGCGCAAAGACCTGGGATGATAAAGGTGCTTCCTCAGGAAGAATAAGGGGGAAAGAGAGAAGGGGGGGTGGGGGAAACAACATTTAAATCCTGAGTAAGAGTTATTCTACTCCTGTTCATTCCCACTTTCCAAACCCGAGCCACAGCATTGTATTTGTTAGAAGACATTAATGGAAAGGAAAACCATTTTCCAACAAACTTGTTGGGAAAGGCATTGGCAGAACACTGGAATGAGGTTGTCTGGCCACTCCCATAATGGGGAAATGGGGTGTTGCTTTGAAAAAAAGCAGTGCTTCAAATTGTGGTGTTCATTCATTTATGGTTTAATATGCCAAACCATTCTTTGAAAAATCAACAGAAATAGCCCGAACAGCTGTTTGTGTTCATCAACATCACCTAGCTGGTTAAGCTAACAGAGGAAGAGCAGCACGTTATAGTATACGTTTTGAACACTTTGAAATTTTTTTAAAAAGGAATGAGAAAACATGCCAGACTCGTGTAGAAAACAGAACCAAGCTTAGACATTTAATGAGCCAGTGAGGGGAGGAACTCGGGTGAAAATTAATTTTGAGGTTACAATAAATGATGTACCTCTGTAGGAGAGATAAAAGATTGTATGCAAAAATTAATTTTATTTGAATTCTATCAAAATAACAAAACCAAACAAAAAAAAAATCAGCATGAAAAGTAATTTTGCATAATCAGAATGCACCATCTGGAACAATTAGCCGAATTCCTTCAATTCTGTGGAACTATGAAAATCAGTCATATCTTATTATTAAAGATCTGGAATTATACATGTAATAAATCCTCAAAAAAATGAAGCATGCCATTGCCTGTCAAGGCTATTTTTACTTCAACTACTGAAGAAAGCCTGATAAGCTGAAAAGAACAGATTAATATATGCAAATCACATCCTGCATTTAAAAGCCCACAACTGTCTACACTTTCTGTCCCTTATTGCTGCCTTTATGTTTTATTCATATAACAGCTCACCTGTCACTTCATAAGCTATAATATTATGGGGGTATTATTAAACAGCATAAAAGCAGTGCCTTAATTGGAAAGCTTCATTGCATTTTCCAATTATTTGGAGTAAATTAAAAGCAGATGCACATACTTTAATAAGGACTCTAATATTGGTTCCAGGAAATCAAAATTCATTGTCATCTTGCTGCTCTGATATTTTCCGAACTACCCTCAATTTTACTGGTTTAAAAGGAAAACCTGTCTACACAGTCTGTTAATTGTCAGTCATCTAAAGGCTATTAAAATAATTGGATCTCATAGTAGGTTCCATCCACATTAAAAGCCAAGATATGAATGCTTTGCAAGGTTTTTTTTCATGTAACAGTAAAAATACTCGAAGTTTTATAAGCTTATGGTTCTCAGTTAAATCGCAATATTATAAAATCCTTGAACTATTCAATTATTTTTCACCTAATCTAAAATGGCTTGCGAAAACACATGGAACAGCACAAATCCATCCCAAAACATTTTCCCCAATTTGGGAAACCATAATTCATTCCAAAACACTTTCCCCAATTTGGGAACGCATAATTCATATGTGATGCACATTTTGCAACATCCAAACTCATGTGCTACATTGCATAAAGTTGGTTTTGGAACAAGAGCATAACAAGACATTGCACAAGCAGGGTGTAATTTTTCAAGGTATGAACGCTGTAAATTAATCCTTTGGTTCCAAGAAGAAGAAAAATTGCAGCTAAACTTTAATGCAAGTAACTTAGCAAAAACAATTTGATGACTAGTGCTTTGAACTATTGAACTGACTTCAGCTCTCAAGATTAAACAAATGTGTACTTAACATCTGCATCATTATTTGTTCTTTTTTTCTTCATAATCAATTTTTCTATCTGAATATGGTGCTTCTTTTACCAGGTATAAATCAGTAGAAACATTTGAAGCCATTTCAGAGGATGATCCAATGACCAAACCTAATGCTGAAATTTCAGCCTCACAGTGGTTAGCAGTTAAAAAGTTAACATTTTGTAATTTTTGTTTTAAACACCTTAATATTACTAATCAGAAACCAGCTTTGTCCCACCTTTAATGACTCCCAACCCTCATTTTCCTAGGTGCCAAAACGTAACTTGGTAGTCCATCTCAAGATGTGCTTGCCTATTAATGACTGACGTACCTACATTGCAAATTCTGTCCACTGCCCTTACTAATAATGGATTTAGCAATAAGCCTGTGTGAGAGTGACTAGGTTGCATTGCCATGATAGAGCACAGTTTGAAATTCTCAAAGAGAAGGTTGCATCAGGGACTCATTGAGAGCAAGAAATCAGAGAGCATCAAACTTTGAGTAGCACGGTAAGAAGTCTCACAACGCCAGGTTAAAGTCCAGCAGGTTTATTTGGAATCACGAGCTTTTGGAGTCCACTCACCCGATGAAGGAGCAGCGCTCCGAAAGCTTGTGTTTCCAAATAAACCTGCTGGACTTTAACCTGGCGTTGTGAGACTTCTTACTGTGCCCACCTCAACAAAACACCGGCATCTCCACATTTTGAGTAGCACAGGCAGCCGGTTCAGAATGAAGTTAGCCAATTCTATGGGCAGTAGTTGCCCATGGCACGAGAAAAGACAACCAAAAAACTAGACTGGCACCACATGCCTATCAAAGGATCAATTAGTACTAGATAGTTGAGATTCTATGTTAACATGGGTGTAATTGGATTCAATTAATCAAAAACTCATCTAAAACAAGGTCTAAAAAGTTTTGAAATCTCACTCTGCCTAACCCACATGTATACAACTCTGACCATAAAGTGCACAATGCAAACTCAATTTTGCATGCACACTTTTAAATGCCATGTCTTAAATATGAACATCTGGTTATATGTAACATTTTCATCCATCAGAATCAACTGTAACAGCATTCTAATTTAATCAATGCGAGGCGTTACTGCTTTTGAATGGGAAAAATATGCAAGACATTTTAGAGAAAACATTTACAGCCAGTGATGCACTGCACAATCCAGTTCATAACTTGGAAGTCGCCAAGTTTCTTCTAAAATCACTAGATCATGTATAACAAACAGACACATCCTGAAAACTGGGCACATTTTGGAAGCTGGTTCTCTCTTGCAAGTTTCTGCAATTCCAAAATCATAGAATCATAGAATCCTACAGTGCAGAAGGAGGCCATTCGGCCCATTGAGTCTGCACCGACCACAATTCCACCCAGGCCCTATCCCCGTAACCCCATACATTTACCCTAGCTAATCCCCCTGACACTAAGGGGTAATTTAGCACAGCCAATCCACCTAACCTGCATATCTTTTGGACTGTGGGAGGAAACCGGATATGCTCGGAGGAAACCCCACATAGACACGAGGAGAACGTGCAGACTCCGCACAGACAGTGACCCAAGCCGGGAATCGAACCCGGGTCCCTGGCGCTGCGAAGCAGCAGTGCTAACCACTGCGCCACCGTGCTGCCCCTTTTAATCCACAGTGTAAAATGTGAACAGCAAGAGCAGAGAACACTAATTTCACTCCACCAACCTAAAGCTATCTTTTAGTTTCTCTTGCAGTGTGGAAAGCTATTTTCTATCTCTTCAGAACAAAACATTATGACTTCTGCTTGAATATTACATTACAGCTCCATTTCTTCCTTAGTCAGGTCCTCCATCTATAGTATTGAACCATAAAGATTAGCTATTGGTGAGCACGGGAAAATAAAGCTTTCATTTATTTGTATTGCATCAGCGATATTCCAGTTTTAGAAATATTTAACTAAAAACAGATGATATACACATATCCAAACCCAAACATTCAACATTACAGTTGCAGGATACGGAATTTCAGCATTCAACTCGTAAAGTATAGCCAAGAATTAAATGCAACTCCTTTGACGAAACAGAAGATATGAAAGAGTAAGGTTCACAAAGTGCGACAGATATTACTCTCTGAATTTCTCTCACTGGATTATTTTGTGCCAAATGATGGCACTTTAGATAGAAACTAAGCTTAAAATGACAAAAATGCACCACTCTTCTGTGATTTCAAAATTGCCATCTCATGCTTGGACCTTTACAAAGTATATCCATTTGCTGGTAGTAGACTGCAACTTGACAAGTGTACTGCCAGTGCTGTATGCTGAAGCCCAAAGTCCATTTATTCAACAATGGAAAGGCACTTCAAGTATTTCAATTTTCAGCAGAAACAAAATTGAGGAATAATTGGAAGGCGGTAATCATTTCCTACTTAACCATTTGACAATTATAGCAGTACTTCTGGAACAATAAATATGGTCATGTTATGAGTGCTCATTAATTCAATGAAATCGCCTAATTAGCACTTACCTGCTGTTCCCATCATTTTCTTTCCCAGCACAGTCTTCCTTCTCCCACTTCCTGAAAAACTCTTCCTCGAGTCTCTCAAAAAACATCGCCAGTTTTTTCTAAATTTTAGGAAGAAGTTAAAAGTGACCAACCTTTCTAACACCCCCAACTGCATTGGCTACACTTCATCCCAACCCATTTCCTGCAAGGGCTCTATTCCATGCTCCCAGTTTCTCTGCCTCATTCATGCGCCTTCTGGCAATGCAATCTTCCATTTTGTCTTTCTTTTTCCTCAGTTGAGGATCAAGGGCTTTTTCAATGGTGTCCATTCCATTCCTCTCACACCTACCCCTCCATCCTAGGACTACAATCGAGTTCCCGTTGTATTCATCTTGCATCCCACCAGTCTCCAACATTCAGCAGACCATTCTCCATTCTTCCTGCTGCGATCAACATGATACCATCTCCTCTTCTTCTTCCGTTCAGCATTCCAAAGGGACCATTCCATCCCTGAACCTTAGTCTACTCCTCAAGTCACCCCAACACTCCCTCCCCCTCCCATGCAAACATATGGCATATAATACCACTCCTATCAGGTAAAATGGTGATTAAGCTGTACTTCTTTCAATTCAGTATAATGTACTTATAATGCAATCTCTTCTACTCGAGAGAGCAGTGAAATGACAACCACAGTTTGGATAATTTCTTTGCAGGACCTCTCCATTTAATCTACAAGCGTGGCCTTGAGCTACTAGACACCATATCATTTTAGTTCTCCGCCTCACTCCCACCTGGATAAGTCAGTGGTCCTTGGTGTCCTACACTGTTCCAATGGAATTCAATGTAAACTCGAGAACAGCACCTCATCTTTTGATTAGGGCTGTTACAGACGCAAGATTGAGTCCAACAATTTTAAATCCTAACCTCAAGTCTCCATTATTCTTTGGACAGCAACAGTTGGTCTGGACCCATCCTTTGTTATCCCATTACCACCCCATTTTGCCTTATGGCATTAACCCTTTGGACATTTATCCTTTTACCTTGCATCCTTTCACAGACCTTCCCTTCCCTCTTTTTGTTTTCTTCTCCCTGCCTCTGTAATGGGCTGTAAGCACTAAACATCTCTAATTTCTTCCAGTTCTAATGAAAAGTCATCAAGCTAAAAACCCCAACTGTTTCTCCCTCCAGAGATGCTGCCTGCCACCAAGTACTTCCAGTATTTATTTTATTATTTCCAGCATTTTTTTTTTTAACATGTCAAATTTTCAACATCTGCAATATTTTACTAATCAGTCCTACAACTTTGGGATTACTGATTACAAGAAAACTAACGAGTCTAAAAATTGATATGCAGTGAAGGCTGAAAGTTTATTTTGATGGAGAAAATATTCGCACAGGAAGCCCGTGTTCCACAGTTTATATATTTTCTTTCCACTGAAACTGAGCTAGAAATCCACAAAAAAAAACATACACCTATTTCCTCGGCATTAATGCTATGCGTTCTATAGAAAGGTCTTTCCATTTTACCCAGATGAACCACATTCACAGCAAATTTCAACTGTAATTTTCTAGAAATTACATTACCAACTTGCTTATGATATTAGTATTAGCTGCCTCATTCCGGCTTTCATCACCTAAAGACAATGGTCAATGGTTCCCAAATCTGGTTAGATTTATTAGCAGGTGGAGTCATAGCACACACTAAATGCTGACTTGGGTTTTAAGTTGCCTTTGAGGTAGTTTGCCAATTCATTTCAAAGCTGTCACATAATTGAAGTTTTAATGCAACTAGTAGCTCCTTAATTGAAGGGTCAGCATACTGTTACTAATTAAAAACTGCAGATTTTTTGTGACAAATGTTTTGAGTAGTGTACATTTCCACCAGCTTCTACAGCACAAATAATTAGCCACTTTATTGCTCCATAAATTATATATTTTCCAAGGAATAAAATGACACAAACATATATTGGTTTCAACGGCTTTTTACAACCAATAACTGTAACAGCTGTCTCATACTCCATCAATACGAGACATTAAAGCACTATTGCTCAAGGAATTTATTAAGAAATGCATTCTGTACTGTAAAATCTCCCAAAATGACGCACATAAACTTCTGTACTGCTGAGTCGAGCTCAATATATGCCAATTTGTTAAAGACACAGTTCTAAAAGAAATTATATAAATCTATCAGCTAAACAGTAGGATATTAAGAGGATTTTCTTTGTGAAAACTGCTGAAACTATGCAGTTTATGCACAGAAATATCTGACCAATGACCCACTGGTAAGAAGTACATTATGAGAATTTACAGCGCATTACAGACAGCATCTGCACATCATTGTCAGCTTATCTACTTAACTAACTATGTCACTAGTGAAAAGAACAACTGCCTAAACTTTCAAACTTGCAAGTGACCTGGGCTAGGGATGACTGACTGTCCTCCACAATATACTCACCCTCTTGGAGAGAGAAGTTACCTTTCATTTAGAATCTTGACTCAGTAGAGATCATTATAACAACACTGGGCACTGAATCGGTGTACCATAGCACTTATATTTGTGCTTCAAATTGTGGCACGGTGGCTAGCACTGCTCCTCACAGCGCCGGGGACCCAGGTTCGACTCCTAGCTTGGGTGACTGTTTGTGCGGAGTCTGCACATTCTCCCCATGGCTGCACGGATTTCCTCCAGGTGCTCCGGTTTCCTCCCACAGTCCTAAAGACGTGCTGGTTAGGTGCGTTGGTCATGCTAAATTCTCCGTCAGTGTACCCGAACAGGCGCCAGAGTGTGGCGACTAGGGGATTGTCACAGTAACTTCTTTGCCGTGTTAGTGTAAGGCTACTTGTGACACAAATAAATAAACTTTAAAACTTTAAATTACCGTGCCATCAAAATGCTTCCTCTTTTTGAAAGAGCTCATATTTTATCTGTATTCCCAAAGTATAAACTTTTTTCATAAAGTAGCAAATGGGAGAGCAGCAGACCAATTGGTCATGCAAAAGCCCCTAGCACAGCAGAACTACAGTATAGAAGGGAGTATGATTTGAATAACAATGGGAAAATGGATACTGAAGCAACAACCAAGGCTCACTGTGAAGAGATGGAAAGCAGCATTGAAGAAAAGTCCACTTTTACTGCTAATAGCAATTTCAGAGAAGGCGGCTTGGTCTAAAGAGATACTGGCCACATTGGAGACCAACAGGAGCAGAACCCCTCAGGCTGAATGACTCAGAATGCACACAGTGAATATTATATACATCTTAGTTGTACTGAAGCATCTCGGGGCGCAACTTGTTCTATGTAGACAACCTCTCAAATAACTTTGCAACATGTTTAAAATTTAAAATTCATTTATTAGTGTCATAAGTCGGCTTACATTAACACTGCAATGAAGTTACTGTGAAAATCCCCGAGTCGCCACACTCCAGCGCCTGTTCAGGTACACTGAGGGAGAATTTAGCATGGCCAATTCACTAACCAGTACGTCTTTCGGACTGTGGGAGGAAACCGGAGCAGCCGGAGGAAACCCACGCAGACATGGCGAGAATATGCAGAATCCGCACAGACACTGACCCAAGCTGGGAATCGAACATGGGTCCCTGGCGCTGTGAGGCAGCAGTGCTAACCACTGTGCCCTACTTAGGACAAACAGTTCATTTCTTATGTGTTAGTTGGGACTGTCAAGACTGATGGTTCCTGCACTGAAGTCTGTATTCGCTTGCTGCATATCTAATTCAAGTTGCAGGCAGAATACACATGGCATATGTGCCAGGTACCTCGCAACTTCATTCCATCAGCTAAACATTTCTGGCAGGACAGTAAAACAAAGGATTACTAATTTATGATGCCTCTTCACAAAGCTGGAAAGTTATAGTTTGCTTAAAGAGGAAAGATTATACCAATCATCTTAATTATGACGTTATAATGGTACTAAAAGAACACATTGTAAACAATGCCAACAGAAAGTAGCACAAAAATAAAAAAGGCCAACACATGTTTGAAAACTATTCCTCTCTTGATACAAACCAGGTCTTCCAATAACTACAGCATCATAACAGCACAACTTGAATCAAGAATGACATCGATCCAAGGTTTCAATATTTTCCACTATGAATGCCAATAAGCAAATAGCGCACAAACAGGAGAAGTGTCAGAATACACATATTTTGTTAATACGTGACACAAGCTGCAACATCTGCAACAACCCAGAACCAAATGAATTTGACACATTCTATTCGAAATCCTGTTCCTGGTTTTGCTGTTGCGAGTGACTGAAGGCTTAATCAAGGAAGCAGGCAATTCATCAATCCCAACAACCCTGCTTCCGGATGCCTGACAGCACCCACATGTTTTTTTTCCAAGAGTAAACCTGCCCACCTGTCAACACCACCACAGCAACAAACATAAAACATATGATTAATGGTAAATGTGTTAATTTACAAGTGTAGGCTATTAACAATGCCTGCATCCCCCCCACCCCCTCCCAATCAAAAGTGAAAATGACCACGTCACTTAATGGGATTAAAAACACAATGTTCTTTATTGGGTCAGCTTTTCACCAAAACTATTTCTCTAAATTTTATGCTCAATGATTTTTAAAGGGCAGAAACAAACACTTCAATTGAGCTACAGCAGCTATGCTTCAATCCTCAATAGCACGTGTTAACTTGGAATAAAGGCTAGTTCAAAAAGAAGTCACAATAGCCAAAGCATGTTGTAGTCAGGTGACCCATGACCTCCCCCCCCCCAAGATTGTTACAGAAATATTGATATTTTTTCATGAGCGTGGGTAAAAACTCAAAATGTGGAAGCCAAGTTTAAAGCTAGCCGGTCTCTGCAATTTGCAAACTGCAGAGCTGGAACAGCAGCCAGGCCTTGGATAATCTACTTCCCATCGAAACCAGACAGGTCTGGAACTGCCAGGCCAGGTGCTAACAACCGCACTGTTGCAGAATGAATAATCGCTTACAGCACCGGTGAATCTGCTTTGTTAGAAGAATGCTACCCAGCCTTGGTTGCACACAGCTCATTAGGAGGCCAGAGGCATAGCATGACCAGGACAGCACTTGCCAGTTGAAGGTTCAAAACTATGTTTGGTGACGTCCAAATATGGAAAGTGGGCACTTCATTGGATCTTCCTGTCCCCGCCTGATGCTAGATTGGACCCAGGCCACAGGATCTTCAAGAAAAGTGTGGAGGGGGAGATAAAAGGGGCAATTTGGAGCCCCAGCTCTCTCTTTCTGTACATTCTTTAATCATGTCTCCAGAGAGCACCTTCGACTGGCAGTTGAGCAGCACAACATCTCCAGCTCCTTGTACCTCGTGGCGAGCATCATCAGACTGACCAAACCCAGAAGACTACCCTGGTGAGACGACTCGAAGATCAGAATCAGCCCTAGATGACAGGAGAAGCCCAAATTGATGACTACAGACCCTGAAACTTTAGGGACCCAGGTTTGATTCCCGGCTTGGGTCACTGTCTGTGTGGAGTTTGCACATTCTCCCCATGTCTGCGTGGTTAGCACTGCAGCCTCACAGCTCCAGGGACCCGGGTTTGATTCCCGGCTTGGGTCATTGTCTGTGTGGAGATTGCACATTCTCCCCATGTCTGCGTGGGTTTCCTCCCACAGTCCAAAAGTAAGGTGCATTGGCCATGCTAAATTGCCCCGTAGTGTCCTGACATGTATAGGTTAGAGGGATTAGTGGGGTAAATATGTGGGATTATGGGGATAGGGCCTGGGTGGGATTGTTGTCAGTGCAGACTCGATGGGCCGAATGGCGGCCTCCTGCATTGTAGGGTTTCTATGTTTCAGTCAACCCTGTCCCAGCCTTATTGACTGAGTATTACCAGTCTTTTCAGACAAACAAGTTCAAATACAGTGATAGGGACCTGTGGATAGGGTGCAGTGAATCCTCGGAAGCACTTGTCAGAAGTAGATAGCTGGTGTAGATTTGAGACTGTTTACTGAAGAGTCTTGTGACGAGACTGATAGAGTTTATTGGAGTTTAATTTAAGTGCAATAGTAGAGTCTGATAAATATTGCTTTTGCTTGATAAAGTGCTCAATAAATCACAGAATTATATAGCTCAGAAAAGGCACATCGAGTCCCATGCCGACACATTACAAACACCTGAACTCCCACCTAATCCCATCTGCCAGCATGTGGCCCATAGCCCTGAATGTTATGATGTGCCAAGTTGTGTTGGACCTTCACCTGACTCTTGATCTAGGGACTCATGTTCCCTCGGTCTATCTCACCGTGTATTGCGCCCCGAGTTAAAATGGGTTACTGCAAACTGGTCAAAGGTACCCCTTTCACTTTACAACAATGTAACCTGCTAAATAAATATAACGGCTTTAAAAGTCCACAGATCAGATCAAGATATTGAGTTTTATTTGTTTGCACCCCCATTTTGTAACCACTCAACTGGTAAAGAAAGCACTGAATCCTCATGTCAGTCCTGAGCAATCCAAAAGTAAGCCTTGCAATTCAGAGCTAACGCAATTGTCAGTCTTATTAAAAAACTGAAACAATTGCTCACAGTTTCTTTTCAACTTCATTATTGGTCCATGGACTGGATATGAAAAACAAACTTTTTTAAAAAAAGAAATAGATACGAAAACAGTCATTTGCTTCGCTGCTGGAGATTTCAAAATAGCGATACAGAGAGCAAGGCATTAATAAGGAATGTTCTGAAAATAAGGAAGAGGAGCTGTATTCAATAAAATAACATAATCTTGCCAAGAGTCTCCTTAATTTCATGGAGACAAATGTTCCCTAGAAATGGGAACAGATAGTATGAAAAAACACCCCTGAAGCACTTTTGGAGGTCAAAAGGGTAAGCTATTTTGAAAAGAAAGCAGCTGGATATTATTTGCATTGCACTCATGTCTTCGGGTGACTTGATGGCACCTGGCAACTTGGGCCACCTAATTATATTGCGAGATTATTTCTTGTTCAACGAAATTGATCAAACCGTATCATTAAAAACACTACTTTCACAAATAAGTGATGCTAATATGGCATATAATAGCACTTGACCTGAAAGAGAAATGTTTCGGTGCGGATCCCCCACATACTGGAACACTCACCTGATATGGCGTATAGGTTGGAGGTCTGGTGTTCAAAGTCAGGTCTGGTGCCGTGCATCTTACCTCGGAAGCTAGCAGGAAGTGTCAGGGATATGTGCCTGGAACAAGACAAAATCATATTTCCCATCAAAATAGGGGATTTCAAGCGACAGTCATCCTGGTCATTTTTTTTATTGTTAAGTTGACATTTTCTTGGTCAACAACAGAAAATGCTGTAAAATCTCAGCGGGTCTGACAGCAACCATGGTGAGAGAATAGAGCTAATGTTTCGTGTCTGGATGACCCTTCGTCACAGCTGAAGACAATAGAAAATAGGGTGGTATTTATACTGTTTAACTCTTCACCATTTCTCTTCCAGGAATGCCTACCCTAAGGAACAGTAAGAAGTCTCACAACACCAGGTTAAAGTCCAACAGGTTTATTTGGAATCACGAGCTTTCGGAGCTCCACTCACTTGATTAAGGAGCAGCGCTCCGAAAGCTCGTGATACCAAATAAACCTGTAGGGCGTTAACCTGGTGTTGTGTGCCTTCTTACTGTGCCCACACCAGTGTAATGCCAGCATCTCCACATCATGGCTACCCAAGGAAGTACTGCTCTCCTCTCTGACAGGATTTCCATTCGTCTCTTTCACCCTGTCCACCTTCACTGGCGTCCATTTCCCTCCTGGTGTTTGACAAGGTGTTTATTAAAACTTGCTTTCACAGCCATATTTCCTTCCTCAGCGACTGTCTCTGTCTCCTACTCACCCCCCGTGGATTCCAGCTGAAGTTCCACCCCTCATCTTTCAAATCCACCCAGGATTACCGGTATCTCCAGGACATACAACATTCCTCGGCCTGCTATTTTCGGCACATCCGGAGATCTACGCGCCACCATATGCACGCACTCAATATCTATCTCCAGCAGCACCAACTCACTCTGTCTCAGAGCTGTCCTTATCCCCAGTTTCATTTCATTCTTTGTCTTATCCGATGCCTGAATAGAAACTTTTTCTCTCCCTTTCAAGTGTTAAGGAACATTAGCGGCAGCAATCATTGATACCAACCCCCATCCAGGGAACCTGCACTCTTTCCAGTCCCTCAAACCCCATCCCTCTTAACCCCAGCGCTTGCTGCGTGTTCACCACACCCTCTGACCTTTCACTCTGAGGCTGAACGTGCTGTACTCAGCGAAGGACTCCTGCTTCTTACCCTTACATCCTCACCGCAACAAATTTAGGATTCGACATGATGCTGAAACTAGTCTTCTGCCTCCATTGTCTCCGTGCTTGCTTCTTTGCACCCCCCCCCCCCATTCAATGGATTCTATCACCCGCTTCCAGTATTCTCCCTCCGCCTGGACCTCTCCCTCCAGCCTCTTAACTGTTCTTGAGCTTTTTGTTGAGGACCGTCGGCGTGACATCAGCTGTCTCAATTTCTCTGCTCCTCTCATCCACTCTAACCTGTCTCCTTCTGAACTTGCGGCACTTTGCTCTGTCAGGCCCAACCCTGACTTTGTCATCAAACCCATTGACAAGGGTGGGGCTGCTGTTGTCTGGCGTACTCATCTCTTCCTCAGAGGCTGAGTGCCAACTCTCAGACATTTCCTCCTACCTCCCCCTGGACTATGTCCCCACCACTGAAAAGCCATTGTTTTCAGGACTATCACTGACCTCATCTCCCCCAGAGATCTTCACTCCACAGCTTCCAACCTCAGTCTCCCAATTCCGGACAGCCCGCTTTTAGCTCCTTACCAAAACCCACAAACAGGACTGTCCCGGTAGGCCCATCATGTCAGCCTGTTCCTGCCCTACTGAACTAACTTCTCTGTATCTTGACTCCATCCTCTCTCCCCTTATCTAATCTCTTCCCACCTACATTTGTGATTCCTCTGATGCCCTACATCATCTCAACAATCCCCAGATGGCGTCTCAATGACAGCTCCTCACACCCTGCTCCCTGAAAGGACACCATCCCATTTTCTCTGCCTCCGTTGCATCTGTTCTGGTGATGCCACCTTAGAAAATTGTGCTTCTGACAGGTCTGCCTTTTTCCTTAACCGAGGTTCTCCCCAACCTGTGGTTGACGGGGCACTCAACCAGATTCAACCCATTTCCCGCACCTCTGCCCTCACCTCTTCCCTTCCCTCTCAGTACCATGATAGGGCACCCCTTGCACTCACTTTCCACTCCACCAACTTCCGCATTCAAAGGATCATCCTCCACTATTTCCGCCAACTCCAGAATGATGCTACCACAATATACATCTTCCCCTCACCTCCATCGGCATACTGCAGGGACTTCTCCCTCCATGATATCGAGGTCCGCTCCATCATGCCCAGCTCCTCACCAAACCCCCCCGCCCCCCCAAAATTCATCACTCCTGACCCCCTTCCCACAGCTCCTTCCCTTGTAATCGCAGAAGATGCAAAACTGACCCCACACCTCCTCACCATTCAAGGCCCAACGCACTCCTATCAGGTTAAGCAGTGTTTCAATTGCACCTCCTTCAATTTGGTCTATTGTATTTGCTGCTCCCAATGTGGCCTCCTCTGCTCTAGATAGACTAAACGCAAACTGGATGATCGCATTGCAGAATACCTTTGCTCAGTGCACAAGCGTAACCCCAACCTTCCTGTTGCTTGCCATTTTAATTCAGCACCTTGCTCTCATGCCCACATGTCCGTCCTTGGTCTGTTGCAATGCTCCAGTTAAACTCAATGCAAGCCGGAGGAACAGAATCTCATCTTCAGATTAGGCACATTACAACCCTCAGGACTCATTAATGAGTTCAACAACTTTAGACTGTAACCTTTCTCCTCCATCTTAAACGCCTTTTAAAGAATACCATATATTTGTCACAATGCCGCCCGCACGCACCCACCCACCCCCCCCCCCAAAAGAAAACAGCCATCTGTCTTTTGTTCTTAAGATTGCTACATCTTGTTGCAATCTCTCACAATTGTAGTTTAATATTGAACACATTTCTCCCTCTTTAGTTCTGATTAAGAGCCAAATGCACTCGAAACATTAACCCTGTTTTCTCTGCCTACAGATGTTGCCAGACCTGCTGAGTTTTTCCAACATTCTCTGTTCTTGTTACTATCTAAATCAAAGCTTGTTCAATTTCTTTTCAAGTCACAGAGGCTCTGTATATCAGTAACGATCAAGTATGTACCTAATGTCAGTTTTAAATCAAAAATTGCCGCGCAAATTTCATATGAAAATATTTGTTTTTGAACACGAAATGACATCAAGTCTCAAGTCAAGTAAACAAGTACTGCAATCATATTCAGACAACAAACATAATCCATGAAAAAAAAGTTCTATTCAAAGCTTAGTGAAGGATTTTGTAGAGTTAAGTTTCAAGCCAATTCCTCAGTCTCTCAGAATACAAATATTTTAAAGACTCAAGTTAAACTCATGAGATAAAGACAGTTGCATAGTGAAGGAAATCTTTTAAAGTAAAGTTTAGTTATCAGTCACAAGTAAGGCTTACATCAATACTGCAATGAAGTTACTGTGAAATTTCCCCTAGTCACCACATTCCGGCGCCTGTTCGGGCCAATGCACCTAACCAACACATCTTTCAGACTGTGGGAGGAAACCGGAGCACCCGGAGGAAACCCATGCAGACACAGGGAGAATGTGCAGACTCCACACAGACAGTGACCCAAGCCGGGAATCGAACCCGGGTCTCTGGCGCCATGAGGCAGCAGTGCTAACCACTGTGCCACCCTGACTGTGTCAGCGATATATTTAATTTGGTGTTTTCACTCCGTGAGAGCTGGATTTAAATAAAGTGGTCCAACCCAAGTTCACAGGTGATGTTCAATTGAAAGTCAGCTTAATGTTCTTAAAGCTAATGGCCGGAATTATCCGGCCATTCACGCCAGCAGGATTCTCCAGTCCCGCCGGCAGCGCACCTCCACCCGCGGGTTTCCCGCCAGCATGAGGTGATGTCAATCGGAATTCCCAATGACAGCGATGATTCTCTGGCCTCCCAGCTCAGTGTTTCCCACCAGCAGCAAACAATGTGCCATCTCCCGCTGGCGGGAAACACTGAGCTGGGAGGCCAGAGAATCTTACCCCACATTTTTAAAAAAGCTTGATCTGGCATTACGGAACTTAAAAAAGTAGCATCTCTTTTTCTGTCTTCAAATATGCAACATCCATAGAACATCGATGAAACTCAATGCTATTATTCAAAAACCGAGATTCAAGAATCAATGTAAACCGAGTTTAGAAATCTGTTTAATTTGCGATAATTTGCAGAAAATGTACATTTCTACAGCGGACACTATGTGCTCGAATTCTTCAAAGGAAAGCACATGGGCAGCCTCTATTTGCAAAGAGAATTTATGAATTCTTGTTAGAATGTAATTCACAAAAAGGATGCCTTGAAATAATCTTTAAAAAGCACAGGATTTTGAAAAGTAGCAGCTAATTCTTAGGAAAACTTCTTTGTTCTCCCCAATGATGTGCATCACACTACATTTTCTCAGGTATGTCTTAGGTTCCCATCACCCCATTAATTTAAACTCGCATGGTCCAAGACTGAGCACAGGTTGGTTGTGAATTTTAAAAAGCTGGCATCAATCTCACAAGAGCAATTGCTGGTTTTAATGAACATTTCCCTTCCATTAATATCTTTGTGAAAGGCTTGTTCCAGTTTTTAAATAGTAAATTGCTCGGAAACCGAGAGCAGACGTGGCTGACAAATGTGATGACTTTAAACATGTCTCTTTTCATGGAAACTGCAAACCAATAGCATTTGAAAACAAAATCCACCCGATAATCCCTTTTGAAAAGTAAGTTCTCTACTGTCTTTTATATGCACAAAATGAAACTCTCGGTCTACGACTATTTGAAATGAGCCGCACCTCAGTGGTGGCACTCTCGGCTCTTAAATTAGGAAGTCGTGTGTACAAGCCCCACTCCAGAGATTTGGCCACATAATCCAGACTGACGTTTCCGTGCAGCCCCGAGGGAGAACTGCACTGTTGGAGGTGCCATCTTTTGGATGGGATGTTAAAACAAGACACCATCTAGTGACTGGGGTTTATGTAAAAAATCCCACAGCTCTTTTGGGTTTTGAAATTCCACAGTATTTCTCATAAAACAGGCCTCCTGGCGTCCTCGCTAATATTTTTCCCTCAAGCATCATCAACAAAATAAGTTATCTGGTTATTTATCTCATTATGGTTTTTAGGACCTTGGGTGGGAATACTGGCTGCCATGTTTCATACATTGCAACAATGACTACACGGTAAAAATACTTAATTAGCTGTAAAGTACTTAGGAATATCCTGCGGTTGTGAAAAACACAATCTGAAAGCTCAATATAAATGTCACGTTTCCCAAAGAAATTTTATATCATTCAACATTTGCAGCGCAGATTTGTGGAAGAGTCACAAACTGTCCTAATTACTTTCAAAAAAGGAACTATGTCACTTATATGGAAGTTATCTAGAAAGCATTGATCCATAAATAGTGTTGCTAAGTTAACAGAAAAATCACATCTACACTTCCTTTCTGGCAATTCTTCACCACAAATTGGTCTGTTCATGATCGATTCTTAATCCTAACACTGCATAGTTTAAAATTCTCTCCCAAGATACAATTCACATTTGAGAAAAACAAAATCTATTAACTACTGTGCTCAGAACTTCATAAGATTTCAAGTAAACATAGTACTAATGATTTCACACATTCATCAATGCGTTCTCTTCAAGTACCTGTATCTGCATGCGTATACTGCGCCCTGCCCTACACTAGCCACATCACTACAAGAGTAGCAAGAACATCCCCATGGACTTGACTACAAGACACAACATTGCCCTTGCTACACCTTGCTAAATAGTTAGAAAAAAAATAAGAAAATTCTTGATTGATCACTTGCATTTATACAGCACCTGATCAAAGCAGTTCTCTTTCTCTGAACTATGATGAAATAGCGTGGTTAGATGAGACAAGCAGAATAGCTATTGTGTGCGCAGCAAGATACAATCAATCGCTTCATCTGTTGTCGGTGGTACTATTTAACACAGTGTTTTTGGAGGATGGGCCGACACAATGCCATACTTGAAATAGTACAAGATCTTTAATGTTCAACGGGACTATCAGAATTGGTACACAAGGACTCTTTTTCAACATTTCATCCAAAGACAGTGCCACCAACAATGTATCATTCCCTCAGTACAGCGGTGGAATGTCAGCTTAGATTATGAAGTCAGGGCTACCACTTTTGGGCTCAAACCCAAGCCTTCTGGTCCAGACTCAAAAATGTCATCAACAGAGCCAACCACGCAGCCATACAAAGACTGACTGTTCCGAAAACACTTTGTTGGTTAATCACTAATAAGTATGAGTCCATCATTTTGCAGAGAGTATAATAAGCCTGGAGATGCGATCAGAATTTCCTTGATGAGAAGAATCTTATCAAGATTTTAAATACAGCAATCCCTAATGTGCCCCTAAAAAATAGCGCGCTAAATGAAAATCATTTATCCATAAGAAAACATGTAATAAGGATGGGTTATGTTCCTGTCCTGTAATTTTTATATTACAAACCTTTTGACTGCCTCGAATTTAATTGGCCGTAAATGCTTGACTAACTTACTAACTCTTTTCACTTAGCTCTTGCTCACCATTTCCCGCTTGCTGCTTCCCTCCTCACGATCCTACTGCTCATAGCTTCATTCCCCAACTCTCTACTTCACTCTCCCAACCCTCCCGCTCACCGCTCCCCTCCTGACACTCAATTAGAAAAAATTAAATCAAAATCCATAACCTTTAGATCAGACCTGGCTAACATCACCAAAGGAAGCCTGCATTTGTATTGCGCTATTGTTCGTCATAGTAGCTGTAGACTGCCAAGTGGAGCACACAACTTCCTCCTGTGGCTACTTTGTCATATTTAACAAGCTCATGAGCTGAATCTGTTCAATCATAACATAAGGGCTAAAAATTAACATAGTAAAGTCATCAAAAGGTCCAATGGCCCAGTGAGCATCTAAAACTCAGCGCCACATCAAACTGTTCCAGTTCTACACCACAGAATCATAGAGTACAGAACAGAAGGAGGCCATTTGACCTAACAAGTCTGCACTGTCAGAGCATTTTAACCTATCCCCGTAACCCCGTGCATTTACCATGGCTAATCCACCTAACCTTGGACACGAAGGGGCAATTTAGCATGGCCAATGTGGGAGGAAAGCGGAACACCTGGAGGAAACCGGAGGAAACCCACACAGACACAGGGAGAGAATGTACAAACTCCGCACAGACGATGACTCAAGCCAAGAACCCGAGTCCCTGGCACTGTGAGGAAGCAGTGCTAACCACTGTGCTGCCCTACACGTGTGAAGCCTAACCAGTATATGATGGCCTTCTGGAGGCAATTTCAGCTTGCTTTACTGGATTTGGAATTCAGATCTGGACCCAAGCTCTTGAGTTATAGTACAACCTTGCACCGATGTAGCTCCAGAACTAGATGCAAAATTGCTATTATAACTGCAACCCTACATTTAATCCACATACACACTTGAAAGTAATCTGTAACGTAGGCATGTAACAGTAATTCAACTGCTACAGCCTTTATGTGCCAAGTGAGAATTCTAAGGCAGGATGTAGAAAAAAAAGAATTGCCTGCCACAACAAAAATGAACATTACAATTAAAAATTCCCAGAGTTCTTCGAATACACATCTTCTAAATACCTGCACTTGTGCAACATATGGCAAATCAATTACCAGTCTAAATTCTAAAACAAAAAACATGGCAAGCATTGCACAGAAATAATCAACAGCAACGGTTTGCCTCAGATTAGAGCAGCCACTAGAGTTTTGAATACAATTAATCATCATTCCCAGGCTATAGGAAGCCATATTGACACTTATTCATAATTTGAATATTTAATTACAGTGAACTTCCTCATCAAATTATCGCAAACTGGGAGAAAAGCCTGAAAGATTTGAATAATTATAGGGTTTAACCCCTCAACTGCTACTCCTGGGAGGGCTTAATTAGCATATTACATAATGGGCTGAAGGGAAAATAGCAAAGTGATTAGCTCTCTAACAGCGAACAATGTGCAGATAGAGTAATAGGATACTTCTGATTACAGCGGCTTAAAAGTGGAATAGTACATTTTCAGTCGACTCAAGAACCAATTAGAAGGGAAACTACAAACCATCTTCACACAATCTACTAATAAATCTGAAGTTTACTAAGCCAATAAAACATTAGCCCGGTTTTCAGGCTTTATACACGTTGGGTATTTAAACCACAAACAATTTTACAAAATATTTTCACACACCCTCATTTTGTTTTTTAAAAGATGGTTACGTCCGTGTCAAGACCATTTGTTTGCACCTGCAACAAAAAAAAGTGATGCTCGTGTTACAGTAAGTTAGGATTACTGTTGACCTCCAAGTTGACACTGTTGTCAGCAGGCTCACTTACTATGTTTAAAACTAGTCGGATTGGGAGCAAGCCAAAGGGTTGCAACAACTCCACAAACTGCAACACTCAAAACAGAAAAGACATCCTTCCGTGGATCATGAAGTTATGACAGTTATGGATCGGGATGCTGTGACATAATTCCCCTTAATGGTAGGCTCGGTATTTCAAATTAATCCTTTGCACTGCACTTTGGTCTGCAAGTCTGAAGACTGTTAAACTGAACTAGAACCAACCCCATCACTCAGACTGACTGCAGGGCGATTCTGAATACAAAATCAGTGGTCCGGGCAAACATAAAGCACTCCCTAGATAAACTATAGTCGGAAATTCCTGTCTACTATGATTGAAAAATTAAAGATGAAAAAAAACACACTTGAAAATTCGTACTATAAAATAATCTCGCAAATTAACCTCAAAAGTTCAAATGAAAATGATTGTTAAAGTACAATTACAATGTAACAGCCAATTTTCCATTTTATTTAGCAATATCAAGGTTGGAAATGCTACTTGGGTATTGGAATATATAGACCCTGATCTTCCTGTCCTCGGATCCCTTGAAAGTCCCAGGTCTAACCTCTGGGTAACTATGCAACAGACCTCCCAAAATCACACACATACAGATGCCCCAACCCCACTACCCTCACCCCAATCCTCTCACTACCCCCTCAATCTTACCAACCTACCCAGGTTGCCACTTCACTCACCTGCCACTCTACCCCTCACTTGCCTCATCCCCCCCCTCATCCCCCACCCTATTTATTCACCTTCATCTGCACACAAATTTTCAAAGCAGCTTTCGGGCATTTTAACTCTTTACTTACTAGAATACAACAGTTAGTGCCATAAAAAGGGGATGTGGTTTCTGCACAGAGTCCCTTCACTTACGTCTCCTGTGCTGATCGACTTTGGAAGAACCTTCCATTGGATGATTGTCCAGAAAGAATTGGAAGAAGCCAATCTGGGTCAGAAATAGGGGTTCCATCCCTAATTGGAAGATTTGGGCTACAGTGAAATCCTGATCTATCACTCTATCAACTTTCTAAACCATTGCCACTTAATTGCAAACGTCTAAGCCTTGAGCACTAAAGTTATTCTACTGGGAAAATTGGCCATTTTAGACAGGTGCGACGAAAACTAAATTGTTCATATTTTCGCTGCTAATGCCGATTTCATGCTCTGCCACGTGGTAGCAATGAACCTTTGCTGTTTGCGACTGTAAGCGGTTCAAAATTATGATTAGACATTAATGCTTGAACAGGTCAATAGCCTCTAGGACTGTGAACTCAACCATACCACAAAACAAAATAGCAGTTCGCGTTTAAAAATAAAAAGCCTGTTGGCTGCCAAACTTGGTTAAAGTCAAGTATTCATCATGCCAGAAATGAAATCCCACCGGGTTGTAACAGTCACTGATAACCACTGCTTTACATTTGTTGCCACCAACACGGAACATATTTATGTCGGTCTCAGAGCACTTAATTCCCTTTGCACCATTCAAGATATGCACACACTTACCAACATTTAACAGCTTCAAGAGCTCAAAACATGACCACTCAGAAATCCCATTTCCTTCCAGCAAAACTGAATGCTGCATAAATTGTGCAAGGAAAGCAATCAAAACATCACAAGTGCACAAAGACGTGGAAATTCTGGTGCAAATTAAAAGCTGATATAACTTGTTCTGCTTCGCTATTTTATTGCGCATCTCCCTTAGTTAAGGATTTGTGTATTTATTTATTTCTTTTGTACGTGACAACGAAATGAGAAATACATTTTTTCCTCCAATAAATGTGGTCTAAAATCTGTTGAACACTCAAAGGCTATGTTAATCTTTGGCCGTACAGATCCAATATTGTCAAGAATTTAAATCAAACCTTAAAACATAACGTATATCACACATATCTACTGGTATTTTTAAAAAAGCAAATTATCAAATCATACAATGCTAAAGAGGCCATTCAGACCACATAATCATAGGAGCCCTACAGTGCAGAAAGAGGCCATCCGGCCCATCGAGTCTGCACCGAACCTCTGAAGTAGCATCCCATCCAGGCCCTCCCGTTTGCCCTACCCCTGTAATCCCGTGTATTGGAGGGCCTGTTTCCTGTGCTGTACTATTCTATTTACCATGGCTAATCCACCTAACCTAAACATCTTTAGATACAAAGGAACAATTTAGCATGGCCAATCCACCTATCCTGCACATCTTTGGACTGTGGGAGGAAACCAGAGCACCTCCGGAGGAAACCCTCGCCAGGCACGGGGAGAACGTGCAAACTCCACAGACTGTCAGCTGAGGCCGGAATCAAACCCAGGTCCCTGGTGCTTTGAGGCAGCAGTACTAACCACTGTGCTTCTGTCTCACCCATAGTGCCTGTGCTGTCTCTTTGAAAGATTCAACATATTTCCACTGCCTGTTCTTTCCCCATTGTCCTGCAAAAACGTAAAATCTGAAATAACAACAGAACTGCAAAAAATATATCTTGATGCTCTAAGTTTAGACACTTTCAATCAAAACTTATACCTGAAGCATTAGCTCATCTTCCCTCTTAATAAATGCTAATGAACCTGCTGTGTATTTCCAGCATTTTCTGTTTCCATTTCACTTTCCATTTATAATTTTGGCATTTTTTTCTTTATATAGGTTGCTTAATTTTAGATTTTTTTTACAACTAAGTTATTTTTTCTTGTTTATCCACAAAATATCACCATAAGTGTTTCTTAATAAGAATCTATACTGTTACAAGATCTCTAGAGCCATAATTAGAGAGAACTAATTGAAGCCATGTTTTGACATTCTTACTAAATTCACGGATGCAATGTGACACATTCTCAACACTGTTACTCCATAACCATGGAGACAGTGAAAGCATTAAACTAATAAATCTCATTTGCATTCCCATCATGCAATTATGACTGAGCTAAATACTATCTCAAGCACTGCCATTTCACACAAAGTTTCCAATCTAAAGAAGATATGAACAATGAAATTTATCTGACACACGCAGGAAATATCCGAACACTGGTGCTGTATAAATCTAGGTTTTTCAAAATTGGTCAAAAGCAGTGATTATGATTTTCATAACCGTTTCACAAATAAAGTCAATCTTGGATTTAAATTATGAAGAAAAAGAGCCACCAACGCTAAGAAAATTAGAAACTATACCGTACAGTGTTGTGATACGTTCTGGAAGACAAAACAAAAGGGCAGATCCAGGAATAGTCACTTGGATAATAGAGTTAAACTTACCAAGTTAATATCTGATGAACTGCATGCAAGATTTCATCAGTATTTTGCCAGTCTTCTGCAAATAACTCAGCCAGCACTGTATTCTAATTTACAAAATTTGCATATAATCTACACCTGCTTGTGTCAATGACAGAACACGACAATTTTCTTTTTACTTTACTTTTCAAAGTTCCAGTTTCAACAGGTTGAAGAATTAAACAGATTTAGCATTTTGTGGATCAACCCTCCAAACGTCAATTACATGGCCTAGGAATTACTGGATAAGAAATGCACGTTAGAATGTAACCGGTGACTTTGTATCGGATGTAATGTGACCAATGTGACCAATGGGAACAAGATGCAAGGGTCAGCTGACCCAGTAAACCATGGAACCAATTACAGAGTGGTGTAATAGTCCGCTGATTCACTATAAATAAGGAACTATGTAGAATTGTGGGGAGCTTGGAGTGGCCCAGGGTGAGGCCCCAAGTTTGGAGTAATGATGTTTCTTTATTAAACCCTTTCTTCGATTCACAAGTTGGAGTAAGTTTTGTTGTATTTTCATTAGCTGCATTTTGAAGAGTTCCTTCTGGAGAAACAATGCAAACAAAGTACTTCATTTTAAGAAAAATGCACTGAATGATTTATTCAACTTTATTCAAAATGCGAATGGGAAAAAGAAAAGAATGAAGAAAAGGTCAAGCTGACAGTTTTCCAATTTAAAATGTTTCTGGATCACCTTCATTTAGCTGTTTCACTGCTTACCAATCTTCAAGAAATATAATTCTTTGTCGGGATATAGCTTAATGGGTGGAAGGTGTCAGCTTTGGCTCTGTGATAGAGATACTACTCGAGTCAAACGTTGGTAGGTTCAAGGCTGGAAGATGTAATCTCGGCTGGCGTTTCTGCCCGGTCAGAGATATCTTCTTTCAGTATTGACATTAGAACATTCTTCCTGTCCGTTCTCTCAGGTGGAGGTATAACAGAGTGACTGTGAAATGCTTTCAGACACCGCAAGGTCTTTTTTATCTGCCCAAGGTGGCCGTTAACCTGAACAGCCAGCAAGCAAGCATATGCGGGTCAGATGTTCTGTCCACGGTGTCCACAGCTGGACATTTCAGGCAAGGCTCCTGGACAGAAACCAGAAACAGGAATTCTGGCCAATTTCACCTTCTCAGAAACCAGGCGTAGTGCCCCCAACGCCACCCCAGCTAAATGAGCCAACTCAATATAGATCAGTGAATCAAACCTGGGAACGTCCAGGTATACACTGTTCAGGTCCTCAAGAGAAAATTTTATAAAAGCTAAAAGGTGGTGGACAGGTACAAAAACAAGACCATAAGACCATAAGACATAGGAGCGGAAGTAAGGCCATTCGGCCCATCGAGTCCACTCCACCATTCAATCATGGTTGATTTCAACTCCATTTACCCGCTCTCTCCCCATAGCCCTTAATTCCTCGAGAAATCAAGAATTTATCAATTTCTGTCTTGAAGACGCTCAACGTCTCGGCCTCCACAGCCCTCTGTGGCAATGAATTCCACAGACCCACCACTCTCTGGCTGAAGAAATTTCTCCTCATCTCTGTTCTAAAGTGACTCCCTTTTATTCTAAGGCTGTGCCCCCGCGTCCTAGTCTCCCCTGTTAATGGAAACAACTTCCCTACGTCCATCCTATCTAAGCCGTTCATTATCTTGTAAGTTTCTATCAGATCTCCCCTCAACCTCCTAAACTCCAATGAATATAATCCCACGATCCTCAGACGTTCATCGTATGTCAGGCCTACCATTCCTGGGATCATCCGTGTGAATCTCCGCTGGACCCGCTCCAGTGCCAGTATGTCCTTCCTGAGGTGTGGGGCCCAAAATTGCTCACAGTACTCCAAATGGGGCCTAACCAGTGCTTTATAAAGCCTCAGAAGTACATCCCTGCTTTTGTATTCCAAGCCTCTTGAGATAAATGACAACATTACATTTGCTTTCTTAATTACGGACTCAACCTGCAAGTTTACCTTTAGAGAATCCTGGACTAGGACTCCCAAGTCCCTTTGCACTTTAGCATTATGAATTTTGTCACCGTTTAGAAAATAGTCCATGCCTCTATTCTTTTTTCCAAAGTGTACGACCTCGCACTTGCCCACGTTGAAACCAGATGTTTGTCTTTATCTCAAGAAAGCTGAACTACAAGGAGAGGAAATGATTCTTCCGTTGTACACAGCGTCAGACCCTATCTGGAGAACTGCATTGAGTTCTGGCAACCACACCTTGGGAAGAATATATATTGAACTCTGTGCATCAGACTCACTCACCACTGGGAGTTAAATGGTTAAATTTTGAAGAAAGGTTGCATAAACCTGGTTTGTATCGTCTTGAGTACAAAAGACTGGGAGATGATCAAACAGAACTATTTAACATGTTAAAAAAGATTGAATGGCGTAGATTAAGGGAAGCTTTATTGTTTAATGTTTATTTATTACTGTCACAAGTAGGCTTACATTAGCACTGCAATGAAGTTACTGTGAAAATCCCCTAGTCGCAAATCTATGGTGCCTGTTCAGGTACACTGAGGGAGAATTTAGCAGGCCAATGCAGCTAACCAGCACGTCTTTCGGAATGTGCGAGGAAACCAGAGCATCCAGAGGAAACCCACGCAGACACGGGGAGAATGTACAGACTCTGCACAGACAGTGACCCAAGCCGGGAATTGAACCCTGGTCCCTGGCGCTGTGAGGCAGCAGTGGTAACCACTATGCCGGGAACTCCAGGACAAGGAATGTAATTTTAAAATCAGAGCCAGGCCTTTCAAGAGTGACGCAGAGAAACCTTCACACAAAGGCTTTCAGAAATCTGGAACTCTTTTCCACTAAAAGACTGCGGATTGTACATCTATTGAAACGTTCATAGTGGAGGCTAACAGGGTTTTGTTCAGATGATTATTAAAGGATATGGATCAAAGGTAGACAACTGGGGTAAAGGTACAGATGAACTCTGACCTAATTGAATGGCGGAGTGAGTTTCAAGAGATCCATGGGCCACTCCTATTCGCTATTAAGCATCCAACCTTATCCCAGAGTTCAAGGAAAAAAGTATTTGTTCCAGGAAATAATAAAAATAGCATTATTTGCACAGAACTAAGCTGAACCAGAACCATGTGGGCTGTTATAAAAGTCCAGCACATCAGCGCCTGATCACCACCAGGAAGAATAAAATGATTTTCAGCAGAAACACCAAATCACATTCTGTACACATCAAACTGAAATCATTCAACTCTCAACAGGAATATCCCATTTCAGCAAAAAACTGCCGTTAATCAATCCTATTGCAATTTTCATTAAACAGCTCCTCAGAGGTTACTTGGCGTCATTTACCTTCCAAGATAAAAGCAAAATACTGCGGATGCTGGAATCTGAAACCAAAACAGAAAATGCTGTAAAATCTCAGCAGGTCTGACAGCATCAATGGAGAGAGAATAGAGCCAACGTTTCGAGTCCAGATGACCCTTCGCAGCTCTGATGAAGGGTCATCCAGACTCGAAACGTTGGCTCTATTCTCTCCTCACAGATGCTGTCAGACCTGCTGAGATTTTACAGCATTTTCTGTTTTTGTATCATTCACCTTCTAACTGATGGAGGAGAGACTGACTTGGTTAGGATTATACCCACTGGTGTTTAGAAGAATGAGGGGGGATCCCATAGGAACCTATAAAATTCTAACAAGACTAGACCGGGTAGATGCAGGAAGGATGTTCCCAGTGGTAGGGGAGTCCAGACCTAGGGGTCACAATCTGAGGATACAAAGTAGACTATTTAGGACTGAGATGAGGAGAAACTTCTTCACCCAGAGAGTGTTGAGCCTATGGAATTCTCCACCACAGAAAGCAGTTGAGGCCCACATCGTACGTTTTCAAGAAGGAGTTAGATATAGCTCTTGTGGCTAAAGGGATCAAAGGGATATGGGGGGAATGTGGGAACAGGTTACTGGGTTGGATGATCAGCCATGATCATAATGAATGGTGGAGCAGGGTTGCAGGGCCGAATGGCCCACTCCTGCTCCTATTTTCTATGTTTGCATGTTATGTATGTATGTTATGGGCGGCACGGTAGCACAGTGGTTAGCACTGCTGCTTCACAGCTCCAGGGACCTGGGTTTGAATCCCGGCTTGGGTCACTGTCTGTGTGGAGTTTGCACATTCTCCTCGTGTCTGCGTGGATTTCCTCCGGGTGCTCTGGTTTCCTCCCACACTCCAAAGATGTGCGGGCTAGCTTGATTGGCCATTCTGAATTGCCCCTTAGTGTCCCGGGATGCATAGGTTAGAGGGGTTAGCGGGTAAATATGTAGGGATGTGTGGATAGGGCCTGGGTGGGATTGTGGTTGGTGCAGACTCGATGGGCCGAATGGCCTCTTTCTGCACTGTAGGATTCTATGAATCTATGTTTCTAACTCGATTTTGTAGCACTCAACCAACAACCCCTAGATGATGTCGTTTCAAAATTCTGTAGCAACTACAGTGTATAAACAACCCAGGGTCAAAGGCTCCAGTGATCACACACTTCACTGGTGGTGTTCAGGAAGAGCAACAGTAACACAACAAGATGATGATATTTGAGATGTAGAGGAGAGTGAAGAGGTTTCGCTTCTCATCCCTGATTGCGCTGAGATATTGGGATGGGCCTCCTGTTTGAATTGCTTGATTTATGCAACTGAGGGCATCAAGAGATAAACATGGTTTCATGGTTATTTTCTTGGTGTTTGCCCATAAATTATCAAATTGATTCACAGCTTCCAGAATAGGATTGAAGCACACAAGCTCTGAGTTGCACTTTCAGTAACTTTCAGTAACATAAGCAAGGCCACCATACAAAACAGCAATAGTGTTAGGGGACAGACCAGGCGGATAGGGTTAAAGAGAATCCTAAGGCGTTCTATAGGTATGTCAAGAACAGAAGGTTGGTTAGGGCAAGTTTAGGGCCAGTTATAGATGGCAGAGGGAAGTTATGTGTGGAACCGGAGGAGATTGGTGAAGCATTGAACCAATATTTCTCTTCGGTGTTCACGCAAGGGGACATGAATATAGCTGAGGAGGACACTGGGTTGCAGGGGAGTAGAATAGACAGTATTACAGTTGATAAGGAGGATGTGCAGGATATTCTGGAGGGTATGAAAATAGATAAATCCCCTGGTCCGGATGGGATTTATCCAAGGATTCTCTGGGAGGCAAGAGAAGTGATTGCAGAGCCTCTGGCTCTGATCTTCAGGTCGTCGTTGGCCTCTGGTATAGTACCAGAAGATTGGAGGTTAGCGAATGTTGTCCCATTGTTTAAGAAGGGGAACAGAGACTTCCCCGGGAATTATAGACCGGTGAGTCTCACTTCTGTTGTCGGCAAGATGTTGGAAAAAATTATAAGGGATAGGATTTATAGTTATTTGGAGAGTAATGAATTGATAGGTGATAGTCAGCATGGTTTTGTGGCAGGTAGGTCGTGCCTTACTAACCTTATTGAGTTTTTTGAGAAAGTGACCAAGGAGGTGGATGGGGGCAAGGCAGTGGACGTGGTATATATGGATTTTAGTAAGGCGTTTGATAAGGTTCACCATGGTAGGCTTCTACAGAAAATGCAGATGTATGGGATTGGGGGTGATCTAGGAAATTGGATCAGGAATTGGCTAGCGGATAGGAAACAGAGGGTGGTGGTTGATAGTAAATATTCATCATGGAGTGCGGTTACAAGTGGTGTACCTCAGGGATCTGTTTTGGGGCCACTGCTGTTTGTAATATTTATTAATGATCTGGATGAGGGTATAGTTGGGTGGATTAGCAAATTTGCTGATGACACCAAAGTCGGTGGTGTGGTAGACAGTGAGGAAGGGTGTCGTAGTTTGCAGGAAGACTTAGACAGGTTGCAAAGTTGGGCTGAGAGGTGGCGGATGGAGTTTAATGCGGAGAAGTGTGAGGTAATTCACTTTGGTAGGAATAACAGATGTGTTGAGTATAGGGCTAACGGGAGGACTTTGAATAGTGTGGAGGAGCAGAGGGATCTAGGTGTATGTGTGCATAGATCCCTGAAAGTTGGGAATCAAGTAGATAAGGTTGTTAAGAAGGCATATGGTGTCTTGGCGTTTATTGGTAGGGGGATTGAATTTAGGAGTCGTAGCGTTATGTTGCAACTGTACACAACTCTGGTGCGGCCGCACTTGGAGTACTGTGTGCAGTTCTGGTCCCCACATTACAGGAAGGATGTGGAGGCTTTGGAGAGGGTGCAGAGGAGGTTTGCCAGGATGTTGCCTGGTATGGAGGGGAAATCCTATGAGGAGAGGCTGAGGGATTTGGGATTGTTTTCGCTGGAAAGGCGGCGGCTAAGAGGGGATCTTATTGAAACATATAAGATGATTAGAGGTTTAGATAGGGTGGATAGTGATAGCCTTTTTCCTCTGATGGAGAAATCCAGCACGAGGGGGCATGGCTTTAAATTGAGGGGGGGTAGTTATAGAACCGATGTCAGGGGTAGGTTCTTTACCCAGAGGGTGGTGAGGGATTGGAATGCCCTGCCAGCATCAGTTGTAAATGCGCCTAGTTTGGGGGTGTTTAAGAGATCCGTAGATAGGTTCATGGACGAAAAGAAATTGGTTTAGGTTGGAGGGTCACAGTTTTTTTTTAACTGGTCGGTGCAACATCGTGGGCCGAAGGGCCTGTTCTGCGCTGTAATGTTCTATGTTCTATGTTCTATGTTCTAAAACAATTATTAGCCTTACTACTGCTGTGGCCGTGTTTCTAGCCACCCATGCATGGGACAATCAGTGGCAAGCAAAAACCAACCATACAGTCCTTTGTAAAGATGTTTCACATCAATTCAAATCTATCCAATATCACAAATGGGTGGTTCCTGCTGGCATTATGTCTCAGAAGATGGCAATTGCCAAAAAAGGAGCCAAGCCGTTGAAGTTTTTCATCAAGACAGACAGGCAATCATTTTTATTAAAAGGGAAGTATATTTTCATCGATTGTCAATAGCACCGAATGTGAACAAAATAAATTATCTGCTCACAAACAGTATTTCTGAGTTTTATGCTTTCAACCCACTATATAGAGGCAACCTTGCAGCAGGCATGCTGTATACAATCTCCTGTTCATTAACCTCCTCTCCAGCGACATCATAAAAAGAACAAGAAGCTGTAGGCAGCATTCATGTCATTGGAGACAACTTCATGTATTCACTGACGAGCACATTTTATACTCTAAGTTTGATCCCAGACTGCCACTTACCCACAGTTTGAAAGCATAAAGAGCAAGGGCAGAACTATGGCACACTAGTAAGTGGCAATCAGAACAAGGTGAGAATTCAGTGACATGTACTCTCTCTTTCGCCCTTTCTCTTTAGCCCCATACGACTGGAAGCTTTCAAAACAGAACTTAAAAGCTCTATTTGATTCAGAATATTTTGAGTGTATAATGGAAAGCTGCTTTTCAGAAGTCGCAATGCCTTTTCCTAAAGCTAGAAGGACCAAAAGGATTCCACCTAAACTGGCTGAAGAACAGCAGCAAACTTCACAGACACCAATTTCTGGATGTTCTGAAACTGAAACATTTTCATAACCGTGTAGAAGAGTCAAAACGTACTTTTGAAATACTTCTCCAGTATTATACAGAAGAACGTATTACTAAAAAAATTATGTTTAACTTTTGAGTCTTTATGAAACTATCACTGAATGCTGAACATGAACATCCTTTTTACCTTTGGAGTGCTGCACGTTGTGTACATCACCAAGTACACCCATCTTGAACAGCATTCGGAATAATAATTTGAAAGATACTAGACAGAGTACTTCACAGCCAGACCAAATTATACCAGAATCAGTCAAACCCAGACATCTTCCACAGCGGTGGTAATCGTTGAGGATATTGCACGCCCGCAGGAAAGAAATGTGGCAACTGTAAACAGGAAGCTTCTCTCTGAATGACAGAATTGGAGCAGGAAATACAAGATAAATTGTGGATTTCCACCAGCCATGAAACAACTCACTCTTGTGCAATCTAGTCTGTATCCGTTTTAAGCTTTTAAGTTTATTTATTAGTTAACACTGCACTGAAGTTACTGTGAAAATCCCCTAGTTGCCACACTCCAGTGCCTGTTCGGGTACACGGAGGGAGAATTTAACAGCATGTCTTTCGGACAGTGGGAAGAAACCGGAGCGCACCTGGAAGAAACCCACGCAGACATGGGGAGAACGTGCTGACTCCGCACACAACAGTCACCCAAGCCAGGAATCAAACCCGAGTCCCTGGCTCTGTGAAGCAACAGTGCTAAACACTGTGCCACCGTGCTGTTTAGGAGAGAGAACTGGGAAGGCATGGGATCCACGAAGATCTAATGCGATCTATCAATTTCACCACACAGTGACAATGTATATGTGTAAAATAGCGACAAATGGTTACGTTTATTTTCTCTACATGCCATCTGCTAATTTCAGAGAAATGGCCAAACATAAAAGATTTCACACAAAACCTTCAACCCCTACATTAAGCAGATACCACCACAAAAGCATATATTATGGAAAAATCAGCTAATGATCTCAGGAATGTGACAAAGCTAGGTTACCAAGCACTGACAAGGAAAGGATGGCAGCAATAGTGTTAGGGGACAGACCAGTTCATACAGGTCGAGGCACAGAAACAAGAGTAAACTTCACGTCATCCAAAATTCTGCTGCCTGTGTCTTAACTCATACCATATTACCCATCATCCATGTGTTCACTGACCTACATTGGTTATGAGTCAAGCAATGTCTTGATTTTAAAACTACCATCCTTGTTTTCAAATCCCTCAGCTTCTATATCTCTGTATCTCCTCCAGCCCCACTGAGATATCTGTCCTCCTCTAATTCTGGCCCCTTGTGTAACCCTGATAATAATTGCTCCACCAATGGTGGCTGTCAAAGCCCCAAGCTCTGGAATATCCTTCCTTCACCTCTCTACCTTACTTTCTGCCTTTAAGACACTACTTACTCTTTGACCAAGCTCTGATCTTCTGTCCTATTAACTCATTATGTGGCTTGGTGTCATACTTTTGTTTTATAATGCTCATGAAGCACTTTGATGCTATATAAATAAATGCAAGTTGTTATTGACATTGTCCCAGATTGGCCAAAGCATTTAAGTTTGCCTTCTAACAGGAGTTGGCAACACACCCAATATCAGCTAATCACTTTCCTCCTCGAAATATTTCTACTTGCTCTTGAGATGTGGATGACATTAGCAGGGTCTCAGTTATTGCCTAAATGTAATGCCCCAAGAAGGTTTTCTTGAACGCTGCAGTCCACTTCCAGAAGTGGGTTAGCTAGGGAATTTTGCTATGTTTGCATAGCACAGATGATGGAATGATGGTTTATGTCCAAGTCAGGACGCTGTGCAACTTCAAGAGGAATGTGGAGGAGATGCAGATCCTATGACCTTGCTGTTCTTTGTCCATCTTGACGATCAATCTGCAGAGCTGCGTTGTCAAAGTAAGCTTGTAACTACATGTGAAAGTGGTCTGGGTGCTGCGTGGTGAGGAAGCCTAACAGGTGTACACTGCCAGGTCCCACATTCGAGTTATAAAGTACATGATTGCTTTAGCAAATCTTCCACGGAACCACAATCTAGGAAGTCAACGCTTTCAGAACCTTCAGAAGAGGAAAATTGACGAAACAGAGGGAAAAAAAGGACTTTGTCTTTACAAAAGCTCTTGAAAGAATGACAAGATGGTCGATCATTATTTACAAGCTTCAAAACACTAAAAGGACTATCGCAAGAAGCTTGACACCATTCAGGACAAAGCAGCCTGCTTGATTGGCACCACATCTACAAACATTCAATCCCTCCACCACCGACGCTCAGTAGCAGCAGTGTGTACTATCTGCAAGATGCAGTGCAGCAATTCACCAAAGATCCTTAGGCAGCTCCTTCCAAACCCCACAACCACTTCCATCTAGAAGGACAAGGGCAGCAGATACATGGGAACACCACCACCTACAATTTCCCCTCCAAGCCACTCACCATCCTGACTTGCAAATATATCGCTGTTCCTTCACAGTTGCTGGGTCAGAATCCTGGAATTCCCTCCCTAACGGCATTGTGGGTCAACCCACAGCACATGGACTGCAGCGATTCAAGGCGGCAGCTCACCGCCACCTTCTCAAGGGCAACTAGGGATGGGCAATAAATGCTGTCCCACGAATGAAAAATAGAAAAAAATTTGCTGTTCCCTTTTGACCATCAATACTCAGTCAGTTGAATTCAACAGTCGCAAAACTTTAATCGGGTTACCTTTCAGGTGGCTTGTTCAGTATTCATCCCTAAATTATCACTGAAACAAATTATCTGATCATTGTCACATGGTTGTTCATGGGGGCTTGCTGCACACAAATTGGCTACCGGATTTTCTAAAAAGTGGCTATACTTGCAAAGACTTCAGTGGCTATAAAGTGCTTTGGGATGACCAAAGGTCATAATAGGAACCATATAAATGCAACTTTTTCCTTTTGAATATTTTAATCAGGGACCTAACTGTTTTGTAAGTCCACTGGATGCTAATAGTATATTAATTTACCCATTGAAAGTTATGCAGATGATCATTGACTGAGGGGCAATGCACACTGTATTGAAAGTGAAAAGTGAGAAAAGGTCAGAGATTGCCCTTGCTGGTTTGAAGCAAACGTAGCAAGAAAAAGGAATTCTAAAAATTAAATGGGTGGATGAAAGTCATCAACTATTAGATTGTTTTAGAATATAGAACATTACAGCGCAGTACAGGCCCTTCGGCCCTCGATGTTGCGCCAACCAGTGAAACCAATCTAAAGCCCATCTAACCTACACTATTCCAATATCATCCATATGTTTACCCAATGACCATTTAAATGCCCTTAATGTTGGTGAGTCCACTACTGCTGCAGGCAGGGCATTCCACGCCCTTACTACTCTCGGAGTAAAGAACCTACCTCTGACATCTGTCCTATATCTATCACCCCTCAATTTAAAGCTATGTCCCCTCGTGCTAGCTATCACCATCCGAGGAAAAAGGCTCTCACTATCCACCCTGTCTAATCCTCTGATCATCTTGTATGCCTCTATTAAGTCACCTCTTAACCTTCTCTCTAACGAAAACAACCTCAAGTCCCTCAGCCTTTCCTCATAAGACCTTCCCACCGTACCAGGCAACATCCTGGTAAGTCTCCCCTGCACCCTTTCCAATGCTTCCACATCCTTCCTATAATGCGGCGACCAGAACTGTACGCAATACTCCAAGTGCGGCTGCACCAGAGTTTTGTACAGCTGCAACATGACCTCCTGATTCCGAAACTCAATCCCTCTACCAATAAAAGCTAACACTCCGTACGCCTTCTTAACAACCCTATCAACCTGGGAGCCAACTTTCAGGGATCTATGCACATGCACACCAAGATCTCTCTGTTCATCCACACTACCAAGTATCTTACCATTAGCCCAGTACTCTGTAATCCTGTCACTCCTTTCAAAGTGAATCACCTCACACTTTTCCGCATTGAACTCCATTTGCCACCTCTCAGCCCAGCTCTGCAGCTTATCTATGTCCCTCTGTAACCTGCAACAACCTTCCGCACTGTCCACAACTCCACCGACTTTAATGTCATCCACAAATTTACTAACCCATCCTTCTACGCCCTCATCCAGGTCATTTATAAAAATGACAAACAGCAGTGGCCCCAAAACAGATCCTTGCGGTACACCACTAGTAACTGAACTCCAGGATGAACATTTCCCATCAACCACCACCCTCTGTCTTCTTACAGCTAGCCAATTCCTGATCCAAACCGCTAAATCGCCCTCAATCCCATGCCTCCGTATCTTCTGCAATAGCTTACCACGGGGAACCTTATCAAACGCTTTACTGAAATCCATATACACCACATCAACTGCTTTACCCTCATCCGCCTCTTTGGTCACCTTCTCAAGAACTGAATAAGGTTTGTGAGGCATGACCTACCCTTCACAAAACCGTGTTGACTATCCCTAATCAAATTATTCCTTTCTAGATGATAATAAATCCTATCTCTTATAATCCTTTCCAAAACTTTGCCCACAACAGAAGTAAGGCTCACTGGTCTATAATTACCAGGGTTGTCTCTACTCCCCTTCTTGAACAAGGGGACAACATTTGCTATCCTCCAGTCTTCTGGCACTATTCCTGTAGACAATGACCCTTCTTGAACAAGGGTTCAACATTTGCTATCCTCCAGTCTTCTGGCACTATTCCTGTAGACAATGACCCTTCTTGAACAAGGGTTCAACATTTGCTATCCTCCAGTCTTCTGGCACTATTCCTGTAGACAATGACGACATAAAGATCAAAGCCAAAGGCTCTGCAATCTCTTCCCTAGCCTCCCAGAGAATCCGAGGATAAATCCCATCTGGCCCAGGGGACTTATCTATTTTCACACTTTCCAGAATTGCTAACACCTCCTCCTCATTAACCTCAATCCCGTCTAGTCCAATAGCCTGTATCTCAGTATTCTCCTCGACAACATTGTCTTTTTCCCACGTGAATACTGACAAAAAATATTTTTACAAAAGAAATGTATGTATGAAGAAATTGACAGAGGTGGGGCACGTCACAATGGAATGTTTTGTACAGAATATGGGAATTTTTGATTTAATTTGTTTTGAAATTTTGCTTATACTGTAAAGAGAGAAAGGAGAATCAGTTAATTGTATATTAATTGTGTTTAATTATATACAGGTGGTGGGCATTAACTAGGGGATTCACTTGGGCTTCCATAGATAGGAACAGACTTCCGAATCTGGTTGTTGGGTTTAAAGTGTGCATTTTTTTCGTGTAAACTCTGTAAATAAAAGCTTTGAAAAGTGTCTAAAGATTGGCTTCAGTTCTATCCTCCAAGCTTTTTGGAATATAACACTGGATACAAGGTTGAGAACTTTAACATTGTTCACTTAAACAGCTTAAAGCAAGAACAAAACAAATGTTTGTCGTACACGTGCCTGGCATTTCACTAATAGCTACTAATCCCATTTTTAAACAATAAAATGTATCTGCTGACTTTCTCAGTGTGACTGATTCTTGCAATGGCGTACAAGATAACTGAAGTGCCTAGAGTAGTGCATCGATAGAAATAACTTCAAACATTCTTAGACAGCACCATGTTTATGATGGCATGTTTTATTCTGATGAAATGTCTTGCTTAATTTAGTTTGCAACAATGGAAATTATCCGAACAACTGGATTTCTACTTCTCTATAGAAGTAGCTGGCGAGCTAAGATCTGCATAACTAATCAGAAGAAACATACTGCTTGGTCACAGGACACTGGTCATGAAGTTCAAGAGTTGAATCTTGAAGTAAATGAATTAAAACCAATATGAACCAAACATTTTGTTTGCATATGATCTGAATGCTTTCTAAGGACAAAAATAAGGTTTATATTGAAAATTCTTTTGTTGTGCAGAAATAGTACCCTTTATGAATTTTTTAGCCCTTGCTCACAAAACAGAATAGACAAATTACAAAATTATGTTCAAACAGCTAAGTCCCTAAGTTCTTTGAAGTTTGTGCATAAAGGTTGGGGGCAAGAGGAAGGACGACAAGGTGTTAACTGGCATGTTGCAACCGGAATTTCCGATCTATAGCTTTCATAATATTAAGGGGATGATCTCTTGCACTGGATACGTATGGATAGTACAAAATACTATTGATGTAAATGTTGCAGAATATAATTTTTTTCAACACTAATGTACTGCTACCACAAATCTTTATCAGTTGTTGCCTTTTTGACTACATGTTGTTTGAAGGATAAAAAGACAAATATGTTATCACTCATCAAAGTTATGTGATAAACAAGCTGTGACTGCCTTAGCTGTTTGCAATCCCCAGACATCGCCAGTCAGTGGCGATAGTTACAGAAACCTTTGAAGTCCTGTCTTGCTTCATAGTCGTACATTATTACTGATGTAACCAAAGAGTCTTACCACCACATTAACTATCATTTTTTTGAAATGCAAAAGAATTGTCAAAAAATGGCAGAATGCAGAACAAAAGCAGCTGTAAGCTTCCACAATCAAAATTTGGATTCAAAGCCAAGTAAGTCCCAGCATCTAAAAAGGACAAAACAGCTAATAATACTGTCTTTGTTTAGAAATAGAGGCATGGCCAAGCCTTTCTAAACCCATTAACTGTCATTTCCTATTGTATGTTCTCCTTCTCCATTTGAGAATTGACGTGTGGATGAATTTACGCCAGAAATCAAAATGACAAAATCTCACATATTATACTCAGTCCACTATATTCATAAAAGGGACAGATATTGCATTTTATAACCAAATTTCTTACACTGAAAGTAAAGTTTCAAGACTATTCGGAGCCCAACACATTTTGTGCTCCAATAAAGGTAAAGTTTCCATAGTCCCAGATGACTATAGGCTATTCTCCCCTTGGGGGGGGGGGGGGGGGGGGGGGTGCTGACTGGTGGTGATTTAACCTGAGGATCACCACACCTCAGGCGAGAGGCAAGGTTGAAAAGGTGGGGCCTTCATGAACAACTTCAGCCGGTACAGTGCTCCATTATGAATTGGAGGAAAGGAGACTGGGCAAGTTAATTCAATAGAACTTCTGAACTTAGCTGAATCAGAAGGCAAACGGTAGAAAAGCCAATTCATACTGATAGTGCTTCGCTGAATTGACTGCTTAAAGGCCACACTGGGTTTAGGAGCAGATTATCTCTGTCCCCTCATCATTAACATTTAGTGGAACAAAGATTGCCACCAAATAAAAAAAGCTACAGTTGGTGAAAATGCAACTACATTTCTTAGCAAAGATTTTGTTTCGCTTTTCCATACAGAAAAAACAAGCCTATGATCTTAAAAGCACAGGCAGATGGTGCGGTGATGCAATTGGTTGATGCTTGATAGCAGAGAGGCATAAAGTGAGGAGGTATGGATTCGTAGCCGACCAATGTCTCAGTGCAAAGCAGATCACGAACTCATCTTTGATTGGCAGGGATGTGGACGTATACTATGCCCAGATACTCAGATTTCCAAATATCAATTCAAAAATACCACTCCAAGAGGCTGAGTGGAAAGTCCATGACTGTGGCTTAATGTCTTTATCAAGATGGAATTTGCATTCTAGATGGCCAACCAGGTCTAAAGAGAATACAGTTGTATACAGCTGCCCTGCCCTTATTTGTCTTCAATATGTTAATATCTTCACATTGCTAAACTTCTGCTGTTAAACGCATCAAAATCACATTCTGGAAATCTGAATTAAAAGCTGAAAAGGCTGAGTCATTGAAAAAGTAAGTCAACATCTGAAAATAGAACAAATATGGCAGTGTTTCAGGTATAGATACTTCCTCCATTCAAAGTGTTCTATACCTAAAATATGACCTCGCCTGTTCTCTCCAAAGAAGCGAACTTGCCTCGTGCATTTACATTTCCTATCATATTTCCTGATAACTATCTGCATAGTTATCAATCTACCAATGTCACCCTGGCTGGCCAGGGGCAGATGGAGGGGAAGCTCTCAAGTCTACCTGATAGACAGCTGAATAGCCAGAAGTTACATCACTACTTTAAATTTCTTGAGATAAAAGATGAAATCCTAAATACTTTGTGGCAGTTATCTGAAACCTCAAGTATAAGTTGAGGCTTTCCAGGTTACTCTGAAGACCACAAGTGAAACGTTACACCTTTATTAAGGTGTTTTTTGAATCAAGTGCAAAGTTTGACAAGTCGCACTGTCAGTATTATTCACTCTTTATTCAGGAAGACTACAAAAGCACAAGAGGACTCGTACCAATTCAGTACACGATTATAGTCAGGAGGGTTTTCATTGGCCAGGTGGTTAACAGTGAGGTGGAGTGTCTTGAGCTAAAAGGAGATATAGATGGAATGGTCAAATGGACAGATGAGTGGCAGATGGAATTTAACCCTGAAAAGTATGGGGTGAAACACTTTGGAAGGAGTAATTCGATAAGAAAGTATTTAATGAATGGTAGGACACTAGGAAGTTCTGTGGAACAAAGGGGCCTTGGCATGTTTGTCCACAGATCTCTGAAAGCGGAAGGGCATGTTAGTAGGCTGGTGAAAAAGGCATATGGGATGCTTGCCTTTATCAATCGAGGTATAGATTACAAAAGCAGGGAAGTCATGTTGGAGTTGTATAGGACTTTTAGTGAGGCCACAGCTAGAGTACTGTGTGCAGTTCTGGTCGCCACATTATCGGAAGGATGTGATTGCACTGGAGGGGTGCAGAAGAGATTCACCAGGATGCAGCCTGGGATGGAGAGGTTGGATAGGCTTGGGTTATTTTGTTAGAGTAGAGAAGACTGAGGGGCGATGTGATCGAGGCGTACAAGATTATGAGAGACATGGACAGAGTTGATAAGGAGCAGCTGTTCCCCTTAGTTGAAGGGTCAGTTGTGAGGGGACATAGGTTCAAGGTGCGGGGCAGGAGGTTGGGGGGGGGGGGGGGGGGGGGGGGGGGGGGGGGGATGTGAGGAAAAACCTTGTTGTAGGGACGGTTTGGAATGCACTGCCTGGGAGGGTGGTAGAGGCGGGTTGCCTCATATCCTTTAAAAAGTATCTGGATGAGCACATGGTACATCATAACATTCAGGGCTATGGGCCAAGTGCTGGCAGATGGGATTCGGTGGGAGTTCAGGTGTTTCTCATGTGTCGGTGCAGACTCGATGGGCCTCTTCTGCACTGTATGATTCGGCTCTGAGGTAACTCTATATTCCTAAATATTGTGCAAATTAAACCACACTAATGTAGGAAAGCAAGTGATCACTTTGAGTCCTTGGCACGGAACACAGGCGACATTGATAAAATCCTAAAACACAAGTCTAACACTCAGCTCTCACATTATGGATCTAACAATTTTAACAGTAAAAATGAAATTGCTGGTTTCATTTACCAAAAATCAAATTCTGTCTTTGATCTAAAGAATAAATTTGACTCATTTTCCTCATTTAATTAGCAACATTGTTTTTTTGATTGAAAAATAACAGGTTTTCTCCATTCTGAAGATATGCAAGTTTGACACAGATATGCAATTTGTTCATAGATCTTCAGGACTATATTTATGACACCTGTCACCTGTTTCACATTGTTAATTAGACACGTTATAATGCACGTCTGGGAATTTCTACCTCAAGTAGTTAACAGAAATACTGATTATAGAGTTTGAAAAAGGATGAGATTTCTTTCAAAAGTGGCTACTTAAACTTAGCGGTTCCAAGAGAAACGAGTCTCGCTCGAGAATGAACAAGAAGGGTGAAAATCATTGAATTCCTCATAAAAGGACCTGGGATAGGTCACTCAGTCCCTCGAGAATGTTCTTCCATTCAATAATTTCTTTTTTCTTTTTTATTCATTCGTGGGACATGGGCGTCGCTGGCTAGGCCAGCATTTATTGCCCATCCCTAGTTGCCCTTGAGAAGGTGGCGGTGAGCTGCCTTCTTGAATCGCTGCAGTCCATGTGCTGTGGGTTGACCCACAATGCCGTTAGGGAGGGAATTCCAGGTTTTCGACTCAGCGACTGCGAAGGAACGGTGATATATTTCCAAGTCAGGGCAGCGAGTGGCTTGGAGGGGAACTTGCAGGTGGTGGTGTTCCCATGTATCTGCTGCCCTTGTCCTTCTAGCTCAAAGTGGTCATGGGTTTGGAAGGTGCTGCCTAAGGATCTTCGGTGAATTGCTGCAGTGACAACTGATCAGCCTCTCATCCCCATTAACCCTTAATAGCCCAGCCAAACAAAAATCTATCAAAATGTTCAATTGACCTAGCCACAGTTTTTAGCGGAGAGTATTCCAGATTTCTGATGCTCCTTGTGTGAAAAGCTGCTTCCTAGCATCATGCCCGGAAGGACTCTCTCTAATTCCAAAGATATGTCCCCCTTGTTCACATCGGCTCCACCAGAGGAAACAATTTTGGTCCAATCATCTTATCAACTCATTTAATCATCTTAAACATGGCAATTAGTTCATCCTCAATCTCCCAGCACCAAGGGAACACAAACCTAGCTGACGTAAAGTGTCTCCTTTTTTAATTCTTGGGATGTGAGCATCGCCAACAAGGCCAGTATTTATTGTCCATTCCTAATTGCCATCGAGAAGGCTGTGATGATCCAACTTGAACTGTTGCAACCCTTGTGGTGTAATCATAGAAATCATAGAAACCCTACAGTGCAGAAGGAGGCCATTCGGCCCATCGAGTCTGCACCGACCACAATCCCACCCAGGCCCTACCCCCACATATTTACCCGCTAATCCCTCTAACCTATGCATCTCAGGACTCTAAGGGGCAATTTTTAACCTGGCCAATCAACCTAACCCGCACATCTTTGGACTGTGGGAGGAAACCGGAGCACCCGGAGGAAACCCACGCAAACACGAGGAGAATGTGCAAACTCCACACAGACAGTGACCCGAGCCGGGAATCGAACTCGGGACCCTGGAGCTGTGAAGCAGCAGTGCTAACCACTGTGCTACCGTGCCGCCCAAAGAATGTTAGGAAGAGAGCTCCAGGATTATGGCCCACCAACAGTTGAAGGAACAGCGATAGGAGTCCAAATCAGGACAACATATGTAATGAAGGGGAACTTAATGGTTATAATTTAACCTCTGTAGTCGTGCTTTCATTCTAGGGAATCTATGCTGTACACCCTCAGTCTGAACTCTGATCATTCCTTGTTTCTGAAAATCTGTTGCTGCTAAATTTAGGGTGCATTATGCCACCAGGCATGAATCATACAAAGCTTAATGTGACAATTTAAACACAAAAGCAAATCAGAGGACATGAAGTTGCAGTGACTCAGTATAGACTCATAATGGTATGCATAATGTTTACAGTACCTTTAATATATGCTGATAATTGAGCTTGAAATTATCATTAAACATATTTGTTGCTTTAGGTCTGTGAAATTCTGCTTGCTGTGCAAGATCATCTTGTAGAACAGTTAGGTGATTCTGTCAAATGTATTTGCAGATCACTGCATTTGGGGTTCAATTATCCTTGGGTATGGAACTCTGCAAGGCAAAGTAAGGTGCTACCTTCCACTTTGTAGGTCATGAGAGTATGGTTATAGGAGCAGTTCATAAAATCATACAGTGCAGAAGAGGTCCTTTGGCCCATTGGGTCTACACCAATACGCAAGAAACACCTGACCTTCCACCTAATCTCATTTACCAGCACTTGGCCCATGGCCTTGAATGTTATGACGTGCCAAGTGCTCATCCAGATACTTTTTAAAGGATGTGAGGCCACCTGTCTCTGCCACCCTCCCAGGCAGCGCATTCCAGACCCTCACCACCCTCTGGGTAAAAAAGCGTTTTTCCTCACATCTTCCATAAACCTCCTGCCCCTCACCTTGAACCTATATCCCCTCATGACTGACCCTTCAATTAAGGGGAACAGCTGCTCCTTATCCACTCTGTCCACTCCTGATCGAGGTGTATAAGATTATGTCGCCCCCTCGGTCTTCTCTGTTCCACCAAAAACAACCCAAGCCTATCCAACCTCTCTTCATAACTTAAATGTTCCATCCCAGACAGCATCCTGGTGAATCTCCTCTGCATCCCCTCCAGTGCAGTAAAGTTGCTCGACCACAGCAAAGACAATTGCTTTAAAATCTGATGCGAGTGCAACATCCTGACTATAGAATATTCATTGCTTAGCCCAGAACAGAGTGGAAGACATCTCATACCTTAACAGAAACTCAGCTTCAGGTCATACATACGTCCACATAAAGACAATTTTAAAACTTCAATAGCCTTCAGCTGTAGTCTTGGCATTTCTTTTCTTTAGGGCGGCACGGTAGCACAGTGGTTAGCACTGTTGCTTCACAGCTCCAGGGACCCAGGCTCGGGTCACTGTCTGTGTGGAGTTTGCACATTCTCCTCGTGTCTGTGTGGGTTTCCTCCGGGTGCTCCGGTTTCCTCCCACAGTCCAAAGATGTGCGGGTTAGGTTGATGGGCCATGCTAAAATTGCCCCTTAGTGTCCTGGGATGCGTAGATTAGAGGGATTAGCGGGTAAAGTATGTAGGGATATGGGGGTAGGGCCTGGGTGGGATTGTGGTCAGTGCAGACTCGATGGGCCGAATGGCCTCTTTCTGTACTATACGGTTTCTATGATTTCTATGATTTTTTGGCTAAAAATAACTATTAGATTTAGCTATGATTCATACATAGCTATGGTTCGACTGGAATTACTCTTTGAATCAGCAATTAAAAATGTAGCAATTTCAAGCTGAACTGTTGTCGTAACTTGCTGATTTTGCCAAAACCCAGTCAGGAAAAAAAGTGGCTTTAATGTTCAGAGGCAGTAAATCCTTACTGGAGCGAACTGTGCAGTGCTCTACCACTCTATGAAGTCATCAAGATCGCCAGAGGCATCCGAGTACATCAAAAGGATACCTGCATGAACTTATCAAATCTCCTCACGGATTGAGATCGCAATAGTGAGCAGGTTGTGAAGACAATCGATTGAGATTTGCTGGTGTCAAACAATTGCTGATATAGCTGCAGGTGTTTGGCTTCCGCCACTAGAGGTCCTCAGTGGGCCACTCAGAAGGCAAAGCTTAAATTGAGCAGCAGACAATTGATTATGCAACATTACGATTTACTTCTGCAGGTCCCAAATGGTTGTTAATGCAGAAATTTTCAACAGATTGGTAAATTTTGGAATAATTCAATTTGTTTTACATAAGAACATACCAAATTGACAAACAGGAAATAAAACCAGCTGGCTTGCCCCATGCAGGCGCCGCACAACTGTGCAATGTGTTCCCAAAAGCTTTCCATCAACCCAGCAGCCACAATATCCAAGCAGAAGCGAAATACAGATGAACAAAAGCCCTAGGCCGAATCAGGGGTAAAGAAAAAACCTGGGAAATTCCTCTCTGAACCCTTCGGTTAAAAAAAGAAGGAATTTCGGAGACCACAATCGCAAGGGTGGCACAGTGGTTAGCACTGCTGCCTCACAGCAAGAAGTTTAACAACACCAGGTTAAAGTCCAACAGGTTTATTTGGTAGCAAAAGCCACACAAGCTTTCGAGGCTCTGAGCCCCTTCTTCAGGTGAGTGGGAATTCTGTTCACAAACAGAACTTATAAGACACAGACTCAATTTACATGAATAATGGTTGGAATGCGAATACTTACAACTAATCCAGTCTTTAAGAAACAAAACAATGGGAGTGGAGAGAGCATCAAGACAGGCTAAAAAGATGTGTATTGTCTCCAGACAAGACAGCCAGTGAAACTCTGCAGGTCCACGCAACTGTGGGAGTTACAAATAGTGTGACATAAATTCTGATTCTAGGATCGCATGATAAAGACTCAGGAGGAAAAAAGCAGAAATATTTATGTGAAATAGTGTGACATAAACCCAATATCCCGGTTGAGGCCGTCCTTGTGTGTGCGGAACCTGGCTATCAGTTTCTGCTCCGCGACTCTGCGCTGTCGTGTGTCGCGAAGGCCGCCTTGGAGAACGCTTACCCGAATATCAGAGGCCGAATGCCCGTGACCGCTGAAGTGCTCCCCAACAGGAAGAGAACAGTCTTGCCTGGTGATTGTCGAGCGGTGTTCATTCATCCGTTGTCGCAGCGTCTGCATAGTTTCCCCAATGTACCATGCCTCGGGACATCCTTTCTTGCAGCGTATCAGGTAGACAACGTTGGCCGAGTTGCAAGAGTATGTACCGTGTACCTGGTGGATGGTGTTCTCACGTGAGATGATGGCATCTGTGTCGATGATCCGGCACGTCTTGCAGAGGTTGCTGTGGCAGGGTTGTGTGGTGTCTTGGTCACTGTTCTCCTGAAGGCTGGGTAGTTTGCTGCGGACAATGGTCTGTTTGAGGTTGTGCGGTTGTTTGAAGGCAAGAAGTGGGGGTGTGGGGATGGCCTTGGCGAGATGTTCGTCTTCATCAATGACATGTTGAAGGCTCCGGAGGAGATGCCGTAGCTTCTCCGCTCTAATACTCTATCTGGCCTCACAGCGCCAGGGACCCGGGTTCCATTCCCGGCTTGAATCACAGTGAAGTCTACACATTCTCGCCATGTCTGCGTGGGATTACTCCGGGTGCTCCAGTTTCCTCCCACAGTCCAAAGACACGCGGGTTAAGTTGATTGGCCATGCTAACTTGCCCCTTAGTGTCAGGGGGATGAGCTAGGGTAAATGCATGGGGTTATGTGGATCGGGCCTGGGCGGGATTGTGGTCAGTGCAGACTCGATGGGCCGAATGGCCTCCTTCTGCAGTGTAGGATTCTACAATGAGGCATATCACCCAACATCCCACCTTGCTTCTGCACACAGCCAGGAACTTGTCCAACTCCTTTCTGAAAGCTTAGAGCAAATAAATCCACATTCACCTGCATGAGCTGAAAAGGTTAATGACCCTTTTGCAAAAAATAAGGAAACACCTCTTGACGTCCAACATATTCTCACGTCCTCAGGTTCCCCACAGCCTATCTAGTTCAAAAAGTCTATCCACAAGCACATTGTACAGTTCCTTTGTGATTTTAAAGAACTCAACTTCACCAGGGTCTAAGGCTTAGGTAGAGTAAAAGGAACCAGGTCTCAAATTTATCATGGTTAACTGGGTATCAATCCAGTGGTCACTCGCCAATCATTTTCCAAGGTTTGCATATTACCCGCCGTATCAGGTGCCTATTTTCAAGGCAGGGGGAAAGGTCTGATGTTGGATTTTATACTGGATCACCCTGCTCATTGATTCTAATACTCTATCTGCTTTGTCATAAGCCTTATGGCACTGGTTGTGAACATGTAAAGACGTTTGTATTGCAACTCAGTCTCTTTCTTGGCAGACTTTAATTTCGAACCCTGCACGGTATTTAAAAGCAACATACCAGAAATTTACATCATGCGCTATCAAGCAATGCATTTTGGAAAGTACCAAATGATATATCACACAGGTCCTGCAGCACTGAAATACCAAAGTTTGAAACAAACATGTTTCCAAAACATGTATGGACTCCACCTGGAATTATGTAAATACCTGGCAATTTGGACCCCATTCCCGAAAGCCCACACAGCTCAAGGCACCTCCCAAACAATAAACATCACCCAAGAATGGCAATGGCCGTACAGACCATTGACCCTCATGTACAGCTCCAGAGCATAATGCTTCAGACATACATAACTTTGCACCTATTCTGTGATCCAGCCAAACCCCAGGGTCAGTTGCCGAATTTATTCTGGCCCTTGTGTACTGTTACAATATTTGTGCATTGTGCGGACTGTCCCTGGCTATCCACGCGTTCCTCCACAAGTACTTCACATCAAACTGTACCAGGACTTCATAAACTGCATGGATGTAATTTATTTTCCAAAAAGGAAAATTAATTTAAAGATCCTGAAATGAAATAGTGCTGATGTGCCGGACTGTTGTGCTGTCAGTATTAGATTTAAGACATCGTTAAACTGATACCTAAACTTCTTTTTACAACCTTTGGAGAAAATGCAACGAAATATTCTAGCATAAAAATGCTGGTAACTGCTATAGGAAATAAACAAGGAGGAAATTTGAAAACTCGGTTGTGGGCATTTTCAGCGGTGCTGAAATACAGTCTATGCAGACAAACAAAAGAGTCTTGCATACTTTCAAAGGCAAAGAAAGGATCAATATTTTCTCCTTTATCACCTTCAGTTTAATAACCCAGTTTACAATGTCAATCCCAGGTGACTACACACACAGCAAAAAATCATTCACTAATTCCTTTTTTCATTTAGTAGACAGACCACAAACCTCTGGTCCCTGTAGTACATTTACAGACATTTCTGCTCTAGTCAATGACGGGGTTTTTGCAAGACTGAAAGCTAAGTAGAATTTCACCAGGAACTTTAAAAAAAAAATCATCATTTTTTTTTGTTTCGTCCTTTGGGGTGCAAAACATATTTAGTTAGAAATAGCAGGAACTGATCATTAAATCTCATTAAATCTTTAATCTGAACCTACTTCAAAACACAGATGACGTTAACATTGTTTATTTCATACCATAAAGTTTAAGAACAGTAATTTATTACTGCCTGAACCAGGCATTTCCATAACATTATTCTGGGTTTTTTGCAAATCATAGCGCTGAAGCAGCAAAAATAAGACTTTGACGATACATTTCTGCTTTGGAGTACAAATTAAAATTACACAATTTTGCAAGTCAGGTTACAAATCAAGGTATGCAAACTGAAGGACATAAAGTACTTACCTGCCCACTCCAAATCAAACTTTCGCAGTCCTACGCATTTCTCAATTTCAGTTCTAAATTTCTCTGTCCGCTTTACATTTTTTCACCTTTACATCTTCTAATTCTATCTTTTACTCTGGTTCTCTACACCCTAGCTATGACTGTAACACTACTCCGCACTCTCTCATTTCCTTCCCTATGAACGGTATGCTTTGTCTCTACTGCGCACAAGAAACAATACTTTTCACTGCACTCTAATACATGTGCCAATAATAAATCAAATCAAAACAAAGTACCTGCCCACTCCAAATCAAACTTTTGCAACCCTACGTATTTCTTAATTTCAGTTCTAAATTACTTAGCAAAATATGTCAGTTTTTTAAAAAACTCAGATTGAGATCCAATCTTTCGCTTGTTACAGCAGAATGCCTCAGATCACACACTTCTGCCCCTATTCAAACTAGTTAATGCTAAATTGTGAAGGCAATGCAAAGGTGAAAAATGTCAAACATACACAGAGAAAGAAACAGCTTCACCAAAACCATGGTGCAGACTTTATAAAAAGGAAAATGCTCGAAATTTACAATTTGGAGCTCCTCCTTTTCAATCTGTGGTCTAAAATAGCTCTAAATGTACCCAAGCACAAGGCAGTAAAATGGGAGCACCAAGGAGAATATGTCCAGCCAGGTTATACCTGCCGGCACGGAGGAGCAGTGGTTAGCACTGCTGCCTCACAGCTCCAGGGACCTAGGTTCGATTCCCGGCTTGGGTTACTGTGCAAACTCCAAACAGACATTCTCCCCGTGTCTGCGTGGGTTCCCTCCGGGTGCTCCGGTTTCCTCCCACACTCCAAAGATGCGCGGGTTAGGTTGATTGGCCATGCTAAATTGCCCCTTAGTGTCCCGGGATGTGTAGGTTAGAGGGGTTAAATATGTAGGGTTATGGGGATAGGGCCTGAGGTGGGATTGTTGTCAGTGCAGACTTTGATGGGCTGAATGGCCTCCTTCTGCACTGTAGGGATTTCTATGATTCTTACCTGCCGGTTTGCAGCAAGGCATAAACAACTCACTGCTTAATGGCATAGGAAGCTGAAGTTCAGTAAGCTGTGCCAAAGACTCTCGCATATTGCAACTCCAGACTGGAGCCAATACATCATCTGACCACTCAACAACCATGGTTTTTGATTGGTAAAACTGCAATTCCAATTTCAGATTTCACAAATTGATACAAAGATTTAATACTTACACCACCACAATGGGAAACTTAATGTTTTTTAAAAATTGCAGTAAATCAGCAGCTGTTAAGTCAGTATTCCTGAGATAATTAATTTCCATTGTATACACTTCAAGGGTAGTACAATAAACCTACAGTTTCTGGAACTTGGGGGAGGAGGAGCAAGTAAAGTTAAAGGTGAGAATTTTAAATTGAGGCATTGGTGATATCAGAAACCAGGTATGACACAAGGATAGGCTGATAGGTGAGCAAGGTATGTTACGGTCAGCACAGCTTCCAATGAACTGAAAGCTTGGCTGACTAGGAAAGCAATGGAATAGTTGAATCTCAGAATACCAAGACAAAGATGGGAGCTTTAGCAGCAAACAGGCTAAGGCAGGCTTAGAGACTGGACTCTACAGAAGTGGAAGTAGGTGGTCATTCTGATGGAGAGAATATGGGATTGCAAGCTCTGCTCGGGGTCAAATTGAAGGTCAAGATTGCAAACAGTCTGGTTCAACCTGATAAGACAGCTGGGGAAGGCATAGAGTTTGTTGTGGGGCTGAAAACAATGGCTTTGATTTTCCCAATATTAAACTGGAGGAAACTGTGGCTCATCCAGGACTGGATGCTGAACAAGCAGTCTTATAACACAGGGAAAATAGAGGTGTCAGGGCAAACGGCGGACTTATAAACCTTGCATGCAGATGCTAAACTCACGCCTTTGATTGATGTCATCAAGGGGTAGCATGTCGATAAGAAAGTGGGAGTTAATGAATAGATCTTTTGGGAATTTCTGGCTGCGATTGGCAAGACAAGTAGAGCCAAGCGAGGCCAACCCAATGGAAACGGACAACACAAAATGGGTGCCGGAGAAGGATTGTGTGATTTATCATCTGAAATGTTGCAGAGAGGTCAAAGAGAATTACGCACCTTGGGTAACCGTTACAGAACATGTTATTTAAGACTCTTAGTCAGGCTATTTCAATGAGAGGTGAAAATCTGATTGAGAGAGTAAAACATCGTTGCGAATTTGGGATACAACTTTGGAGCGGAATTGGAGATTGCAGATGGAGGCAATAGTTTGACAGGACATTGGAATCAAGGGTGGCCTTTTTAAGGAGGGGGTGATGGCAGCAGTTTTGAAAGGGAGGTGGACAGTAGCTTAAGGAACATTTACAGCAGCTTTGATGTAGGTTAGGAGTTCAATTAATTAATAAATCTGGAATAAAAGCCTAGTCTCATTAATAATGATCAAGAAACTATTGATTCTCATAAAACCCATCAGGTACCTAATGACCTTCAGGGGAGGAAATTGCCATCCTTACTTGATCCAACCTGCTTCCGAGTCCAGATCCACCGCAATGTGATTGACTTTTAACTGGTCTCTGTAATGGTGTAGTTAGTTGTATCAAATCACTACAGACCAAAGCACTCTGCATGTACCTACCTACACCACGCAAACTGCAGCAGGTTAAAAAGGTAGCTCACCACCAACTTCAAAAGGGCATTGAAGGGCAGTGTGCATCAAATACCAGTCTGGCCAGTGAAGCCCACATCCCAAGAACCAAAGAAAGGGGGAGGGGGAGAATTTGGATGGTCAACAGTTAAGTAGGAACTGGGTCAGGGGAGCAGAAGTTGGTCTAACATACGAGATAAGCTCACAAATGGCATAAAGTGAGATAGGAGAATCATAGAATCCCTACAGTGCAGAAGGAGGCCATTTGCCCATCGAGGCTGCACTGACCACAATCCCACCCAGACCCTATCTCCGTAACCCCACATATTTACCCTGCTAATCCCCCTGACTCTAAGGGGCAATTTAGCATGGACAATCAACCTAACCCGCACATCTTTGGAGTGTGGGAGGAAACCGGAGCACGCACGCAGACATGGGGAGAACATGCAAACTGCACACAGGTAGTGACCCGAAGCCGGAATTGAACCCGGGTCCCTGGCGCTGTGAGGCAGCAGTGCTAACCACTGTGCCACCAAAGAATAAGAATGGAGGGAGATTGCAGGGTGTCCTGAAAAGATGGTCTCCATACACTCTTTGCACTTATTGATTGGAAGTGGGTATGGAAGTGGAGGGAGTCAAGATTTAATAGGAATGTTGGTAATGAAAACATATGAGCTATATCCTTGCTCTGCAGGATGATCCTGGAGTGGTGGACATTAGGGGTAGGGAAAAGTGAAGCTCAATAGTTCTTGGTGCAGAAGGAAAAGCACCCCAATGCTATCAATTCCAAACTGACAACCGGCAGAAGCTATTCAATCAAATTATGCAAATAATTTCATCAACTTGCTTTGAGCCACCATCCTTAAGGATTTTAAGATAGGTAAAATATACACATGCAAGAAACATTTAACGTCTATTTGCAATCATACAGCATGTCAATGTAGAAATGCCTGCCAATGCATTTTTAAAAAAATAAAGAATCTGTAAGCCTGGGGCTCAATTGAGATTGCTTGGATGGTAATTAAAGTTTGGCAATTGTTGTCTGTTTTTTCTCTTAATATCTTAGTTCTTCCTGATTGTCTATGATCCATGTCAAACAAAGAAAGCTGCCCATTTCCATTCTTGCTTCAGAAGACAATTTAGGACTGCCTCCCTTCCGAGCTTAATATGGGCCACCACAATTTGAAGATACCACTTCCAAATGTCAGAATTTTGTGTGCGCAAGATTCACATCTCCCCTGGTCTAGCACCGGAAAATGACCAAAAGCAGCCACAACCAGGAAAATTATTAGTAGTGAATTTAACTGGATTTTGTTTTGTACAGAGGGGAGGAGTAAAAAGTGTGGGAATGCAATAGTTATAGGGGATTCAATTGCAAGGGGAATAGATAGGTGTTTCTGTGGCCACAAACGAGACTCCACGATGGTATGTTGCCTCCCTGATGCTAGGGTCAAGGATGTGTTGGAGCGGTTGCAGGGCATTCTGAAGAGGGATGGCGAACAGCCAGTGGTCGTAGTACAGTTTGATACAAATGACAAAGGTAAAAAGAGGAATGAGGTCCTAAAAGCAGAATATATGGAGCCAGGAAGCAAGTTGAAAAGCAGGACCTCAAAAGGTAGTGATTTCAGGATTACTACCTGTGCCACGTGCTAATCAGAGTAGAAACAGCAGGATACATAGGATGAATATGTGGTTGAAAGGATGGTTTGAAGGGAAGGGTTTTAGATTCCTAGGGCATTGGGACTGGTTCTGGGGGAGGTGGGACCTGAACAGACTGGACAGATTACACCTGGGCAGGATCAGGACTGATGTCCTCAGGGGGGTGCTTGCTGGAATGGCTGGGGAGTTTAAAATCAATATGGCAGGGGGATGGGAACCTTTGCAAGGATTCAGAGCAGGGGGAATTAACTACAAGAGAAAAAGACAGCAAGGAGAATAGGAAAAGTGATAGGCAGAGAAATCAAGGGCCAGAGTCGGATAAGGACCAAGTAAAAAATAATAGGAAAGGGAAAAGGAATGTTAAAAGTGCCCACCTTAAGATTTTGTACCCGAATGCCTGGGGCATTTGAAACAAAATGGATGAATTAGTTGCACAGATAGATGTAAAGGGGTATGATACAGTTAGCCTTATGGAGACATGGCTCCAAGGTGAGCAAGGATGGGAACTAAACATTGAGGGATACTCAGTGTTTAGGAAGGACAGACAGAAACAAAAAGGTGGTGGAATTGCACTATTGATTAAAGATGATATTGATACAATATTGAGGAAAGATATTAGCATAGGGTGATGTGGAATCTGTATCGGTCAAGTTAAGAAACAACAAGGAGCAAAAAACATTGGTGAGGGTGGTATACAGACCACCAAACTGGAGTGGTAATGTTGGGAAAAGCATTAAACAGGAAATCAGAGATGCATGTGTTAAAGGAACATCTGTGATTATGGGTGACGTTAATCTGTATATAGATTGGGAGAGACAAATTAGTCACAGTACAATAGAAGGAGGAATTTCTGGAGTGCATATGGGATGATTTTCTAGAGCAATACATTGAGGAACCAACAAGGGAGAAGACCATCTTGGACTGGGTGTTGTGCAATGAGAAAGGATTAGTTGGTAATCTAGTTGTGAGAGAGCCCTTGGGGACGAGTGACCATAATATGGTAGAATTCTTTGTCAAGGTGGATAGTGATGTAGTTGATTGGGAGACCAGGGCCCTGGATCTCAATAAAGGTAACTATGATGGTATGAGGCATGAATTGGCCATGATGGACTGGGAAACATTACTGAAAGGAAAGACAGTTGACAGGCAATGGCAGGCATTTAAAGAATTAATAGCTGAACTCCAGAAGTTGTTTGTTCTTGTTTGGCGCACGAGTGGTAAGGGAATTGTGGCCAAACCATGGCTTACAAGGGAAATTAGAGATAGTATCAGATTCAGGAAGAAACAAATTGTCAAGAAAAAACAATAGGCCTGAGGATTGGGAGCAGTTTAAAATTCAGCAAAGGAGGACCAAGGGATTGATTAAGAAGGGGAAAATAGAATATGAAAGTAAGTTAGTCGGAACACAAAAACTGACTGTAAAAGTTTCTATAGATATGTAAAGAGAAAAAGATTGACAAAAACAAATGTAGGCTCCTTACAGTCAGAAACGGGAGAATCTATAACGGGGAATAAAGAAATAGCGGAGGAATAAAATTTGTACTTTGCTTCAGTCTTCACAGAGGAAGACATAAATAATGTGCTGACAGAAACATGTTTTAGTGAGGAGCTGGAGGAAATCAGCATTAGTTAAGAAATGGTTTGGGGGAAATTGATGGGATTGAAGGTAGATAAATCTCCAGGTCCTGATAATCTTCACCCAGAGTACATGAGGAAGTGGCCCTGGAAATAGTAGATCCATTGGTGATTATTTTCCAAAATTCTTTGGATTCTGGAATAGTTCCTACACATTGGAGGGTAGCTAATGTAAGCCCGCTATTCAAAAAGGGAGGTAAAGAGAAAACAAGAGAACTATAGACCAGTGAGCCTAACGTTGGTACTGGGGGAAGTTGCTAGAGTCTATTATCAAGGATTTCCTAACTCGGCATTTGGAAGGCACTGGTATTCAGACAAATCAGACTAAGTCAGCATAGATTTACAAAAGGGAAATCATGCTTGACGAATCTATTGGAATTGCTTGAGGATGTAACTAGTAGAGTTGATCGAGGCTAACCAGTGGATGTGGTTCATTTAGACATCAGAAGACTTTTGACAAGGTCTCACATACCATACTACTATGTAGAATTAAAGTACATGGGAATTGCAGGTAATGTCTTGAGATGGATAGAAAGCTGGTTAGCAGATAGGAAGCAAACGGCTGGCATAAATGGGTCATTTTCTGATTGGCAGTCAGTGATTAGTGAGTTCCGCAGGTGTCTGTGCAAGGACCCCAACTGTTCACATTATATATTAATGATTTGGAAGAGGGAACTGAATGTATTATCTCCAAAGTTGCACATGATACAAAGTTGGGTGGGAGGGTGAGCTGTGAGGAAGACGTAGAGATGCTTCAGTGTGATTTGGACAGGCTGAGTGTGTGGGCATCTGCATGGCAGATGCAGTATAATGTGGCTAAATGTGAGGTTATCCACTTTGGTAGCAATAATAGGAAGACAGAATACTACTTGGATGGGTGCAAAGAGAGGTGGATACTCAACGAGACCTTGGAGTCCTCATGCATCAGTCACTGAAAGTAAGCATGCAGATACAGCAAGCAGTAAAGGTGGTAAATGGTATGTTGGCCTTCATAGCGAGAGGATTTGAGCATAAGGATAAGGATAAGGCTGTTTTGCTGCAATTGTATAGCATATTAGTGAGGCCACATCTGGAGTATTGTGCACAGTTTTGGTGTCCTTATCTGAGGAAGGATGTCCTTGCTATAGAGGGAGTACAGCGAAGGTTTACCAGGCTGAATCCTGGGATGGTAGGTCTGTCATATGAGGAAAGACGAAATCAGTTAGGATTATGTTCACTGGAGTTTAGAAGAGTGAAAGGGGATCTCATAGAAACTTATAAAATTCTAACAGGGTTAGACAGGGTAGATTCAGAAAGAATGTTCCCAGTGGCGGGACAGTCCAGAACTGGGGATCATAGTTGAGGATTAAGGGGTAAACCTTTTAGAACTGAGGGGAGGAGAAATTTCTTCACCCAGAGGGTGGTGAATGTGTGGAATTCACTACCACAGAAAGTAGTTGAGGCCAAAGCATTGTCTGATTTCAAGAAGAAATTAGGTATAGCTCTTGGGGCAAATCAACAGGTTCTTTAGAAATCCAAAACATTTCATTCTTGGTCTCAAAGAAGCCTAATATCACTTACGCCCTTTCAATGATTAGATTCAGCACTCATACCCTCCACAACCATCAGTAATCTCTCCCACTGCGGAGCAATGTCACTATGAGCAACGTTGCAAGAAATCTTCTAGGAAAATTACTTAGCAAACAATGTCTTTCACTATGATAGTGAACTGGAACAGTTCGGGTCAGAAATGACAAGTGACCTGAGATTCAACCTCAGGTTGACTGTTGCATGGGCGTGCTGAGTGACTGTCTTCCGAAATATTTTCAATGGAAATGGCACTTCTCTCGGCAGCTAAAGGGCAGGGAAAGGTCAAGAATAGAGAAAAACCAGAGCAGATGAGTGTCTGAACTGGTTCCTGTCTTCATCTCTGCCACAACATCACAGCAATTCGCGTGCAAGTCCAGCATTACGCACGATGACAATTTTCACTTGGGGGGGGGGGGGGGGGGAGGGGAGGAAAACCCCACATTTACCCAGTCTAATCACTAGAAATACTGTGTTTGCTCCCGTAACACATGTTAAAAGATTCAAAAGGCAACCATATTAAGACGCAAATCAGGAAATTCTTCCTACAAATGATTGATCAATACCCTCCCATCAGCTTTTATACAGCAGTACCTGGGGAGATTAGGAGCAGGACTTGGTGAAGATGAGTTTGTCAGGGCTGTAGTTGTTGCTGTCGTTGACAACTCCTGTGTGCGAGGAACCCTTCCCATTCTGTACCAGACGCCCATGTTGTTCAATTCCCTAATAATTACACAGAACAAGTTATAAATTTTTTAGAAATACATTTGTTTGCTAAAAATATATTCAGTCTCAATATCTTTAATGAAATCATAAAAATTTCATAGTCCAAGGATGCAAGATCAAAGTATCATAATGGGCTAAACCTCAAAATTCTCACTCAAGTCACTGGAATTTTTATATTCTCAACCAGGCATCTAAATATAGAGTACTAGCAAGGGTTACATCTGCAACAGGGGATAGCACAGTGGCAGCGTGGTTAGCACTTCTGTCTCAGTGCCAGGGACTCGGGTTTAATTCTGGCCTTGGGTGACTGTGTGGAGTTTGCACGTTCTCCCCATGTCTGCAGGTTTCCTCCGGGTGCTCCGGTTTCCTCCCCCAATCCAAAGATGTACAGGTCAGGTGGGTTGGCCATGCCAAATTGCCCCTTAGTTTCAAAAGATGTGTAGGTTAGATGATTTGCTATAGGGTAGGGCAGAGTGGTGGGCCTTGGTATATACTCTGTCGGTGCAGACTCGATGGGCAAAATGGTCGCCTTCCGCATATTAGGGCTTCTAATGATTAACATTGCTCTTTCAGGTGCCGGTTAACTTGAAGATTTCCAACATTCCTACTGAACTTAGCTTGAAAGCAGAAAAGACTTGCGTCTATTAAACTTTTCATTCTCTCAAGACAGCTCAAAAGCACTTTGCAATCAATGAAGTAATGTTGAGTGCAGTCACTGTTGTGATGTAGGAAATGCTGTAGCCAATTTGCACGCAGCACGGTCATACAAATACCAGTATGACGGTGACCTAATAATCATTTGAGTGATGTGAATTGAGGGTTGATTGTGAGCACCCTCATGTTCTTCTTTGTAACAGCATCATGGGAACTTCGATGTCCATCTCAGAGGGCGGGTGGTTAAACGCCACATCTGAAAGCTGATGGCTCCAACAGTGTAGCACTCCCTCAGTGCAGCAGCAGAGCATCAGCACAGATTGTGTGCTGGTTACGGGAGTGGGACGTGAACCCATAACTTTCTGGCTAAAGAGGCATGTACGTTACCAACTGAGCCACAACAGACAGAATATCTTGTGATGTCACAGTTCTGCAACTTCACAATCTTCCCAAAACCCAGATTTGTGCACTCTGACCCCATCAGCCCAAGAAACTAGAATTCTTAGAGCACTGATGCTGAAATTGGAGGAACATAAAAATACATCATTTACAGTCAACACACATTGCTGTTCAAAGTGTGTTCTAAAGTGTGTTCTAAATTCAGTTAAGTATTAATGACCAATAACCTCCAGAAGGCTTCTATTAATCTTGCAAGCTTTTAATGGCAACTTGGAATAAAGAAATCGAAGAATATTTGGTTTTTATTTCAGTGGTTTTAATTATGATAGGCATTCATCTTTTTCAGCAAAAGAAAAACAATTACAGCTTAGCCTTTGTTTGAATTCCATGAGTACCACAGCTCACTGATTCAGTGCCAACCTTCATTTTTCAATAAACACAAAAAAATTTATAAACCTGCAAAAAAAAAACAAGTAATTGCTGACTTTTATAATGTGTCCCTTGCATTAACTCCTCAGAAATCTCCTCCTTCGTCCAATTTCCTATCACTAATGAAACATTGTTGGGTCTCTTAATACATTGGTATTTTAATTTTTTACTTTTTTATTCCACTTTTCAACTTTCATAGAATCATTGAATCCCTACAGTGCAGGAGGAGGCCATCCAATACATCGAGGCTGCACCGATAGCAATCCCATCCAGGCCCTATCCCTGTAACCCCACATAGTTTACCCTACTAATCCTCAATATCACTAAGGGGCAATTTAGCTTGGCAAATCAGCCTAACTGCACATCGCTGGAGTGTGGGAAGAGAGCAGAGCAGCTGGAAGAAACCCATGCAGACACGGGGAGTGTGTGCAAACTCCACACAAACAGTGACCCGAGGCCAGAATTGAACCCTGGTCTCTGGTGCCATGAGACAACAGTGCTAACCACTGTGTCACCCATATTTTCTTGTGCTCTTCTAACTTACTGCTTCTCCAATATCTCCTCTGCTATCCTACTCTGTTGAGATTAATTAATTAACTTAAATAAAATGGGCTCAGGGAAAGCTGACAGTATTTAGCCAGAGCGTGACTGATTTAACTTGTGCCGGTCACAATGTAAATGGGGAAGGGGGAAGAAAGGGTTATATGAAAAAGGGAAAAAATAATAGCAAGAATAATTTGAATCTAATTGCATATTCAAAGGTAGCATTTCCTTTCCTTTAAAATCCAATTAATTCTAGCAGAGGTTGAAAGAAAGTAACAGCCCTTTGGGTTGGTTAAAGTTCAAGCCTATTCTAATACCCACCCACCCCCCTGCAGTCAGAATGGAAAACCAGATCAACTGACCGTGACATTTTGAGATGCACTACAAGCAAGGAAACCAACATTCTGCAGATAAATAACAGTGAAACACCCCCATTAGATCTTGCCAGGACGCAGGGTTGAGGACTCCTGGTTCAAATCAGCCCAGATGGTTAATATGGGCCAAAATTAACAGAAATAACATTTTTCATGACAGGATTTTTTTTTTTAAATCAAGGCATTGGGTCACTTCCAATGGGTACCAAAATCCATGGAATCCCTACATTGCAGAAGACGACCATTCAGCCCATCCAAGCTGCACCAATGCTCCGACAGAGCATCTTACTCAGACCCACCCTGCGCCCTATCCCTGTAACCCATGTAACCCATGTAACCCTGAAATTCCCCTAACCTACACATCTTGGGATGCTAAGGGGCAATTTAACATGGCCAATCCACTTAACCTGCACATCTTTGGAATGTGGGGTAACCAGTGCGCTTTGGTTATAATTTCCAGACGAAGTTGAGTAACAAACATCAGGTTAGAGAGAAAATTGCTAAATTAGTCCATAACTGAAGAAAGAAAAAAATTCTGTCCCTTTTCAACTATTAAAAGCAGTAATATTTCAGAGTATGGTCTCATTAAAAAGTCTACGTGAATATTTTGATGGCATCAGTTGCAGCACCACATTCTTTTCCCATTTGAGCAAGGGTTTTTCACAAGTAAACAAAATCTAACTTTTTCTTCAGTTGTAATACAGACATTTGGAAAAATACCTGAAGCAAGAAGATGAAAAATTATCTAATTTATTGGGATTTTTGCTTTTTTTTTAAAAAGTCTGTTCTGTGTCGTGTTTAATTTATAAAATATTGGAATTATTGAGGTTAAATAACCTATTGTGAAAACCAGACATATATTACAGTCACAGAGAAACTCTGGCTGTTGTAAATTGAGAGGGTCTCTGGTTACAACACAGGACACAATTGCGTAAATAATTGGTATTTTTGAATTTCTGATCAATACCAAGGACTCAGTGATTAAGGTGATAAGGATAATTTAAACATCTCGGTGTACTAGAGTGTGTGGAAAAGGGGGAATGCTCCTGCTATCAACCTGTGAGACAATGATCTGAAGATATCCTGGAGTTGGATTGTAGAACGCAGTTGCTTCAGAGCGTTTAAAGTTAATAGCGGTGGTGCTAAAATATCTGCTGTTTTTAAACTGATCTTTTTAATTCATGGGGATGGACGACAAATTGACAGCGATTATGTGCCTATATGGTCGTTTCAAAAATTAAAAGTAAAGGAGTGGAAATCAATTTTCTAAATTTAATTGTATCAGGAAATTTTGTACGTACTTTTAATAGGCACAAAAACAGAAAATGAGGGGGGATGAAATGGTCACAAAAACAGAAAATGCTGGAAAATCTCAGCAAGTCTGACAGCATCTGTGGAGAGAGAATAGAGTCCACGTTTCGAGTCTGGATGACCTTTTGTCGGGGTGAAATGGTGTTTGGTTTTGTGATTGGTAAAGCTTTTTTAAAATTTACATGAATTGGCACAATTGCGTTTGACAACATTTCACTCCATCTTGTTGCAAAACTACAGAGGAGTTCCACTTTCACCAGCTCCGACGAAGGGTTATCTTGATTCGAAACGTTGGCTCTATTCTCTCCCCACAGATGCTGTCAGGCCTGCTGAGATTTTCCAGCATTTTCTGTTTTTGTCCCACTTTCACCTCCCTCATTCCAGCTCACATACACGATCAAATGAGTGTGCAGGTGGGTGTGGGATTAAAGGCCGAGACCCGAAGGGCACTCACACAGTATGGATATCCTACTTCTCACTTGTACTGGAACTTCAATAAATGAATTGAACAAACGGAAATTTCTGTGCACCATCCATATCAAATGCAACAGGACAATGAGGCTTTGGAGAAGGTGATGGAGTGGTTGACTGGTCACCAAGAAAAATATTTCCACCCATCCACAGGCTAGGATTGCTTCATATGTTATGGTATTTTTGTAATCATTATAATGTGTTGTTTGAAGCCTTTGCTTGGAAGGCTTGATCACCATGCCCACAATTCAGAATTAGCTGCCCTCCTGCAGAAGGGTTAGACATACGATTGAGTGACAGCTCCTTCCCCCTCATGGGTTTTTGCAGGACTAGGTTTTGCAAGAGTTAAATTATCCCAAGCTTTTCTCTGTACAGGAGTTCATTAAAAAACACTTCTTTCTGCAAGATTACGGGACTCCAGTTAACGGGAAAGCCACTCTACTATCTTCTGTGCAAGCAAAAAGACTAAGAGCGCAGCCATTCTGCAACAGTATACAGAATGCATGTTTTTTTTCCATTAGCTGTTCCCTAATCCCTATAAAACTACAATGTGATCAACAAAACCTTTGGCTCACATCAATACATTTGTCAGGTTCTTAGACTAATCTAGCACTACTTCTTGCTATAATACAAAAACAACAAATGAAAGAATCAAAATTAAATAAAGCACTGAGCTATTAAAATGCAGCTTACATAAATCAGACAGAGAATGCAAATTATGCAGCAAGTTGAATTTTAAGAAGTTAACTTGCAAGGTAAACAAGGTACAGGAAAATCTCTGGTTATCCGGTCTGATTTGGGAACGGGAGGTGCTGGTTGACCAAAGCCGGTTAACAGAGATGCAAGGCAACATCCGCATATTCATCAAGGATGATCATGAGTGTTGAAGTCTTGTGAGGGTGTGGGAGTGTGCAAATCGAGTGAGTAGTGCATATGGGGTGAAGGTGGTGCAGAGCAGTGAAAGGCCGAGACCACAGCGAGGACAGACTGCCTATAACTACTCCCGGTGAGTTTGACATCTCTAATCATAAAACAGACCCGAGCCCAGAATTCCGGTTCATAGAGAATTCAATTGGTAGAGCACCAGATAACACAAATCTTACTGTAATTAACAAGGAACCTAAAATTGAATTAAGAACAGAAGATGCAGGAAACGCTCTGCAGGTCTGTCAGCATCTGCATAAGAAAAAAACAGATTTGACAATTCAGGCCTGATGAATGGCAGGTGCAGTTTAATTTAGATAAATGAGAGGTGATGCGTTTTGGTAGATCAAACCAGGGCAGGACTTACTCAGTTAATGGTAGGGCATTGGGGAGAGTTATAGAACAAAGAGATCTAGGGGTAGAGGTTCATTGCTTCTTGAAAGTGGAGTCACAAGTGGACAAAGTAGTGAAGGTGGCATTCAGTATGCTTGGTTTCATTGGTCAGAACATTGAATACAGGAGTTGGGATGTCTTGTTGAAGTTGTACAAGACATTGGCAAGGCCACACTTGGAATACTGTGTACAGTTCTGGTCACCCTATTATGGAAACAATATTAATAAACTAGAAAGAGTGCTTAGAAGATTTACTAGGATGCTACAAGGCTCGATGGTTTGAGTTATAAGGAGGGGCTGGATAGACTGGGACTTTTTTCCCTGGAACGTAAGAGGCTCAGGGGGGATCTTATAGGAGTATATAAAATAATGAGGGGTATAGAGAAGGTAGATAGTTAACATCTTTTCCCAAAGGTAGGGGAGTCTAAAACTATAGAGCATAGGTTTAAGTTGAGAGGGGAGAGATACAAAAGAGTCCAGAGGGGCAACTTTTTCACACAGAGGGTGGGGAGTGTCTGGAACGAGTTGCCAGAGGTAGTAGTAGAGGCGGGTACAATTTTGTCTTTTAAAAAGCATTTAGTTACAAAGTTAAGATGGGTATAGAGAGAAATGGGCCAAACGTGGGTAATTGGGCCGAGTTTAGTGGTAAAAGGGTGGCATGGACAAGTTGGGCTGAAGGGCCTGTTTCCATGCTGTAAACCTCTATGATTCCATGACTCATAGAATCCCTACAGTGTAGAAGGAGGCCATTCAGCCCATCAAGCCTGCACGGACAACAATCCCACCCAGGCCCCATCCCTGTAACCCCACATATTTATCCTGCTCGTCCCCCGACACCAAGGGACAATTTAACATGGCCAATCAGCCTAACGCGCACATCTTTGGAGTATGGGAGGAAGCCGGAGCACCCGGAGGAAACCCACACAGACACGGGGAGAACTCCATAGACAGTCACCCAAAGCGGGAATTGAATCCGGGTTCCCAGCGCTGTGAGGCAGCAGTGCTAACCACTGTGCCACAGTGACCTTTCATCAGAATCCTTTCTGTTGAAACTTTTTTTGAAAGGTCACATGCTTAAAACCTTCACGTTTCTCTCTCCACAGATGTTGCCAGGACCCCTGGTTATTTCCATCTTTCTTGGTCTCTACTACAGACTTCCAACATCTGCAGTATTTTGCCGTCATTCACTTTCAGCTTCAATACATCCATCACACATCCATCAAGCAGCCACACACAGTACAATCTTGATAAATGCAATCTGCCACATTTTACAGCGCTGAAATGGACAAAATTAAACTTGCAGTAAAACAGCACAATGGTTTTAATGAGACCACACTTACACATTTTTCACTGTATGATTATCAAATTAAGGGCACTTACCCAATGAAGGTATACTGAGGGGGAGCTTGTTTAGATTTGCCAAGAATTTTTACATCACAAATGGCAGCTTCAGTTGAGTCACGAGGAATGAATTTGATACACATCCTCCTCTTCCTGAAAGCTGGCTCTTCTATTTAAAAGATAATTTTAATATACAAATAGGTGCCTATTATCAAAATTGCTTTCAAGCATGATTCATAACATGGCATGAACAACAGAAAAAGCAGTTGCTTCACGCTTACCCTGATATATGTACATAAAAATATACCCCTATAATAAATAACACAAGCACTCAAATTATTAATTTGTGATATGATACCAATAGGTTTTGAAATGGGCAACTATTGCACCAATTAAGGAAAAGTGTGACAATTTTTCACATCCCCTAGGGTTTTTGTACTTCTGCTATTCTTGTCAAAGTGACCCCAATCATATAGCAGACAGAACGGACTTTTTAAAAAAATATAGCAGTTCTTTCAAATGTTGTGTGTTTTTGTGAAGAACTTAATTTGCACCTTAATGTCCTCTGAACAAGATGCTGTACCAGTCAGAAAGGAGTGGTTTAATTCCAGTTGTGAAAGAACATAATTTACAACTACTGTTGTACTTTAACAGCCGTGAAATAAGGGATAAATTTTCTAATTCAAAACTTTAAAGCTACATGCCTTTATCTGGTAAAATCCAATACTATTTAACCACGTCTGCAGCACGTAAAAAAAACCATAACTTACGTGTGTCCACTGTTTCCTGGATGGGAATAAAGCCCACCGGTAAAGTATCCTTTAAATCGATCAGCTTCATATCCACAAGCACATTCCCTAAATGGCTCTTTAAAAGCCGCAAGAGAGGGAGAGAAAAAAAAAGGTGTCACACATGCTACAATGTTCTGGATAGCCTGTGTCATAACATTCCATTATTTCTCTGACACAGAAACAAATAAACCTCCATCTACCCAAGCAAACACTAGAAAATCAATTGGACGTTCCATAAAAGTTTCCCCATACAAAACCAATGAGAAAACAGTGTGGTTCCTGTCATAAACAAATATGCAGTAATAAGCCTGCCACCTGGGTAAGAATATGAACATTTAAACAAATATGGTTCAATAGAAAAGTCCTTTTATTCTCCCTATAATTTTCCATCTTGGAGTCACACTACCGTTAGTTCTCTTTGAGACTTCTTGGGTGGGATTTTCCGGCCGTGCCCGTCCCAAGACCGGAAAATCACACCCGAGGTCAATGGACCTTTGGAAGGTCCATGTCCCGCCCGTGGCAGGAAAATCCCACCCCTTATCTTTATTTACCATCAACATCCACCAGGCACACAATGGCTCAAATACTTCTGCAGGTGCAATAAATCCTACAAGTTCCACCAGCCCTACCAGGAAATAAGACAGGTAAGTTAGCCAAAGAGATGGGGTTGAGAAGCCTTTTTTTATAACAATAAAAACTGGTGAGGTGGAGAATGTTCTGGAATGCAAGACTGATGTCATGGAAGGCTGTACGATTGTTGGTCGAGCAAAGAGAGGGAATATATTAAAGGAGACCCAATCAACTGGAGAAGCCTTCATAGGTATGGCAGGAAAAGGACAATGAGGGATTCATGAAATATGGCAGCTCAAGGGCGATCAAAGAATGTGATGCAGTGACAGAGCTGGACATCACTAATATTGTCGTCCAAGTGCCATGCCGAGCAGCATAGGCAACCATAGTTTTCCAGACTTTCCAGTGGATGAGCTCATTGTTAAGAGTTCTGGTTAAGCTAGTCTTTAACATCGTCTAGCAGCTTCCTTCGCTGTTGGCTTCTTGCTCGTCTTCCATTAATCTAACCCTTCTTCATGGTAGCACGTCTGAAAAACTCTATTTGTCTTCACTTGATAAAAGAATGTAGGGCTGGAATAGATAGGAAAGGGCGAGGCCATAGAGAGAATTTTTACAGCAGGATGAGAATTTTAAATTGGAGATGGCAGAGGGCTTGGGGCTAATGCAGGTCAGCAAGCACAGGAGTGATGTGGGAGCAGGATTAGGGTAGAGACAGCTGAATTTTAAATGAGCTAAAGCGATAACAGGATGGATCACAATTCAACACCCCATGAGCCAGGCACCAATCAAGGTTTCACCAGCAATTGGACCAAGATAATGGAAAAGAAGAAGCATAAACCACGTAGTCGAGAATAACGAGGTTGAACATCAATTATGTGAAAATTCTTGTGGGTGGGTGTGGGGGTGGAATGGAACTTCAAACCTATCCGCTAGATGAGAAAGTTGGACAGTTAAAATGCCCCAGATTACTTAACTGCTATAAAGACACCACTTCAGTCTTTAACAGATGCTTCAAGACAGGCAGCCAGGCACCCGCACAAGTCATTAGTGTACTCATTCATGTGCTAATCAGGGTTCAATAACGCAATTGGGCCCAGACAGTGATTTTAATTTTCAGCCTGAGCAAGGAACCGTGAAGAGGATCTCGAAGTTAAAACTGCAACTTTTTTTTAAACTTTCTATTCCAGGGCCTGTCCCCTTTCAATCCTAAAGGAAAGCTTAGGCTTTCTCTGCCCCATACTTCCAGTACGCACCCCACAAGACCCTGTTCCCCACATCTACACCAATATCACCCCAAGTCCAAGAACCACACAATTTTCTACAGGATAGCAGTCAATTTCCCAGGGATTAGCAGGCTACAATGTTAATAAGGCACAGTGGTTAAAACAACTGCTGCCTTGTACAGTGATGGGCGAGTTAGTAGCGAACCGAAACTGTCGGCAATCTAGTGGCTTTAAAACTCTCCCCTCGAGAACCGTAAGAACTAGGAGGCGTGGGAGGCAATTCAGCCCCTCCAGCCTGCTCCGCCATTTAATATGATCTGGCTGATCTCATCTCGGCCTGAACTCCACTTTCCTACCCGTTCACCATAGCCCTTCAAACCCTTACTAAATAAAAATCTGTCCACTGCTTTCCTTAAATTTACTTAATGCCCCGGCATTCACCATGCTCTGGGGTAGTGAATTCCACAGACTCACGACCCTTTGAGAGAAGCTATTTCTCTTCATCTCCGTTTTAATGATTGATAACTTGAGATAAATTTAGTGAGCATTTGGAAACGTATAGGTTAAATCCAGAGCAGCTCCAACCTGGCTGCCAAAATGTTAATCCACATCTTTATCAGTTTTTTCACTCTTCAGTGCTTTCCATCCTCCATGCAGAACCCTATGGCCTACATGCTCACTCTCATTACTCTCTGCCCCTGCCAAGTTCCATCAGCTTTATGTGCTTTGGCACACTGTCCTTGTTTTCAGACACCCTCCAAGGTCATGTGTCACGATATGTCAGCAAACCCTTGAAGCTGCACACAACCACTGTTTTATTTCTCGTATCTGTTCCAACATTGGCAGTCATTCTTTGTCAAAAGATTTCCTAAATCCCTCCACACCTTGCCATCTCATTGCCTGCTTTAAGAAGCCATGTTAAGAACAGTTTCTTCATTCATCTTTTTGCTCCAACAAATTAGATTTTCCTTCTCCTGGCCAACTTCTTTATTTCTTCCTGAATCTTTTAAGTTTTAAGTTTAAGTTTATTTATTAGTGTCACAAGTAGGCTTATATTAACATTGCAATGAAGTTACTGTGAACATATCCTAGTTGCCACACTCCGGCGCCTGTTTGGGTACACTGAGGGAGAATTTAGCATGGCCAATGTACCTAACCAGCACATCTTTTGGACTGTGGGATGAAACCCACGCAGACATGGGTAGAATTTGCAGACTCCGCACAGACAATGCCCCACGGTGGAAATCGAACTCAGGTCCCTGGTGCTGTGAGGTAGCAGTGCTAGCCACCATGCCACTCCTTTTGTGTAACTGACAGAAATGTAACTTACTATTATTAAAGAAATTATAAAGAATAATTTGGTTTTGCATTCTTGTGCTAGTCTTCTATGCTATTGCAGGCTCTGCACGGTGGCATATTTGAAAGTTTGGGTACTGGCTTATCAAGTCTGAAAAAAAGAGAGTATTCACTGCACTTTTATTATAAAACCATAGAATCCCTACGCGGCCCATCGAGTCTGCACCAACTTTCTGAAAGAACATCTTACCCAGGCCCACCACACCCCGTTCTATCCCCGCAACCCTGCGCACTTACCGTGGCTACTGCACCTAACCTACACATCTTTGAAAACTAAGGGACAAATTAGTATTGCCAATCCACCGGATCTTGCGCTGTGGGAGGAAATGGGAGCACCCGGAGGAAATCCTTGCAGATACGGGGGAGAACATGCAAACTCCACACAGTCACCCAAGGCCCGAATCGAATATGGGTCCCTGGTGCTGTGAGACAGCAATGCTAACTAATATGCCACTATGTCACCCATACCACCAAAACAAAAGCATTTGTGTAGTTCTGACTAAAACAAGTTTATCAGTAATATAAATACAAAAAAATCTATAAAGATACTATTAAGATGCGACAGTGGCTAACAACGTATCCAGAGTTAGGAAAACAAAAGGTAGTTTTAAGGGATCTATATTTGTATTGGTAAACATTAGGTATAAGGTATAATTTTAAGTGGGTTAAACCTATAGTTAGATTCATTCTGGTCAAAGCATTTTGTATGTGTGGGGATTTGCTCAAATCAAACTCTGCTTCTATTGTGCTATAGAGGGTTACAGCATTACAAGTGATCAAACTAGCCAAAGTATGTGTCCGTTGCTTAGCAGCTGGGGGCCCTTTTGAGGTAGAAAGGCTTTTTTCATTTCACATCAGCTGAATTTGTTTGCAGTTGGAGATAAGACACCAGAGAGTGAACATCTCTCAACTCTGCCAGGAAAAGACAAGCTGAACAGAACAAGAGAGCTGCAAAGAGGCAGACTTCCCAAAGAACCAGATAACCAGGGAATTGGGACAGAAATGTGTTAAGACTGACGTTAAGAGAACAGAGACCATTGTTCAGGAGAATTCAAAGGAAAAGCAGACAAAATGTTGAGTGAAAGACACAGCTGCAGTAACCAGAGTTCAAGTGGGAAAGCGGACTTCAAAGGTAAATCAAAAGTTTGATGCCATTTTAAGAGTCCGGGAATCGAGAGTTCAAGCAATTGTTAACAGTTTGTACAATAATCGAGACAAATAAATCCCGAAGGGGGAGTTGTAAAAACCTGAATGCTCAATTGTGTGTCGAAAATGGAGCAGAAGCTTTATTTGAAAGAATAATTTGGAAAACCTGGACTGGTTTCATAATGGAAACCATCAATGGAAAGCATTGTTGTAAAATTAGGGGCTGGATTCTCCGACCTCACTCACAGCCGAGATTCTCCATCCCACTGCAGTGAACGGAGATTTGGCCGCACGCCAAATTCAACGTCCTTGCTGGCAATGGGGGAGAGGCAAAAATGGCTAGAGAATTCTGGCCAAGATTTTTTGGGAGTGAAGTTTGGAAACTCCCTTGTGACAATCATCTGGTGGGAATTTGAGGAGAAATGTACAGACATTCACTTGGGCTCGGAGTGGAGAGTGTATTTGACCACAGCTAACTTGTGTGTTTAAAGGGACTGTATATTATGGAGACCATTGCAGCTTAAGATACACTTTGTAATCAGTGTTAATCTTAAAATCTGTGTGTATTTGATAAGCCGAGGGGAATGTAAAAGAATATTGTATCTTCTCAAGGTTAATACATTTTTTTTTGTTGTTGTTCTATGACTCTGTTCCTGTATGTTTTTTTTACATTCTGAGATCCTCCCATCCAGTTATAAGACCAACTAGATAATACAAGAGACCCAGGGTAATGGTCTGGGATTTTCAAACTATTTCTCCAAACATCATGACATCTCCCTCAAGCGGAGTGTTTTGAGTGGAGGGGAAGGGGAAATAGCATGAAGGGGAGAGGGTTGGGATGAAGGCATGGAAGGAAGAGGTGGGGGGGGCATGGAAAGGGGAATGGTCTGGGCTTGCAGGTTCGAATCCCATCATGGCAGATATTGGAATTTGAATTCAATTCGAAATTTGGAATTAAAAAAAGTCTAATGATGGCCATGAACCTCTTGTAGATTGTCGTAAAAACACACCTGTTTCACTAGGAAATCTGCCTCCATGTGACTCCAGATCTGCTATTCGGTTCAAGGGCAACTAGGGATGGGCAGCAATTCTGGCCTTGGCCGTGACAGAAGAATTTTTAAAATTGCCATCCCCATCTACCATTCAACATCTCCCAATCATTCCCCTTTCCATACCCACCTCTTCCTTCCATGCCTCCATCTCAACTCCACCCTCTCCCTCCCATGCTATTTCTCCTTCCCTTCCCCTCCAGCCCATGTTGTCTCTCTCTTGCGGAGTGTTCTTTGTGTGGTGAGGTTGGTTTGAAAATCTCTTGATCTGTACTGTTGGAGAACAATTAAGGGCGGCACGGTAGCACAGTGGTTAGCACTGCTGCTTCACAGCTCCAGGGACCTGGGTTCGATTCCCGGCTTGGGTCACTGTCTGTGTGGAGTTTGCACATTCTCCTCGTGTCTGCGTGGGTTTCCTCCGGGTGCTCCAGTTTCCTCCCACAGACCAAAGATGTGCAGGTTAGGTTGATTGGCCATGCTAAAATTGTCCCTTCGTGTCCTGGGATGCGTGGACTAGCGGGTAAAATATGTAGGGATATGGGGGTGGGATTGTTGTCGGTGCAGACTCGATGGGCCGAATGGCCTCTTTCTGTACTGTAGGGTTTCTATGATTTCTAATTGGTTAATTAATAAAACTTGATCGTAACGTTCAGGTACTGAGTACATCCAGGCACTGCCCACTAAATAAATCCAACAGGCACAGCTCTTAAACTGACCAATCCAGTCAACTGTCCTGGCAGACAAAAACTCTGATCTTTATTATAGAATCATAGAGAAATACAGCACAGAAACAGACCCTTCGGCCCAACTGGTTGACCATGGTGCCCTCTCACTAGTCCCAATTGCCCCCATTTGGTCCATATCCCTTTAATCCTTTCCCATCTATGTACTTATTATAGATTCATTTTAGATATTTAAAACTTCGTTTAAATTGTTTAATAACAATTTATATTTTGCACTGAAAATACAGTGAGACATGTGGAAGGGATTACAGGACTAAGTATACTGCATTCCACATGTGAACTTGAACCATGGAACAATGGTTTGTTTTCCAACTTTATAAAGGTGTGCATTATCTGGAAGCACCAATAAAAATTAATGATAATTACTCTTTCACATAAAAGGAAAATGTTCTGTATGAGGTTTCCTTTGGAGTTGTAGCTCATCAGCCAAGAACTTGTCTTGTTCTCACCCCTGATCTTCTCAGAAAATATTATTGAAAAGAAAACAATAGATGTAGCTGAGCGAGACAAAAGGGCAGATTTTGACATTCGCTCCAGTTCCCTTGGCTTTTAACTGCACCGAGTCGGGTTACTGTACTACATATGGTTTGAAGTTAAGCCAGTTATTAGAGCAAATATACTACACCAATTCTAACATGCCTTGCCTTTAGGTTACACAATGCAGGGTTACTCCCGCATTTCTCAATGTTGCAAGATTCCAATCTGAGCCACGATGAGAGGCCATGCACTTCCCCCAAGGCAAAGAGCAATGTTATAAAGAGAGAGAAAAGAAATCAGAGGACTAGTCAATATCATCTTTCTCCAGAGAAGAAGTAGCTAAGACCTAACAGCAAACTCACTGTCCAGGCTTTCAGATGAGTAGCAAAAAGTTCAAACAGAGGAAACCTTTCTACTTAGATTTACTGCTACGTATAGCCTTTTAGGTCACCACCAGTGTTACAGATGTCTGTTAAATCAAAGCTTTACTACCCCTCTCCAATTTTTTTTAAAGAACTCCTCTTTAGGCAGTCCCCAACAAATAGGCAATATTTGAGGCCTCTATTTATACTACCTCGCACAAGTAAGTTCACGAAAGACATTCAAAATCCTCATATCCACCTCTACTTTGCACCCATGCTGTGACTATTATAGTAGAATTGCTGTACCAAACCAAAGACGACAAAGCCTTTTTACACCTCATTTCAGCATACAAATGATACAAAAAAATTCTACAGCATAATTTTACCTACTAAAATTTGAAGCTATACCCATAAACGTACATGAACTATATAACTTGCAAAGTAAATTCAGCTGAACATTGATTTCATATTTTGACCCTCATTCTAATAAATTGGATTTAACAAAGTATTACAAGGAATTCTAACATCTTATTGAAACCACTATATTTGCAATAAGTGCTCCTAAATTGGTTACTGAAACGTACTCTAATACATTTACACAGGCTTCCATTTTTCAAAACCAAAACTGATTACTATAAAAACACAAGCACTAGGTCATTGATTTGAACTTACATTCTCCTTCGAAAATGATCTCGTAAAACAGAGATATCTCGTGACCTTGGATTTAAATAAGCCGTCCTTCCAGAGGTCAGCATCCAAACCATCTGCCGTTTGCGAAATCTGTGAAAACAAGACAGCATGTGCAAATATGAGGTGGAATAAAGCTAATTCATGTACAGTGAATTTGCTACTTTCCCTAATTAACACTGACTGTACTAGTGCAGCATCTCATTAAATTATTCCACCAGGTACCGCACAAAAGTATTTACAAAAATGCTTCTAAAATACAGTCTCCAAGGATACAACTGACTAAAGATACACTGCAAATGGTTTTGATAAGAAAATCTGCAAGTTTTAAAGGGTTTTGTGGGCAAACAGGATGGATGGTGCTGAGAAAGAGAGGGGGAAAAAAAAAACATTATCATATACTTAAAATTCAAGCCATGCCAGGGAATGCTTATGTTGCGTTATGTTGACAACTTATGAAACAACACAGGAGAAAATAACGAGATGTGCTAAAAATGGTTTTGCCTCTGACTGCTGCTAAATCGCCAGCCTCTGAAGCACAGTTTACACAATTGACAACGGTAGTTTCAATTTACACACATCAAACTGTTCACTTTGAGATAGAGCAGCTGTAAAATGGGAAACCTGAATTTACAGTTACAGTGCAATTAACACTGTCCACCACTAAAATGAAGCTATGCAATCTCTTTATTCTGGGGGAAAAGTGCTTAATTTGGTTTAAAATATAGAGTTGGTATTAGTCATTGGTTAATATACACAACGGAATTTTTTGTATTTACAGAAACAAAGAAGCATAGAATATTTATGGCACAATTTATTTAGCCCATTGTGTCTGTGACGGCTGAAAAAGAGGTATCCGGCCTAATGCCATTTTCTAGCTCTTGGTCCATATTCCTGTAGATGGAATTTCAAATGAATATCCAAGTTTTTTTTTAAGGTGATGAGTGTTTCGGCCTTTACCACTCTTTCAGGCAGAGAGTTCCAGAACCCCACCATTCTCTGGACAAAAAAAAAATTAAAACTCCCAACTAATCCTTTTGTCAATTACTTTAAAGCTATACTCCTGGTTACTGACCTCTCTGCTAATGGTAAGAAGTCCAGGCTCTCAATTTATATACACCTCAATTAAATCTCCCCTCAGCCTTCTCTGTTCCAAAGGAAACAACAACTCCAGCTTATCAAGTTCTTCCTCATAGCTAATCTATATAATTAAAATTAATGGCGCGCTGTGCAGCTTAACCATCCAACAAACTGGTTTCAAGGTACTCTCTAACTATCTCAACTGCAGACTCACTTTACCGATAAGTTACTGCGAAGCTCACACGAAGTGGAGTTTTGACACTTGCAACACGAACAGGTAAATCTCACAAAAAAGTATTCTTCAGCATTGTGAATCTGTCACACAAACTGTAGAGGGCAATTTATTATCTAGTAGGAAAGCCATTTATTACCTAGTAGGAAAGCATTTTAACTGTGTTTGCGTACTACTCCACTCTCAAAAACAGCTTACTTCCACACACCCTCAGGGGCTCCCAAGCTCTGGGACGTGTACCCCCAAGGGTACATAAGACACCTCTGGGGGGTGGTGGTGGTGGTGGTGGGGGGGGGGGGGGGGGGGGGGGGGGGGGGGGGGGGAGGTGGAGGGGTAAAGTTGTCTAAGGATGAATTTAAGGTCGAATGGAAACATTTAACATGACTTTTCCTTCATTTTTAAACAATTCATTGATTGTTCCTTGTGCGTGTATGTGCAAATGCGTGCGTACAAAACAACAAAATGTTAGGTTGCTTCCTGCTCAATGTTTGCTCTGCCTGTTGTATTTTTTTTTACCCCAAAGCAAGCTTGTTCCACGTAGCCAAGGGGAGACTGTTGGCTTTGTCCTGGACATAGAAATCATCATAGAAATCATAGAAACCCTACAGTACAGAAAGAGGCCATTCGGCCCATCGAGTCTGCACCGACCACAATCCCACCCAGGCCCTACCCCCATATCCCTACATATTTTACCCACTAATCCCTCTAATCTACGCATCCCAGGACACTAAGGGGCAATTTTTTAGCATGGCCCATCAACCTAACCCGCACATCTTTGGACTGTGGGAGGAAACCGGAGCACCCGGAGGAAACCCACGCAGACACGGGGAGAATGTGCAAACTCCACACAGACAGTGACCCGAGCCGGGAATCGAACCCAGGTCCCTGGAGCTGTGAAGCAGCAGTGCTAACCACTGTGCTACCGTGCCGCCCAACATTTCCACTCCATCTGACGAAGGAGCAGCGCTCCGAAAGCTAATGGTGTTTGCTACCAAATAAACCTGTTGGACTTTAACCTGGTGTTGTTAAAACTCTTACTTTGTCCTGGAGGGCAGGTCTCTGGGCTACATGGCTGCCAACGATCCTTCAGCAGGCTCTTTTGACCTTCCTACTGGAGGTCAGAGATCTCCATGGAGGGCTCATCCTCTTCCAAGCCACTTGGAGCCAACAGGATCACCTGGAGCAATTCACTGTCTGGAAGGGGGAACCGATCACCTGCACTTAACTGGCCTTTTGCTCGGAGGAGTAAGACAATCCATTGACGGGGGGGGAAAGAGAAGAGAAGCACGCCATTCACCCCCAACGGGAGTTTGTGGGCTCCAATAGGAGCCTTGTTCTTGTGGGATCCTCCTGACAATGCTGAGCAATGGAAAGGGCTAAGCAGAGCCGGCGAGGCAAGTCAGCTCCTGGTACAATATGGCTAAAAACCTCACCAATTAGGAAGGAAATTCAGAGTCTACCACACATTTAAAAAACAATTTAACACCTGATATCACAATCAGAAAAGCTACGCTTTAACACTCCATGATGTTCTGAGTAGACAGAAGGACGCTGTGGATTTAAAATCATTACCTTTCTGTTGTACATACACATGATGTGGAGTTTGAAATGGCCTCCTTCTGTGCTTGAAGATTTTATGATTCTAAGGAAGCGCAGTTTAGAGCTGCCACTTCCACCTTTCTTCTTCCCCACAGCAAGTATGTAGCGAAAGCAGATAACGAGAGTTATCCCATAATTGGGCCACTGCCAACAATTTGAATGAAATGAAGTGGAGAGATAGTCTGGGGTGGAGGGAGTAGACATGTGTAGAAAGTGAACAAAAAGTTTTGTTCACCCAAATGTGGACTAAACAAAAAAATTGTCATTGTGCTTCTGTGACCAAATTACCGAGCAACCTCCAATTCAAACTATCACCAGTCACGCCAAACATTACGCATCCAGACTCAAACAACCACATCCATTACATGAACGGCAAATAGTACAATTAAGACATTGTTTCAAATGTATTATTATTGTGCCATTCTGCACAATGCGTGGGCATTAGAGAGGTTCAAATATTAAAACCTGTATGCTGGTCGGGGTATTTGAAAGGTTGGTCGACCTGGAAGGGAGGACGCAAGTTTGGGAACCTCGACCATTTGAGATATTTAAAAGCATGCACACATACCGACCCTTTTCACAAATCATCCAACATGACATACATATTTTAGGGCAAAACTGTCAAAGCAACGGTTCGAGAATCATACTAATGAAATTCACTACCTGCTGGTGCACAGTAACACGAAGCGAGAACCGAATACACAATGCAAACCTAACAGCACTTTTGAAACCAGGTCACGGATATCATTTTCATGCACTGACATACAAAATTGCAGCAATGGCAGTTTTCAAATGTTATCTAGAATACTGGACTCTTCATTATTTCTTTCATTTTGAAAGTGGTTTACCTTTTACTGTGAGCCCCCAAAGAGACAATCTGTATTGATTTGCAATACAGTTGCATATTCTGCACTTCTGCCATTAAAAGTAAAAAGAAAATCAAATATCAAGATACTTCTTTAGGGAGAACAGGGCACTTCTTAAACACTCTGCAATATTTCTAATCACTTTATAAACAATTCCATTTCTATCATCATCAGTGATCGATCTGGGACCGCCATTACTTCATCCGAACATTATGTAATTTAAAATGGTTCTCTAGTCTAGCACGATCCAAGTTTAGAAGCACAATAACTAACAGTTTCTTGCTCTTCACAGCTCAATTTGACAGTCTGCTTCAGATAATACAAATTCAATTTTGCATTAAAAATATCCTACAATTTGAAAAGCCTACTGTAAGTAATACAGCAAAATGAGAATTTTTAAAAATTGAATTCAGGTAGATTGTATAAAGTGACTGGGTAGATTATTGTACAATCTTTTTGAAAACTAAACACATCATTTGAATTCCAGAAGCAATATGGAGAAAAGCATTCTGCTCCACTTTTATTGGGCTGTTCACACCTTGCACCATTCATATTCAGCACATCTCTGCATGCTATTTCCTGTTCCCAAACCGCTAGATTCCCTCCCTCTCCAGGACTGTTTTTAAAACCCTCATTTATCCCATAAAATCAACCGCAATGCAGGAGGTCAGCTGCCACCTGTGCGCCACTATTACGATCCCTATAGAAACTAATAACTGAAAAATATTGGAATTTCCAATGAATGGCTGAAAGGATCACTTGTTACGGTCCCCATGGGGAAACAATAAAAAAAATAACCAAATGATTCCCTTCCACCAAACGAAGGAAATACCAACAAGATGTCACTTTTTGTAATTTTTACCATAACATCAATGTGAATAAGAGATGAACTAAAGGACAAATGACACTTCAAATAAAAAGACAAATTTCACTTTAAATATTCAATACAAGATACAATGTCAAGATTCCGAACCCTCCCTGCGGCTATGTGGCACCAAATAGTTCCAAAGGTCCCCAACTCAACATCCGGTACGATCTCTCAAGCAAACAATTTTGCCTTCGAGTCATGTTCATCTGCAGCCATATTCCATCCACGGTCCCCTCGATACACTCCTGCAGAAACTCCTTATCTAGGTTCACAACAGTCTTGATGGCACAGATTCCACAGAAACTCCTTCAACTAACTCCTTTAACAAACGTCGTTAAACAGTCTGGTCAGCTCTGAGGAAACTGAAGCAGAGCCGTAGAATCGACCTATTCATAATCTCTGCTCTAACCCGGTCTTCAGCTTTCTCCAGCTTCTTGCAAATGTGCTTTCTCTGTTCTTCCCCTGCTCCAGCTCTTCTTTGTCTCTGACCACACAACTCCTGTACCTTAACTTCCTCCCTGTTGATACAGCTTCCAGGTCAAGGGTCATCAAGTCACATGGAACATCATTTCTTATTATCCAGGAAAATTACAACTGATGCAAAGTCTTGAAAGTCCTTTTCAAATATTCTTTAAAATAATTACAGATTCCACAGAGCTTTTAAAGAAATTACATATTTTCACTACTGTACCGCTTCCATGTCACAAACAAGATTTGAAGTTTTAAGTTTTTACTATAACACACAAATAAAAAACAATCTTGACTAAACACTTTCAGTCAGCAACTTAAACTGTAAACTACGGAAAAAAATCCCCATTTAACATTGAAAGTGACCAAAAATGTCTTGCTATGTTATACTCTCTTCTGCTTCTCAAGTAGAAACTTCATTCTCCAGGAACCAACCCAAAATGATTCTTAGCTTCTTTTCCAGCAGATAACTTCTAATGCCAAAACCAATTTTCACGTGCGATTTACATTGGAGATGCCTCCCTCTAGGCAAAGCCAGGCAAATTTTTCAGCTTTGTTTAAACCCTTAAGACATTGGGCTTGTCAATCGCATTTTGCACGGTGAATTTTCTGCCTCTATCTCTCTCAGAATTTTTCCTACTGACATTGGGAAGTTCAGCAAGAAAAAACTTGTAATCAAATCCTACAAGGGCTTCCTGCAGACTCTTCTCTCAAAATCCACCTTAATGATAATGTAAATCACAAGGGCCTTGTTTCCAGGTAGAAATGCTAATTAGCCACCTCATAGACTTCCAACTCTATTCAATCTTGAAACAAAATAAAGTATGAGAGTTTACAAAACTTAACATTCCCAATATCTTCCCGGGATTTTGAAGATTCGCAGTCTATCCACCATCTGCATAGATGCTTTTGCCATTGTCCACAGGCATGAGCACTTCTCAATCTGGGGGCCTCCCTATTATTGTTAAGATCCAAACCATCCAGGCTTGCTCGTCAACAAATTTCATAACAGGTCACATGACCACCTTCATTCCTCCATCGCACAGCAAGTTAAATCATAACTCTCTCATAAAATTTCACATTTGTAACACAATGACACTAAACTCCAGATCTCTTCCTACCTCACAACTGCTTCTGTGGTGTCAGATGACATGTCAATCATCTGGTTTCAACAAATCACAGCTTGTTCCAACCCAACCAAAAAACATCTCAAAGACTGAAGTCAGCATCTTCAGGGTCTACTGCAAACCCTGTTTCCTTGATCACAGATTACTTCCGCCTCCTCAGCTTTTGTCTCACTCTCAACAAACTGCTCACAATCATAGTGTCCTGGAAACACTGGTTTTGGACTTCATGTCTTCTCGAGCACAACAATCTGCCATTTCCATCTCAGCTGCAGTATTTGACTCCCCCCGCTACCTCCTTTCCACCAACACTGAACTGTCATTCATGCCTTTACAACTGCACTCCAAGCCTTTTAAAAACCTCTCAAAACCAATTTTTTTGACCAAGTCCTCAGTTGTCCCTGAAGGTTCAATCTTCAGATCAATTTCTTATGTCCATTGTGAACTGCCTTGGTATATTCATTGCACTAAAAGACACTGTATAAAACTGTATGTTTATTGTCATTCAACATACAAGCTAACATTCCACATATATTTGTTTCAGCATGAAGGCAGAAATTACCAATTATAGTGCTTTATTTGGTGTGCAGGGTACAGCCAGGGCTGGAAAAGTCAAGCAATCTGAGTGTACTCTTCCGACAGGAGCACTGGACACAACTACAGGTCATAGATTAACCTTAAAACAGCCCTTCTAATACAGGGAGTGATTGACTTTACTTTGTGCCAATTTTTCACTGGACCCCAACTATAATTTTAATATACTGTAAACATTCTTATAAATTAAGCACTGCCTCCTTAAAGCAAGACAAGTGCAATTATGGGAATCATGTCTTTGACAACCATCATGTCACCCGATTTCAAAAGTTTCTGATGAAGAACATCTCATCGTGGAACGGGTTACAAGAATTGCTAGCTCTTTTATCTTTAAATGAAAAACATGTGGAAGGGTCTGTGTCTTCCAGGTTGGGTTGGAAGCATGTTAAACAGATTGATGCTGAGACAGGTAAACCATTGGTTTATGTTCCGAATTATCGGCAAAATGGACACCTTCTTTTGTACTGACATCACCTCTACAATGCCAGAACAGTACTTAGAATCGTAGACAGGACAGAAGGAGCCATGCTGTCTGCCGCATCCGTGCTGGATTGCCACAGTTGCGGAGACAGTAATGGCAGGTCTTCCAACACATTAACAGAGAAAATTGTTACAAATTCTTTGCATGAGCTCACAAACCGAAAAATTCACTACAGCTCACTTAGAAAATTGCAGCATCTGCCTACAAATTTAATACTTCTTCGTCACTAAGAGGATTTTCTCAGCACAGTTGCTTACAGAGAAAGGCAGCAGCAGCTTATATGACACAATTGGAAATATTAAAGTGCTGGCTAAGCTTGTAGTAATCCCCATCATAGCCATTCATCTGAAACAAAATGAGTTCTATACTGTAATACAAACTGAACACACAACAGCAAACAGCATAGCTCAAGCAGGAGGAAGATCTTGTTAACACAATCGTAAGTTTGGTGCTTGCTTGTAAGTGATCTCAGATTTCAGAGCTTTGTTTTATGCACTTCATATATAAAGATACTTATACTTTTTTAATGTATTCACTCATTGGATGAGTCATTGTCTCGAGCAAAATTTATTGCTCATCCCCAATTGCGGGATGAGTCAGCTTCGTGAACTGCTGCAGGCCACATGTTGTAGGAACACCCACAGTGATGTTAGGATGGGAGTTCCGGGATTGTGACCCAGCAACACAAAGTATAGTTCAATATAGTTCAAAGTCAGGATGGTGTTTGGCTTGATGAGGAACTTGCAGATGGCGGTGTTCCCATGCATCTGTTAACCTTGTCCTTCTAGATGGTGGAAGTCACAGGCTGGTAAGATTCTGTCAAAGGAGCCTTGGTGAGTGGCTGCAGTACATCTTATAGATGGCACACACTGCTGCTACTGTAAATCGGTCGTGGGGCGAGAGAATGTTTAAGTTGGTGGGTGGGGCTGCCAATTAAGTGGACCGATTTGTCCTGGCTAGCATCGAGCTTCTCGAGTGTTGCTAGAACATAGGAGTTGGAACAGGGGTAGGCGATTTGGCCTGTTGAGCCTGCTCCATCACTCAAACAGATCATGGCTGAACATCTACCTCTTACATCATTTTTCCCACTATCCGCAAATCCCTTGATGTCATTAGTATCCAGAAATCTATCGATTTCTTTCTTGAACATGCTCAATGACTGAGCTGCCACAGTCCACTGGGGTATAGAATTCCAAAGAATCGTTGGAGCTGCAATCATCCAGGAAAGTGGAGAGCATTCAATAAATTCCCAACCAGCCCCGTGAATGGTGGACAGGTTTTGTGGAATCCGGAGGTGAGTTACCCACTGCAGAATTCCCATTTTAGTGCTATCAGTATACATGTAAAACCTATATCTTGCCATTCAATTATGACACCGTATAGATGAGGAAGAAAAGAACGGATGCATGGGAATCTATAGAAACAGCATTCAGAGGCAGGAATCCAAGTCATTGATGGAAGACTCTGGTTACAAGATTGTTACAAGTGGAAGTAAGCTCAAGGCAGCTCCACCAGACACTGGAAAAGGGCACTGACAGAGGATAATGTGGCTAACAGAATCAAACGCTGCAGAGAGGTCGATAATGACAAGGATAATATAACACAGCACGGTTAGCCACAGAGGATATCATTTATGACTCTGACTAGCGCCATTTCAATGCTGCAGCCAAATGGAAACCAATTGGACATTCAAGCATAGGGTTGCATAAAGGATGGATACAGATTTTAAAGACAACAACGTATTTGAAGAAACGTATTGAAAGAAAATGGAGGTTGAAGATAGGGATAATAGTTCACAAGGAAGGGTGATGGCTATGGTTTTGAATGAGTGTCCAAGGAAGTCACTTCAAATTTCAGTCAACACTGAGGCAGAAAGGGAAGTTGGATGGTCAGCAGTTTAAAGGAGCTGGGTTTAAAAGAGCAAAGATATGCCTTGTGGACAAGGTAAGGAAACAGAGGCAGCTGCAACAACTTATTCCAATCATAGAATCATAGGACCATACAGCGCAGAAGACGCCTTTGAGTCCACACCAACACATCAGAAACATCTGAACTCCCATCCAATCCCATCTGCCAGCACCTGGCCCAGAGCCCTGAATGTTATGATGTGCCAAGTGCTCATCCAGATATCTTTTAAAGGATGTGAGGCAACCTGCCTCTATCACCCTCCCAGGCAGTGCATTCCAGACCCTGGGTAAAGAACATTTTTCCTCACGTCCTCCCAAACCTCCTGCCCTTCAACTTGAACCCATGTCCCCTTGTGACTGACCCTTCAACTAAGGAGAACAGCTGCTCCTTATCCACTCTGTCCATGTCTCTCATAATCTTGTACACCTTGATCAGGTTGCCCCTCAGTCTTCTCTGCTCCAATGATAACAACCCAAACATACGCAACCTCTCATCATAACTTAAATGTTCCATCCCAGGCAGCATCCTAGTGAATCTCCTCTGCACCCACTCCAATGCAATCGCATCCTTCCGATAAGGTGGTAACCAGAACTGCACACAGTACTCTAGCTGCGGCCTCACCAAAAGTTCTATACAACTCCAACAGGACTTCCCTGCCTTTGTAATCCGAGCCTCAATTGATAAAGGCAAGCATCCCATATGCCTTTTTCACCATCCGACGAACATGCCCTTCCGCTTTCAGAGATCTGTGGACAAACACGCCAAGTTCCACAGAACTTCCTAGTGTCCTACCATTCATTGAATACTTTCTTGTCAAATTACCCCTTCCAAAGTGCATTGCCTCACACTTTTCAGGGTTAAATTCCATCTGCCACTTATCTGCCCATTCCGTCTCTATCGTCTTGTCGCCCAAGACACTCCACTTAACTGTTAATCACCCGTCCAATTTTTGTGTCATCCTCAAACTTACTAATCCTACCCCCCACGTAGTCATCAATGTCATTTATACAAATGACGAATAATCGGGGGCCCAACACAGATCACTGTGGTAAGCCACTGGACACTGGCTTCCAGTCACTAAAGCAGCCTGCTGCCATCACCCTCTGTCTCGTACAACTGAGCCCATTTTGAATCCACTTTATCAAATTACCCTGTATCCCATGTGTATTTACCTTCTTTACAAGTCTCCCATGTGGGACCTTGTCAAAGGCTTTGCTGAAATTCATATAAACTACATCGACTGCACTACACTTATCTACATACCTGGTCACCTCCTCAAAAACCTCAATCAAATTTGTTAGGCATGGCCTTCCTCTGACAAAGCCATGCTGCCGATCCCTGATCAGGCTTTGCTTATCCAAGTGGAGATAGATACTCCCCTACAAAGGTTTCTCTAATACTTTCCCTACCACTGACGTGAGACTCACTGGTCTGTAGTTCCCTGGTTTATCTCTACAACCCTTCTTAAACAGAGGAACCACATTAGCTGTTCTCCAATCATCTGGCATCTCCTCCGTGGACAGAGAGGAATTGAAAATTTGGGTCAGAGCCCCTGCAACCTCCTCCCTTGCCTCTCACAGCAGCCGAGGACACAATCGTATTGACTTAGCAGTCCACGAACCTTTTGCATATTGTTAGAGGGGAAGGTGGAGGGGATAAGGGACAGGGGTTTAAAGAGATAGGTGGTAGAGGAGAATAAAAGCTAAGGGTTACCTTTGCTCTCCAGGATGATCCTGGAGTTGTAAGCAGTTTTGGCAGAGTGATGGCATCCTCAATCTACACCACTGAAATCCGGGGAGCAACAAGGGTGGGAGAAGGGGGCAAGGACATCAAAGATGGACAGCAATTGAGCAGATCAGCTCATGTATCAAACTGAATGGAGCACCAAAGGCTGGGCAACTGGCAGTTTCAAACTATAATTCTAGTATTTTCAGAAGCATATATAGAATGAAATGGGGTCAGAAGAGTGGAGGAGGATGTGCGTGGTAAGGAATACAAGGAAGTAATCTGTGCAAATAGAGGCTCTCGCCACTCACACTGTCTGTACCTTTAAGACTTGATTACCTATAAAGATTCGCATTCCAACCATTTGTTTGTAAATTGAGTTTGTGTCTTTATATGCCCTGTTTGTGAACAGAACTCCCACTTACCTGACGAAGGAGCAGGGCTCCGAAAGCTGGAGGATTTTGCTATCAAATAAACCTGTTGGACTTTAACCTGGTATTGTGAGACTTCTTACCAAATAGAGGCTGACATGGAAAAGTTGAGTAAGTGGTCATGAGCATAGGTCAGATATGTGGAAGGCATGACTAAAAGGATGAGGGGGGGACAAGGTGATTGGAGATTCAAACTGTGAAAGGGCAGTTCTTCAGTGCAGAGAAATAACTGTCAAAGAGGAACTGATGGGGGAGATTTGGAAAGGAGTACTTGCAATTTACATGATATCATTTTAGGGCGGCATGGTAGCAAAGTAGTTGGCACCGCTGCCACACAGCACCAGGGGTTCAATGGTGCGTGTGCGCGCGTGTAGTTTGCACGTTCTCCCCGTGTCTGCGTGGCTTTCCTTCAGGTGCTCCAGTTTCCTCCCACACTCTAAAGATGTGCAAGTTAGGTGGATTAACCATGGTAAATGCGTGGGGTGACGGGGATAAGGTGGAGGGGAGGGCCTGGGTAAGATGCTCTTTCGGCAGGTCAGTGTAAACTCAATGGGCTGAATGGCCTCCTTCTGTACTGTAGGGATTCTACGATGTATTCCAAAAGGTTTGTAATGACATCAAATGTTTTCACATACCATGAATAATATTCAAAAATTAATAGTTCAAATCTGTAATGACAGTTCCAGACCGAATGTTGAAAAAGTGGACACAGTTAGATAATCTGTGTTATTTTCAATGTCCTCATCATAACCCACAGAAGAATGCACACATTAAGGAGCAAATTAAGAGACCGCAATTTAAAAGAAGGGTTTGCACACATCAACTGGGAGGTGAATCCGAAACACGTTATAAACATCACCAGAGCACTAAAGCAAATTATAGCCTTGTAATTCACTCCTCAGATATCCATTCTGGTACATATAAACACATGCACTGCTTATAGAGGGTAAAACGTGATTTGAAAATTCCAGGGACTGTTGCAACATATTGGCTTTTGAAGTCATATCAACTATTGTTCAAAAAAGATCATTCATTTACATCGTGAAGATGTTACTGCAGGCCCAAGCAGAAAATATTTTTGTTATAGACTACCAAGAAACTTTGTCCAAGTTAGAAATACTAACAGAAATGCTCATTTTGTCATTTGTTTGGTTTAAGTGAAAGTTTGAAAAGACATCAGAAGTTTCAAAATAATTGAAATGAGGGGAAATGCTGAAAAACCAAGAAAAACAAACATCAACGATGATCTTTCAACAAACAGTGGATTCTACGATACGATGCAACATTTTCATATCATATACTATGAATAAAGAAATGCAACTTTTAAAGCAAAAAAAACTCCATGTATAATTATAATTAACAATAAAAGTTAGAAAGATACAAATTATAGGTGCAGGGTGGGTGGGAGTGTGTTCATGCCAGCTAGACTGCATTAAAATGTCCCCTTCATGTTTGCACGAGTCTCTTAAGATGCCTTCTTTGGGGCGGGGGGGTAGTGTGTGTGTGTGTGTGTGTGTGTGTGTGGAAAGAGTGTCGCAAGAAATGGACACTTAATTCAATTTTTAAAAATTCATTCATGGGACATGGGCATCACTGGCTGGCCAGCCAACATTTATTGCCCATCCCCAGTTACCCCAGAAGGCAACTGGGAGTCAACCGCATTGCTGTGGCTCTGGAGTCACATGTACGTCAGACCAGGTAAAGACAGCAGATTCCCTTTCCTAAAGGACATTAGAGAACTAGATGGGTTTTCCGAAAATCAACATTGGTAATTCCAGACATTTTGTATTCTGCCATCTGCCATGGTGGGATTCGAACCTGAGTCCCCAGAACATTGGCTGAGTTTCTGGATTATTAGTTTAGCGATAATATCATTAGGTTATCGCCTCCCCAAGTAAAGTATATTCTACTTAAAAAGATTAGACCCAAAAAATAAAATGGCAGAAATTACAAAGATTAATACTTTACTCACTACTTCATAACTGGAAGGTGCCCGATATCGAGATGAGACCACTCCGACACCAGTAATTGGATCCATTGAAAAATCCCACAATTCAGGCATCATTGACCGACACTGAAAAGAGAAAGAAAAACATACAAGCTTTTGTAAATTTGAAAGACCAAAAGCATACCACAACAATGCAAGATACATTTATTACACCTCTACTGCCAACCATAGAATGTTACAGACACCCAATCCCCGAGCTGCAGAGAAAACTAACTGCAGTAACATATGAATCCAACCACAGAAACAGGTCATCAACAGCAAAACAGGACTTAAGTGGAGCCCTGGCATGTTGTTAACTTCTGTAATAATTTTAAGTGCAACTTTTAGACACTTCAGTAATGTAGCTGATCCAGTAGATCAAGATATTTAGAAAAGAGATTTCCATGAATAACTCAGGTGCATAAACAAGTATTGATCCGGAAGTCTCAAGGTACTCGTTCATTAATTGGAGCAGTTGGCGAATATACAATGTATGGTAAGATAAAGATAAAATGCTACATTGCAAATCGTCACAAGCCGCCCTGAATTTTAGCTAAGTATCTGTCCATTTCATTCCTTCCATGTTTGCAGGTGTTTCTTACAGACTTTTTACCATCAAGTACAAATATAAATAGATCGAAAAATGTGCTTTCAAAAATATTTTAAAAACAAAAGCACATTCAAAAATGAACAGGGGTGAAATAGGAAGGACAGATGAGTGCAAAGCTTGACTATTGAAGTTGTACTGAGTGCATATTTATTTTGCACCACAGATAGTTTGCAAACTGCGTGTAGCTGACTGACAAAGGCATTTACATTCTCCCGAGGTGCATCATAAAAACAATATCACTTAGCAAAAAAAGGAGTACATTACAACATGACATTCAGCCATAACATATTATTGGCATTTCAGTTTTAATAAAAAGGAATCAATATGGTCATAACAGATTTGTCAGACAATTCAATAAGAATGAAACTTAAGGTAAAGATTGGGATTTTTGTGCTAACAGAAAGGTGGTGCCTCGCAGCAGAGTGCATCAATTGCCTACAGGAATGCAAACTGTATAAAATCTTAAATAATTCCTTTCAACATGTGAAACATGAAACTATTGCCAGGTATATATAAAAGACCAGAGTTGTCTTAATTGCAGAGTACTGTTGACATGGCTGGAGAATTGACCTAAATCAACCCGATTTCATTCAAGTGCGCAATACATTAATTATCGATGAGCAGTAAAGTCACTTAATATAGATTTTCCATTTTTGTCCCAGAGAGTAAAGTTTCTAACATTAGCAATGAAGTATATCGTTTCAGGTCAAGTTTTTAAAAATCGCTCTGCTTTTCATATCTGGTGAGTGAAAATAAACCAGAAATTACTTATGCGCCAGGCTGTCAAAACAATTACAGAATAATTCTTACTTCTTGATCTTGTACAGTATCGGATTACATTAAAGCAAGCTCTTTTCCAAACACTCCATTGCAATTGCAGATAAACATTACTGGATTCCCCCACCCCTGCCTTTTTTAACCAAAGCTGCAGGAATAAGCTAACTTAAAAGTGACTTTTTTTTTTAAGCAAAGTGCATTCCTCCACTTCTCAAAACAAAAAGGGAACCCTGGTCGAAAGGTGGCTCGTATATAATATAATTGAAGTTACTTGTTCACGAATCAAAATATGTGATTTGCTAGTTTGCTGAGCACTTGGAAAGACAGTTCTCATGGTTGTTTTTGGAAAGCCCTTTGATCTCTGTCAGGCTTTGACAAGGATGAAGTTTTTCCAAACAGTTAAGAGTCTTTTAAGGATTGCAACGCAAAACACCAGAAAGGCACTCAGTAAAAGGCAGGATACAGTGGAGAGTGTGGTTCCACAACTGGACTCCAAGACAGGGTGCAAGATTATTCCATTTAAAATTAGTAAGATAACCCATCAAACTGACATGGTATCACATGATGGTTATTTTATATCATTTCGGTAATTACAAATTGAACCATCATACTGATCAAACTATGCAATTTTGGTGTTTCCCCTTATTGTGAAGTAGAGCAGTTTTACAATCCCAATCAAATTAACCTCACCTGATGTTAAGCAAACTTGGCCTGCCTTCAAAAAAGACTGAGGAGATATGTGCGTGAAATACAAGTTCCCAGGTAGCTTGGGGATACTATTGCTACATCCTTGGGTTATGCTATTGTACACGTACAGAAACGGCAGCACGAGCCAACTCCTCCCACAAATACTCAGTCTGCTTAATGGCGACAGATGCCACTGGGGATCTTGCAAGTATCTACAACAGGCCCAAATTCGTAAGACATCATTATAAATTTCTCCACACTCCATGGCAATTTAAGCAACTGCTGATGTTCAATATTAAGAAATGGATGTTCCAGGAAGTGTAGCAGGGTTGCGGGGAGGGGTGGGATGCAGAAGGAGAACTCCCATGAAGAGAGTGAAGCAGAAAGCAGAAATACTAGTGCTTACATATAACACCTGGAATTTATCACCAACATCCATTTCACAAATTTCAACAAAATTTGTTGACTTTAACGGCCCTCTTTCCTACCTTCCAAAGTCAATCCAGTTCTGTTCACTATTGATTGGAAGTATGGTTGCGTTTATTCAGATAGGCAATTCAATTGACAGAGCAACGCAGTTCTAGAAAGTCTCTGACTTCACAGTGTAGCTAAGTTAAATCACAACACTGAAAGTAAAAAAAATCCAACAGGAAGTGACACAAAAATCTAATTACCTTTGGACAAATTCCAAAACAAAAGCACTTCAACGAAAGTAGCATTTTGATCGTGGATTAAATGTTTCAAATGTTAGAAACCATGTTATTTCAACCTTAACTCTCCATTTGGAGGTGATATATGGGGCTTAGTCAAAATTATAGTTAGATCATTTATGACTGATACTATTACAAGACAGTTTTCAATACCTCAATATAATCCTTTAATACTTATAAGAACATGTTGAGACAAGAATTGCTCCAAGTCATTCTTAGAGGGTCACCTTTGTGAAATAGTTCCCTGAAACCTCCCACACAATTTTAAGTCGTAATAATGAAACTCCATGAACCACATACAAGTCTAAAATTATTCTGCCCTAATTAAACAGCAATAATGAGATAGTAACTTCACTGCCACATTCTCAGAATGCATTCGACTGCAGCAGATAGCTGCCTACGTGGATACTATGTAACAATCCCAACTGATGTTATAACTGGACAGGAAAATTCCAGAATGAAAACCCTGGCTCAAAGACTATAACTTTTATATTGTTTTAATAAAACATGGAGGAACAGAGTCACAGGACCGCTAATTAGTTTTAACAGGAAAAAAAATTAAACATGAACAGAGCGGCACAGTGGAAAGGGAGGCACGGTGGCACAGTGGTTAGCACTGCTGCCTCACAGCATCAGGGACCCAGTTTCGATTCCCAGCTTGGGTCACTGTCAATGTAGAGTTTGCACATTCTCCCCATGTCTGCATGGGTTTCCTCCGGGTGCTCCAGTTTCCTCCCACACTCCAAAGACGTGCGAATTAGGTGAATTGGCCATGCTAAATTGTCCATTAGTGTCAGGGGGATTAGCAAGGTGAATATATGGGGTTACAGGGATAGGGCCTGGGTGGGATTGTTGATGGTGCTGGCTCATTGGGCTAAATGGCCTCCTTCTGTACTGTAGGGATTCTATGGGATTCTATGAAAAATGTGGATTATGACACAATAGACCTTTACTCCACCCCCCCCATCTTAACCAATACACACAGATTTTAAGATTAACATGGATCATAAAGCATATCTTAAACTACAACGGCCTCTGTAACATAGCGTCCCTTTAAACAGACAAGACGACTGTGGTCAAATACACTCTCCACTCTGAACCTCAAGTGAATTTTTGTGCATTTCTCCTCAAACGTACCCCCCTGCCCCCCCCCCCCAACACACGATTGTCACATGAGAGTTTCCAAACTCTACTCCCAAAAACACACTTTTAAGCCTTCATTCACAATAATGCATTACATTAGCAGTTTGCATTTCAAAATCCAATCCATGTTTTCCAAATGACTCTTTTAAAGAGTCAGTGGGGCAGCACAATGGCACAGTGGTTAGCACTGCTGCCTCAGTGCCAGGGACCCAGGTTCAATTCCTAGGGCGACTCGCTGTGTACAGTTTACACATTCTCCCTGTGTCTGTGTAGGTTTCCTCAGGGTGCTCCAGTTTCCTCCCACAGTCCAAAGATGTGCAGGTTAAGTTTACCCGCCATGCTAAATTGTCCCTTAGTGTCACGGGCATTAGCAGGGTAATCCTTGGGACTATGGGGATAGCGCATGGGAGGGATTATTGTCAGCGCAGGCTTGATGGGCCAAATGGCCTCCTTCTGCACTGTAGGGATTCTAATTCTAAAGAGACTTTCCACTAGACTTTTAACAGGGAATCCAATCCGGGATTTACACCAACCCCTTTAGGATTTCTGTCTTGCCTGCAGTACAAACTGTTCACAATTGCTTTAACTCTTGATTCCCAGGCTGTATTAAAATGGCATCAAATGTTTGATTTACCTTGAAGTCTGTTGTCCCACTTTAAATCTGGTTACTGCAAATATCTCTTTACTCTTCATTGAATTCTTCTGAACAATACCTTGGTCTCTGTTCTCTTAACTCCAGTCATCTTAGACAGTCTTTCTGTCCAAATTCCCTGGTTATCTGGACTGTAACTTGTTCCTTAGGAAGCTTGCATCTTTGCAATTCCAATGTTCTTTCCAGCTTCTCCTGGCAGAGTTGAGAGAAGTTCACTCTCCAGTGTTCTGTCTCCAACTTAAATTTATCCAGCTAAAACTAAAACTTTAAAAGCTTCTTTCTCCTTAAAGAGCCTCCAGTTGCTGAGCAACACCCACAAGCTTAAACCTTTTATTTATTCCTCACACCATAGCCTCCTCCAAGCACAACAGAAACACAGCAGGGACTTAACCAACCCCCATACATACAAACACTTTAGCCCAACAAAAGCTAACTACAGGTTTTACCGTTCCAGGCACAGAAACATTCAACTAAACACATTTAAAACTATACCCTATTTCTAATGTTTACCAATACAAATATAAATCCCTTAAATCTACTTTTCCAAACAACTATTACTCCTCTTCTAGAATTAATTATGCAAAAATCTATCTGCAGTAAAACTGGCTCTTCAGATGTGCGGTATAGAATTAAACAACTTATATTTATGTAGTTCCATTAGCATAATAAAATGTTGTGTGCAAACTGGTGTCAAACAGGGCTGCGTCATTGCACCAACTCTCTTCTCCATCTTCCTCACAGCAACACTCCACCCCATCACTCTAAAGCTCCTCACTGGAGTGGAGTTAACCTACCGGACAAGGGGGAAACTGTTCAACCTCCAACACCTCCAGGCCAGAACCAAGACTACCCCAACTTCTGTTACCGATCTGCAATACACAGACAATGCCTCAAACACTCAAAGGCCGAGCTAAAAACTATCATTGAAGCATTCACTGAGGCATATGAGAGAACGGACCTCAGACTAAACATCCGGAAAACAAAGGTTCTCTCGCAGCCCACTGCTGACACACAAAACTCCTCCCCCAACCATCAAGATCCACGGTAAGCCCTTGGAAAATGGGAATTATTTCCCATACCTTGGGAGCTTTCTCTCGGCATGAGCAGACATCGGCATTGAAATCCAGCATTCAACTCTAATGCGTCAATGTAGTCTTCAGAACTTGGGAAACAGAGTGTTCAAAGCACGAAACCTCAAATACAACGGCAAGCTCATGGCCCACAGAGCAGCCATGGTCCCCGCCCTCCTGTATGCATCAGAAACATGGACAATGGATAGCAGACACCTCAAATCCCTGGAGAGATATCACCAACATTGCCTCCGCAAAATCTTGCAAATCCACTGACAGGATAGGCGAACCAATGCGAGTGTCCCCTCGTCAGGCACTGGTCACATTCGGCCAGCTGCGATGGGCGGGTCACACTGTCTGCTTGCCCGACACAAGGGCTCTACTCCATCCGAGCTCCACAATGGCAAGCAATCACTAGGAGGACAGAGGAAATGCTACAAGGACATTCTGAAAACCTTGCTAAATAAATGTAACATCAACACGTGGGAATCGCTGCCTTAGAACGCACAAACTGGAGAAAAAGCATCTGCGAAGGTGCCGATCACTTCGAGCGTCACCAGGTGGAGCACGTGGAGGCCATGTGTAAACAGCGGAAAGAGCGCCCAGAATCCAGAGCGACCCATTCCCCCACCTCATCAAACACCACCTGCCAAACCTGTGGCAGAGTCTGAGGCTCCAGGGTTGGACTATTTGGCCACCGCAGAACGCACATCCCCAGAGTGGAAGCAAGTCATTCTCAACCCTGAGAGACTGCCAAAGAGGAAGATAGAATGAAGTAACTTGTATTTATGTAGCATTATTAGCATGATAAAATGTCCCAAGGTGCTTCACAGGAGCATTGTAAAACAAAATATGGTACCGAGCCAGGCAAGGAGATAGTAGGTCATTTGGCCTAAAGCTCACTCAAAAAGAGGTTAAAGCAGAGAGACTGGGAGGTGTAGAGAGGATATTCCAGAGCTTAGGGCCCATGTAACTGAAGGCATGGCAACCAATGATTAGATTCACTCCACCAGGAATGCACAAGAAGCATCAATGGGAAGGAACTAGAAATGGTCGAGAGCTTCAAGATTTTAGGTGTCCAGATCATCAATAACCTATCCTGGTCCCTCCATGCCAACACTATAGTTAAGAAAGCCCATCAATGCCTCTACTTTCTGAGATGACTAAGGAAATTTGGCATGTCAGCTACGACTCTCACCAACCTTTACATTTGCATCATAGAAAGCATTCTTGCTGGATGTATCCTGCTCTGTCCAAGACTGCAAGAAACTACAAAGGGCAGTGAACGAAGCCCAGTCCATCACTCAAACCAGCCTCCCACCCATTAACTCCAGCTACATTCCCCACTGCCTCGCAAAAGCAGCCAGCATAATTAAGGACCCCACGCACCCCGGATGTACTCTCTCCCACCTTCTTCCGTCGGGAAAAAGATACAAAGGTCTGAGGACATGTACCAACTGACTTAAGAACAGCTTCTTCCCTGCTGCCATCAGACTTTTGAACAGACCTACCTTACATTAAGTTGATCTTTCTCTACACCCCAATGTGACTGTAACACCACATTCTGCACTCTCTCCTTTCCTTCCCTATGTACGGTATGCTTTGTCTGTGTAGCGCGCAAGAAACAATACTTTTCACTGTATACCAATGTATGTGGCAATAATAAATCAAATCAAACAAGAAGCCAGAATTGGAGGACTGTGGATTTCTCAAAGGGTTGTGGGGCTGGAGGAGGTTATAGATAGGAAAGGGCGAGGTCATGGAAGGATTTGAAAACAAAGACGAAAATTTTAAAAATCAAGACGGCGCTTCACTGGGAACCAAAGTAGATCAACAAGCACAAAGGTGATGGGTGAATGGGAGTTGGTGCACGTTAAAACACAGGCAGCAGAGTTTTGGATGAGCTCAAGCTTACAGGGAGTAGAAGGTGGGAGACCAACCACGAGTGCTTTGGAATAGCCAAGTCTACAGGTAATGACCTTTAGAATGAGAGCTTTGGAAGCAGATGGGCTGAGACAGGGGCTAAGTTCGTTTATGTCATGGAGGTGGGCAGTCTTTGAGGTGGCACAAAACGTGTGGTTGGAAGCTCAGCACAGGGACAAATGTGGCACTGAAATTGCGAACAGACTGACTTAATCTCAGACTGTTGCCAGGGAGAGGAATGGAATCAGCAGCGAGGGAATGGCTTTTGGAGCGACGACTGGAAACAGTAGTTTCAGTCTTCCCGATACTTAATTTTAATGCTACATAATTCTCCAATTATTTCATAAACCCGTGAATCCTGGCAGTTTAACATTAGGCCTACTGTATGGACTTGCCAATGGCGCAAGATAAAGCCCACTGTACAAAAGAGACATTCAAAAATCATGACACTGCCCTGCTGTTTTTCGACCATGTCCTTCAGACACAGTCTTCAGCAAAAAATATCAGTGTGACATTACAGAACTAAAGGTACAGGCCTAGGAAATTACACTTGTTTCTCAAACCTCGAATATAAGCCTGGGTTTTCCAGCATTAAGGCTTATACATTGTAAACAATTTAAAAACAGCTTGATGTGGCATAGCGCATCTGAATTCTCTTACAATGTAGTTTAAATTTAAAACCAACCTATTAGGTAATATTACTGTCTGCGTACTGAACAGTAATGAGCAGAATGTGATAGATTTCAGAACTGAAAAAAAAACCCACCAACTATGGTGTACTTTCTAGATCTTCATAATATTCATCGAGCACATAAAAGGAAAAGTTAAGTTTGTCATTTATGGTTGTACAAGCAGCTTTCATCCAACTTTACATATCCTGGCAATTTACTCTGAAACCTGCTAGACTTTACAAGTAACTTTACACTTGTCTATTAGGGCAGAAAAGACGAGGCAAGAAATCATTTATTTCACACATTAAATTTTGCAGGACACATAAGGAACAAATTTCTCCTTCCTTATGACTTTTAATTCCTATCCAATTTTATTCATTTTCACTTAATTCTCTTCTCACCTTTTAACTTGCGTCTCGCACCATCTTTGTTTTGATTTTGAAAGCATTCTAACAAGCTTTCTTTTGAGTAATTAACTTTTCTCCCCCTTTTTTTTTAGCGGCACATAAGCCTGAAGAGAAAAAAAAGTGGCTCAGAAACTTAAGTTATAAACACTCAAAAAGAAAGTGCAAGGCCGACCAACAGCTTGCTGGATAACGACAGAAACTGAACATGGTGTAAAAAGGCAGACTGGAGTGTTGGGGTGGTGTGCGGTTCCCCAAGGCCTTGTGGATTCCAGTTAGGGTGGTTGAGAAACGTTAAAATATGGAGGAAAGAAACCTGACAGCAAATGGCAAATTGCACTGAGGCCTGTCTTGAGGCATGATGAAAACACTATAACATGCACAAAGCAGAGTTCAAGGCAGATGATACACCACTGTGATTACCATCAAACACAAGTCACATTCTTTTGATGATAAGCCACTGGGGTGGCCCAATAGCATTTGTTGGGTATCTCGAAAGACTGTTTTCTTTTGCCTAAAGCAGAAGCTTTAGATCTACATTGCAGATTCCGTGTTAGAAGTAAAGAGAAAGCATTCTCTCCTCAGAAGTAATTTCACTATACGTGATCCTAAAGACAAACTTTAACTGTATCATACTCAGCTAAAAACGTGCTTTTGTGTTTGCAGTGCCACTTTACTGGCAGTGCACATTATTCAATGACTTTCAGCATTTCAAGAGTCATTTAGTGATCTCAGGCCACAAAACATAAACCCAAGTAACCCATATGCTTTTTAACCGTTTTAATTTGCTCTGCCATCTTTAAGGATGGCTGCATATAGACATCAAGGTTTTCTGTTGTTCTAAAATCAATTTTATCAAAAATGTTTAAATTTATTGGCTGGAAGCCCCCAATTGATTTTCTCGGCCAATTCGAGTGGTTTGGGATCACAGCAAAGATGGCGGTACATTTGCATCACTGTAACTTCTACATTCCAAAACCACTGAAATCAAGGCTAAGCCACACCAGGAACAATGGCCTGGGGAAGTATGAACGGCCATCTCTTAGCCCATTAGCAAAGCGCCAGATAATTGCTTGGGTCCTCAATTGGGTGGAAACACACCATTTGTTATAATCATTTGAATAATGGGGCCATGACTGAGAGAGCAATTCTCAGCCATGATTTAATAAAATTACAACTGGACTATACTGACCATGATCAAAGTTGAGTCACTGGACAGTTGGAAGGAGCGAGAGAGCGAGAGAGCGAGAGAGCGAGAGAGCGAGAGAGCGAGAGAGCGAGAGAGCGAGAGAGCGAGAGAGCGAGAGAGCGAGAGAGCGAGAGAGCGAGAGAGCGAGAGAGCGAGAGAGCGAGAGAGCGAGAGAGCGAGAGAGCGAGAGAGCGAGAGAGCGAGAGAGCGAGAGAGCGAGAGAGCGAGAGAGCGAACTCTGTCTGCACATTTTGACTTAACAGATGCTGTGGACAGAGATTTTTAAAAATAACTCAATCCAGCACTGCTGTCTTCAGAAGAAAGGATAAATCATCATTGCACATCTTTAAACCACCTCGATGCTGAAAGCTGCAGGACCTGTAGATTCAACCTAAAGAGCCAGCCAGGTCACCAATCTTCAAGAATCATATAACCCTTCAATTCTACTGGACTGTAAACTCCATAATCTATCCTCCCACTCTGTAATCTATTTGCGTATGTCTGAACTTCAAGCAAATCTGTGAAAGATTGAGCATTATGTTATTATTTTACATCGGCCAGGTTAAGAACTAAAAAACCTATCTTTTTTTAAAAAACTCAAGAAGACCTGTATTTTATAGTCATGGTACACAAATAGTTAAACACTCACTGAATTGGTAACTATATCCTTTAAAAAAGCATGTCGCAGTCAAAAAAGTTGTGGGAAAAGAGGGAGTCGTTCCACCTCTCCGCACCTGATCATAACACTGTTCACCTATACTTTTTAAATCCACATCCTTTATAGACCACCAGTCTTTCCATCCAGGTCCTCCCAAAAGTACATCACTTCACATTTCTCCACATTGAGCTCCACCCGCCACACTTCTGCCCATTTCACCATCCTGTGATGCAACATTTCATTTGCAAACTTTATAAAGCTTTTCCCTACAGCCAAGTCTAAGTTATTTATAAAAATTGAAAAGAGTAATGGACTCAAAGGCAATCCCTTGGAGACACCTCTGCAAACCATTCCCCAGTCTGAAATTCAGCCACCCAACACCCTCCTTTGCTCTCTGTAACTGAGCCAATTCTGCACCCATACCACCACTTCCCCCTTAATTTAATGGGCTTCCATCTTCAGTACAGTACACAATTAACTAGAGATAAAGATCCAAACCAGGTAAACTATCTGGCCAATATCACTGCCGAACATCTATAGCAATATTAATCAACAGTAGATCCCCTTGCCACTGAAACAGCTGCAAAGCATAGGAAACCAGAGAGGAGGAGGCACAATATTTATTAAATTTACCAGCTCCCCAGAAACACCACCGAAAATAACCTAACTCAGCCATTTCCGACCACTTGCCACAAAACACTGGGAACACAACAGCTTTGAAGTTTTCTGAAAATAAATCGAATTCCAGATTAACGCTGAACTGGGTGGGTGGCACAGTGGTTAGCACTGCTGCCTCATAGCGCCAGGGACCCAGGTTTGATTCCTCGCTTGGGTCATTGTCTGTGTGGAGTCTGCACGTTCTCCATGTGTCTGCATGGGATTCCTCCGGGTGCTCCGGTTTCCTCCCACAGTCCGAAAGACGTGCTGGTTAGGTGGACTGGCCATGCTAAATCCTCCCTCACTGTACCCAAACAGGTGCCGGAGTGTGGCAACTTGGGGATTTTCACAGTAACTTCATTGCAGTGTTAATGTAAGCTTACTTGTGAGACTAATAAATAAACTTTGAACGTTAACTGCTAAAACCCAACCAAGGTCACCAAATTCACATAAAACTTTCTCACAGTTCACAATGGAACTGTAGAGAAACACGGGGTACAATAAAGCTAGCAAATCAATTTAAACATTATTTCTCAACTTGAAAATGACAAATGATCCTCTGTAAGCACTTGCATTGATACTTTAACTGAAGAATTTAAAATGAGATAAATATTTTATAAAATAGAAGCCACAGGTCCTCCTCGCTGTCTAGTGATCTGTTAGGAAGCACGTGTGGATCTAGATCAAGGTCAGGATATGACTCAATCCTTTGGAGTTAAGGGAAGGGGTACAAGCAACTGGATCATTGTTTTGATCCACAGGATGTGTTAAGTTAGCTCATCTCAACAGGGAGGGGGGGGGGGGGGATGCCAAGAATGGCTTTGGTTCTCCTGGACAATAGAAGGAAAAGAAGAACAAAAAAGTCAGAGTTTTGAATTCCCACTTCCTATGCAGTAACCAGTGCTGGAAATGCATGCAGGCCTAGATACTGGGCGGGGCGATGTTTTCCACTTGGCTGTAACTACATCATATTCAAAAAGCCCACTGAAACCCATTTTCAGATTAGGAAAAGTGTGGTCAGACATAAATTAACAGCAAGCCGAAGGAGGAGGTATTAGGAGGAGGTATTAGGACTAAACGCCTGGTCCAAGATGTAGGTTCTGGCACAGTGGTTAGCACTGCTGCCTCACAGTGCCAGAGACCCGAGTTCAATTCCCAGCTGGGGTCACTGTCTGTGGGGAGTTTGCTTGTTCTCCCACTGTCTGCGTGGGTTCCGTCTGGGTGCTCCGGTTTTCTCCCACAGTCTGAAAGACGTGCAGATTAGGTGCATTGGCCATGTTAAATTCTCCCTCTGTGTATCTCAACAGGTGCCAGAGTATGGCAACTAGGGGACTTTCACAGTAACTTCATTGCAGTTTTAATACAAGTCTACTTGTAACACTAACAAATAAACTTTAAAACTTTTTTTTTAAAGGTGGAAAAATAATTCCAGAGCTGCGGTCCAAGCCTGTTGATAGCACATTCTTCAACGGCAAGACAGCTTAAGGCACGGTCTTCACTGAGAGGCTAAGGGAGTGAGGAGGCCAAAACTGGGCAGAGTTCTCAGGGGGCTGAAGGATGTTGAGATAGGATGGAACTATGAAGAGATCTGAACACAAGGGTGAAAATTTTAAATTTGAGGCATCAGTGTACCAGGAACACACATTTAAGCATGCTGGTTTCTCCGTGACAGACATTGTGACTGTACATTGAAACCGATGTACTAGATATGCCTAACGGCCATGCTAATTAAACAACAGATACACAAATTAACTTTATAAAAGCAGGCTCTGAGATGCCAGGAAGTTTAAACAAGCACTCGCCCAACCAACTGTGGTTAAGTTTAAGCTCTTGAACTACTACTGGGGGAAAAAAAACTTCACAGCTTTAAGCTGTTACTCCAGGCGCTTGAACCAATCTGAGCTTCTGAATAACACCCTGAACATAACAGAAGAGGCAAATGCAGCAGCTGCAGAATTAGAAGCAGCTCTAACAAAGTTGTTCAGTTCCTTGACAGGAGAGAACCATTTGGAGCTGTATTTTAACCACAGACTAATTTAGCCTGACTTACACCATACAGAGATTGAGAAAGCCAAGGGGAACCAATAGGAGGGAGATGCAAATATAATATATAAGCAAAACTAAAATAGGATAAAGTTTAAAGCTTATTTATTAGCGTCACAAGTAGGCTTACATGAACACTGTAACGAAGTTACTGTGAAATTCCCCGAGTCATCACCCTCCGACACCTGTTCGGGTACACGGAGGGAGAATTTAGAATGGCCAACGTACTTAACCAGGAGTACTTTTGGACTGTGGAAGAAAACCAGAGCACCAGGAGGAAACCCACACAGACACCGTGAGAACATGCAGGCTCCGCACAGACAGTGACCCAAAAATTACAACATGCTACTGTGCAGAGGGACCTGGGGGTTCTTGCGCATGAATCGCAAAAACTCAGTTTGCAGGTGCAGCAGGTGATCAAGAAGGCAAATGGAATGTTGGCCTTTATCGCGAAGGGGACGGAGTATAAAAACAGGGAGGTTTTGCTGCAATTGTACAAGGTACTGGTGAGGCCGCAACTGGAGTACTGTGTGCAATTTTGGTCCCCTTATTTGCGGAAGGATGTATTGGCCTTGGAGGGAGTACAGAGAAGGTTCACCAGGTTGATACCGGAGATGAGGGGGTTAGCTTATGAGGAGAGATTGAGTAGATTGGGCCTGTACTCATTGGAGTTTAGAAGGCTGAGGGGAGATCTTATAGAGACATATAAGATAATGAAGGGGGCTCGACAGGGTAGAGGCAGAGAGATTCTTTCCACTTTGAAAGGAAACAAGAACTAGAGGACACAGCCTCAAAATAAGGGGGAGTCAGTTTAGGACAGAGTTGAGGAGGAACTTCTTCTCTCAGAGGGCAGTGAATCTCTGGAATTCTCTGCCCATTGATGCAGTGGAGGCTACCTCGTTAAATATGTTTAAGTCACAGGTAGATAGATTTCTGATCAATACGGGAATTAAGGGTTATGGGGAGCTGGCAGGTAAGTGGAACTAAACCACTATCAGATCAGCCATGATCTTATTGAATGGCAGGGCAGGCTCAAGGGGCTAGATGGCCTACTCCTGCTCCTATTTCTTATGTTCTTATGAATCGAACGCAGGTCCCTGGCACTGTGAGGCAGCAGTGCTAACCACTGTGCCATCAATAGAAATTAAAACACAGAAAAAAAAAGTACAGGAAAATGGAAGGGTGGGCAGAGTTCGTTATTTTATTTAAAATTGTCAAAATATAATGTTTGTGTACAGTGTGTACAAAGTAATACCATTACTCCAGACATTTAAACAAGTTTATTTATACGTTTATATATAAGTTTATTTATTTATAAGTTTGCTTCATTATCTTGGTGCACAAGTTAGGTTTTTTTTAAATTGTTCATCCAGGGGAACCCAAACATCGTAAAAATGCTGGCAGCATTAATGTTAAAACTACTGCTCATTCTACTGAAACTGTCAAAAAGAATGGAATTTGCCCCTTGGCCTCTGGCAACAAATTAACATAGTTCATTGGACTGAAAACACCACATCCTCTCCAAACTGTTACATGTGCGTGACAATCATCCTCCCTAAATATCTCTGTTGAATCCATTGCCTGAATACATGGATTATGTATCATCCAGTGACTGTAGCTTGTGGTGCACTATATCACTTTTTCCACAGTTACTTACAACCACCCAGGACTGCCTCACGTCTAGATTTCATCTTCCTTTGCAGACAAGTGATTTTTTTTTTAAAACATTAAACTGCCACATATAACCATTGCAACATAAGAACACAAAATTCAATGTGTGAAATCATTTCAGATACAAAACTAAAGCCTCTGAAACATTTATCAATGTGCAAGGACTCAACCCTAGTCACCCTGTCAAGTGTTGCACATAAGTGTAACTTACAAAATCTGAAAGGTGGGACAATGGGAAGGACATATTTTAATGAATAATCACATAGATCCGACTTAAGTAACGCGAGATTTCATACAGCTGACCAGAACAGATCCAAGTGACATTTCACAGACAGAAACGGAAAACCACAGAAACAAATCATGAGTAACTCTTGAATTGTTTTGCATGCGCCACACACGATGTTGCCACTGGTGTCGAAAAACTACCTTACAAAAATGGGTGAGCACCCTACAATCATCACAATACAGAGGTCCTATGAATAAACGTGTTTTCATTCTGAGATCAGTGTATCCGATGATAAACATATTAAGTTTCTGGGGGAAAAAAACTTTACATTCAGGCAGTCTTCATTATTCAGTAAAGGGAAAACGTGGACTACTCAATACAGTCTTGGTATCAGAGATAGGGGAAAAAGAACAGAGAAAAGTAGAATAACATAATTCTCTACCTATGACTAATGATGACCACTAGCAAATTAAGCGCTCTTGGTAAACTGCTGTCAGATTGGAAATGTAGCAAATGCAATAGATGCACTAAATGTTAATGACCATTCTAACTTTCAATGCTGTACGTACAGAAATGAAAGTTTCCAAAAATCCTGAAATGACTCAATCATAAGGCTGAGATGAAGGTAACATAATTTTATTTTTTATATGAAGTTACCTTGCCTGACCTGCACACAATAAATAAAAAAACACCTATAAATGGAGATTATTAAATGTCAAACATCTGTGCAAGAAAATGTTATTTTCATTATTTGGCAAGGGTTTTGCGACCTAAAAAAGCAATATTGAATCCACAACAATATTTACCATCTTTCAAAACTCTCCACATTTTCTCTCGACATCTGCTACGATGAAAGTATTATATATGATACAGGAGACAACAGTGCTCTGATACATCTTGGGAAGTAATTTGGACAAGTAACAGAAGGCACTGCTCACCTTATTCTGTAAGAGTTTTAACAACACCAGGTTAATTTGGTAGCAAATGCCATTAGCTACCAAATAAACCTGTTGGACTTTAACCTGGTGTTGTTAAAACTCTTACTGTGTTTACCCCAGTCCAACGCTGGCATCTCCACATCACCTTAATCTGGCCAGTCCCAAACTCCAAAAAGCAACCATCAAGGATCAGCAGCAAGAATGATATGGATACAAACTCTCAAGAGTGGGTTTCAGAGTACACCAATTCTGCTACCGGACTCAAAACCAAAATACTAGCAGTAGAAATCTCACCATGGTAAATTGTGGAAATTAGTTCAATGATCGTGGGATAGCATGGAAACAAATTGACCAGGAAAGCATTTTGTAAAAAAAACAAAGGTTCAAATTACTCCCCATGCACTTTGACCCAGCAAATCACTCAATTGTAAAAACAATCATTCTAACACCTTTTCAAGGCAAATAGGGATAGAGAACAAATGTAGGGTCACCCACATCCTAAGAATATTTCGTTTTAAAAAGCAAGGGTCCGATATAATTTTCCACCTCCAAGAATACTAAAAGCAACTATTATGACCCCAGCTCGGATTGGGAAATAAAGTAAAAATTAACGATAAGCCCAAGGATATTCCCTGTTTGCGTGTCTTAGTATTAGAGCACATGTATATTTATCACTGACTTCTGGGTGAAACAAGCTTTCATTATTCCTTTCCAAATTAACTTATTTTTCCCCATGTTATTTGCTTACTGGTGCCTCCAATATCAACTAGCATTCGCTGCAAACATGAACAACTATTTATGCTAACTAAGAAAGTGAAGGCCCATGTTAAATTGAAAGAAAAGGCATACCGTGTTGAGGTGATTAGCGATAGGCCAGAAGATCGAGTAAGTTTTAGAAACCAGCATAAGGTGACTAAAAGAAATAGAGGTTGAAAACAGATGACAGTAAGCTAGCCAGCAAGGAATACAAAAACAGACAGTAAGAGCTTCTACAAGTTTTTAAAAAGGAAGAGAGTAGATAAAGGAAACATTATTGCCTTAGAAATTAAGCCCAGAGAGCGAATAATGGGAAACAAAGAAACTGCAGAGAGTTTGAACAAATCTTTTGTATCTGCCTTTATAGTAGAGGACAATAAAAAATATTCCAATAATAGTTGGAAATCAGGAGCAAAGGGAGTGATGATCTTAGAACAATTATAATTAGAGAAAAATTACTAGGCAAACTTATGGGACAAGTCCCCTGGACCAGATGGCCTGCATCCTAGGTTGCAAAAAGAGGCTGCAGAAGTGGATGCATTGGTCGCAATCTTTGAAAACCTCCTAGGTTCTGGGCAGATCCCAGTGGATTCAAAAATACACAATTATAACATCCCCACTTGAAGGAGGAGGGAAATAGAAAGCAAAAAACCAATTGAGAAAATGTTGGAATCCATTATTAAACATTAGTAGCAGCACATTTAGAATATCATTATACAATCGAGCATGGTTTAAGGAATTAGTGTTTAACAAATTTAGAGCTCTTCAAAGATGTAAGTAAGGTAAAGGAGAATCAGTAGATGAAGTGTATTCCGATTTCGAAAAGGCATTAAATAGGTTGTCACATAAAAGGTTACTGCAGAAGAGCTCATGGTGTGGGGTGATATATTAACATGGATAGAAGATTGCCAAACTAAGAGAAAACAGAGAGAGAGTGTAAATGGGTCTTCCTCGGGTTGGCAAAACTATAACTAGTGGAATGCCATAGGGATTAATGCTGGGTCTTCAACTATTTATAATCTATACTGAAGGGATCAAGTATACTGTAGCCAATTCTGATGATGATCAAAGATAGGTGAGAAAGCAAGTTGTGGGGAGGACACAAAAAGTCTGAACAATTAAGTGAGCTGGCAAAGATTTGGCAGGTGGAGTACAATGTGCGAAAATGTGTGGTTACCCATTTTGGTGGGAAAAATAGACAAGGAAAATATTATTTAAATGGAGAGGGGCTGCAGAACTCTGCGGTAAAGAGGGACCTGGGTGTCCTCAAATGTGAAACGAAAAGTTAGCATGCAGACTTACAATAAGTAACTAGGACAACAAATGGAATGTTGCCTTTGTTGCAAAGGGGATAAAAAGTAGGTAAGTCTTGCTACAATTATATAGGGCATTAGTACTACGTGCACTTTTGTTGTCCTTATTTGAGGGATACAGTTACATTGGCCAGTTAACTCAGTTTGCTGGAAGGCTATAGTGTGGTGCAGAACGACACCAACAGCATGGCTTCATTCCTGTGGTAGATCATTGAGACCTGCCTCCTCACCTTGTCCCGCGTTTATTGTGGAGTGGTGCCCCTCAAGCTATCTAACCAACTAACTGTCTCTAATGGAGGGAGATGCCTTTAGTCCTTCATGGACTACAGCCAACTACCATGGTTACAGTGGAGGCAGTTCCTTTGGTTGGCTCCTGGGATAAAGGGGTAATGTTATGAGAGAAAATTGAACCTACACTGATTGAAGTTTAGAGGAATGAGAAGTGATCGTATTGAAACCTATAAGATTCTGAGGGGCCTTTGCAGGGTAGATGCTAGAGGATGTTTCCCTCATGTGACAATCTAGAAGTAGGAGCAGTTTCAGAACAAGGGGTCACCCATTTAAGATGGAGGCAAGAAAAGTTGTGATTCTTTGAGATTCCGTACCCCAGAGAGCTGTGGAGGCAGGGTCATTGGATATATTCAAGGCTGAGATAGATCAGTGGAGTCAAGGGTTACCAAGTACCATACCCGGCCTTCTCTTCACAGCTGTGTACATTCTTACTTTTCCTGTGTCAACCCAATTTTCTCTCCATTGCCTCGATTAAGCCTAACCCCACACCAAACTATCTGGCAGTGCATAATCACTCACTGCATGAACACACTAATCTCTTCAACTTTCTCTTCTTCATGAAAAAAAGTCCTAACTTCTTCACTCTATGTAACAAGTAACGTAGCACATAGAACAGTAAGTGACCACATGTATATCCAGACATCTCATATTTGAGACAAAAGAAATTTGTGTTCTTAACATTTAGCACCACTGACCTTGGAAGACCAACTGCATCATTTAATCTCTCCTGTCTTTTACCCCATCACAAACCATCCTCTTGTCCTTGTTGAACCCATCCCTTGAACAAAGCCTATTACTTTTCTAACTTTCCTCAGTTCTCACAAGCTCGATAACTTAAATCTGTTTCTTTCCACAGATGCTGCCATAACCCGTTGAATATTTCTAGTATTTTCTGTTTTTATTGGCAATTTATAAAGGCATTGAGAATTACTTTATTTAGATTCCAGCTTGCGCTGGGTTAGATGATGACAGGTGGGGCATTATATTTGTTCCTTGCTTCTCAGGCTTGTGGTGTGAAAAATCTGTCAAATACCAATGACCTACGCTGACAAGTTCATGTACGACATCAAAAGGATCAGACTAGGCCCTTTACAGTTAAATAGCCCCACAATATTCACAATCTACACTCACTCAAGAAAAATAAGCATCTGTGAATGTACGATAGAATGTGCAATAGAATGTGCTCCAACAAGAGTCAAGTGTCTTCAAGAGGAGGGGAAATTACTTTGGGACATCATTACATTTTATAGCACCCGATCTTTCCAACACAATATATGAAAATGGATATTGACCTAAATACTTAATGAAATATAATCTTAATCTGAAAGAGTTTTGTCAAGAATAACATGATACTTCACAGACTGAAATACTGCCAGACTTAAGAAACTGAAGATCTAAAAGTTGGATAGCAAAGTAGTTAAAAGAGATTACAAACCAAAACATTTCTCATAGTAGTGTAATTTAAATTGTATATCTCCCACTATTGACACTACTCAAAAGTATACACAGTTAAATCATATTCATGCAAGACACCATCACACAACCAAGTTAGTAGCATAGCACAGAAGCTGATCAGGGGCAGCAAGTTAGCCTTATTATAGAATCATAGAAACCCTACAGTGCAGAAAGAGGCCATTCAGCCCAGCGAGCCTGCACCGACAACAATCCAAACCTGGCCCTATCCTCATAACCCCACAAATTTATCCTGCTAATCACCCTGACACTAAGGGGCAATTTAGCATGTCTAACCTGCACACCATAACAGAAATTTGCAATTTTGCATGGACCTCAGTGAAGTACATGACTCCTGTATTAGTCAAATGTAGATAACTGAAATATTAAGTGTGCCATAAGAAACTTGCCCCAAAAAGCGATTCTAACATTTCACAATAATAAGCTTTATTTTGGAAGGGGGTGGGGGAGGTGAACCTTTGTGCACTATGCAGGGTTTAACATAATGCCTAGACTTCAGCAAGCTAATAAAACGAGACCATAACCACTGTGCAAGTGCGGAATATCAATTCACAAATTGTTCCAATAAAGCTGGGCCTTCAGAAACAGCAAAATAAATCCAATGTATTCCTACATTTAACTGCAATAAAACTGCATATCAGCTAGGGGCTGGCCAGTTTCAATAAATAGGATGCAGCTGTAAAGATACATGGTGGCAAATATTGGGGCACTACATTAAAATGCTTCTTAGTGTCAATAAAAACAAAACAAAACACAATGGAGGGAAGAAAAACATTAACTGTAGGACTGGACAAGGAGGGGTGAAATTCAGACAATAAATTGATTAAACATTAAAAGCCTGAAGGCCTCTCTATCCTGCATTAATCCAAGAACAACCACATAGCAAATATAGATATTTAAATGTCATAAAGCTCTTGAAAATGCTTCAACTTTGACAGAGAAATCCCAGCCCCCAGTGAAACTTTGGGGGTTTTTAAAAAAAAATTAAGTAAATAAACTTAACTGTTAATTGCGGCACCTCGTCTCTCCGTCTGACACAAAAGCAGCTTTTCATGGCCACCCACCCCCTCCCCAATAAATAATTAATAAAACACAAAGACACCAGTCAGCTTTCCTCCTTCCCCCCACCACCACCTTCCCTTCCCCAGGCCTCAAACCTCGGGTTTGCGTGAAGCGCCTGGCCGGCAAACAGCGCTGAAGGGGGTGGGTGGAGAGACAACCGGCGGAAGGAAGGAGAGAGAGAGGGGGGAGGAAACAAAAGAACCACAGCAGCAAAAATAAAACAAAAACAAAATAATAAATAAATCAACCAAATGAGGAGAAATCCTTACCAAATTAAAAAACCAAACCAACACTCGCGGCAAAGACTAGCGCTGGCTAAGGGATGTACAGGGAGAGGAGGGTGCTCTGTGTGTGTGTATGTACAGGGAGGGAACCAGACTTATCTCTCTCTCTCTCCTCAGTAAAACCAGCAGCAGCCTGACTTCTAACATCCGAATTAAAGGAGCCAGATTCCCCCCCCCCCCCCAGACTGCAGCCTCCTCTGTCCCCTTCACCCTCACCTCACCCTCCCAGGGCAGCTGTCAATCAATCACTCACTCACCCACAGGACTCAGAGGCTCAGGCTGACTTGACTTGACTGACCTACCCCACCGCCACCACCACCCACACACACAAAACTCAAACCCACCTCTTCCTGTTGAGATTCCCTCACTTGGAATTGGAACTCTCAGCTCTCCCGTCCCAATTGCTTTTTTTTTTATTATTCATCGCTGGCTGGCCTGCATTATTTATCGCCCATCCCAACTTGCTCTTGGAGGGCGTCACGGTGGTTAACACTGCTGCCTCACAGTGCCAGGGACCTGGGTTCGATTCCTGGCTTGGGTCATCATCTGTGCGGAGTCTGTGCGTTCCCCCCCCCCCCCCCCCCCCCACTCCAATCCCCATGTCTGCATGAGTTTTTTTATTCATTCGTTGGACATGGGCATTGCTGGCTGGCCTGCATTATTTATTGCCCATGCCTAGTTGTCCTTGGAGGACGGCACAATGGTTAACACTGCTGTCTCACAGTGCCAGGAACCTGGGTTCGATTCCTGGCTTGGGTCATCATCTGTGCGGAGTCTGTGCGTTCCCCCCCCCCCCCCCCCCCACTCCAATCCCCATGTCTGCATGAGTTTTTTTATTCATTCGTTGGACATGGGCATTGCTGGCTGGCCTGCATTATTTATTGCCCATGCCTAGTTGTCCTTGGAGGACGGCACAATGGTTAACACTGCTGTCTCACAGTGCCAGGAACCTGGGTTCAATTTCTGGCTTGGGCCACTGTCTGTGTGGAGTCTGCGTGTTCTCCCCTGTCTGCCTCCCACAGCCCAAATGAATGCTGGATGGGTGCATTGGCCATGCTAAATTCTCCCTCAGTGTACCTGAACAGGTGCCGGAGTGTGGCGACTAGGGGTTTTCACTTCATTGCAGTGTTAATCATAGATCATAGAATCCTGACAGTGCAGAAGGAGGCCATTTGGCCCATCGAGTCCGCACCGACCACAATCCCACCCAGGCCCTATTCCCATATTTACACTGCCACTCCCCCTGAGACTAGGGTCAATTTAGCATAGCCAATCAACCTAACCCACATGTCTTTGGGCTATGGAAGAAAACCGGAGCACCCGGAGGAAACCCATACAGACACAGGGAGAACGTGCAAGCTCCACACAGTGACCCGAGGCTGGAATTGAACCTGGGTCCCTGGCGCTGTGAGGCAGCAGTGCTAACCACTGTACCATCGTGCCGCCCCTTGTAAGGCTACTTGTGACATTAATAAATAAACTTACTTTTAACAGTTGAGAGTCAACTACATTGCTGTGCCTCTGGAGTCACATGTAGGCCAGACCAAGTAAGGATGGCAGATTTTTCTTCCCTAAAGGGCAATAGTGAACCAGATGGGTTTTCTTTGACAATGATTTCAAGGTCATCAGTAGAGTCTTAATTTCAGATATATTTATTATTGACTTCAAATTTTGCCATCTGTCATGGCGGGATTCAAACTCCAGTCCCCAGAACATTAGCTGAATTTCTGGATTAATAGTCTAGGGATAATACCACTAGGCCATCGCCTCCCCTAACCCGAGTCCAGAGAGACTTGTATCAGCACAGATTTCCAATGCTGATCCACTCTACGATGGGGCGGGTGGGGGAGGGGGGCAATGCTGATGCAATGGGTTTGGGGGGAGGGTGCCATCTTTCAGATTAGGTGTTAAACCCCCCCCCCCCCCCCACCACCACCCCAACCCCTCCCTCCCGTGCCTCCCCAACTGCCCCTTCGGGTGGACAGAACCATGACACCTGTTCCAAGGAAGCACTTGGGAATTTTGCCCCCAAACCCCTGCCCCCCCTCCCATCCCCGGTGTGTCCTGGGCAGTAATTCATATTCGAGGGTTAGGCAGGCAGATGGGGCTGAGGTTACAATCAGATAAGCCATGATCTTACTGAACGATGGAGCAGGTTCGAGGGGCCGGGTGGCCTACTCTTTCTCCTAATTTGTATGTTAGGATTCATCCCTCAGTCAACAAGATGATTGCTATTTGTTGGAGCTTACTTTCCGCAAATTGGCTGCTGCATTTCCTACATTACAACAGTGACTGCACTTCAAAAGGTGGTACATTGGTCATAAAGCACATTAGGCCATCTTGTGATTGCAGAGGACTCGATACAAGTGCAAATCTTTCTTTTTTTCTTCCCTTGTGTTGGATGCTGCTTCTGCCAGCCTACATAACACCAATCACTGGACTCAAAAGATGATTTCTTGCATGTGCACTCTAATAAAGTATCTAAAACATTGACTTTTACTCAATATACTGTTGGTGTGACCACATGAAGTTATGTTTACATCAAACTAAAATATATTTTCAATGTCAATGAGATTCAGCAGGTACACCTGTACATTTATTTGGGTTTAATATCTGAATTTAGGTATCATTCCTAAAAAAATAAATGAAGCTCCACATATTCATGGGCTTGCAATGGGTCTAAATCTTTTGCTGATATGTATAAATTTCAGCGAGAACATTGGCCATGCTAAATTCTCCCTCAGTGTACCCGAGCAGGCGCCGAAGTGTGGCAACTAGGGGATTTTCACAGTAATTTCATTACAGTGTTAATGTAAGCCTACTTGTGACACTAATAAATAAAATAACTTCAGTCTAAACTGTGACTGCTGATCCAAGATCAGAAAAAGCTCGGAGGGATGGTTATAGAGAGAGATTTAAAATCAGTCTTGGGAGCCAGTGCCAAAGTTGGGAAAGAATGTTCTTGAGGCAGCAGCTGCTGCTCCATTTATAACTTGTTAAAAGAAAATCTTGATACTTAGTTTTCATGGTTGTATTATTCGGATTAGAAATTTATACAGTGTATATGTAACAATGCTTCTCTGGATGTGAATTAGAAGGTAGTAATCTTTACCAAAAGATCTCAATTATTTCATAAATCACAAGAAAAGTTTATTTGTCACAAGGCTTACATTAACATTGCAATGAAGTTACTGTGAAATTCCCCTAATCGCCACACTCTGGCGCCTATTCAGGTCAATGCACCTAACCAGCACGTCTTTCCGAATGTGGGAGGAAACCAAAGGAAACCCATGCAGACACAGGGAGAACGTGCAAACTCCACACAAACGGTGATCTAAGCCAGGAATCAAACCCAAGTCCCTGGCGCTGTGAGGCAGCAGTGCTAACCAATGTGCCACCATGCCACGCACGGTTGGTTTACAGCAATTTTCTATATCTGTCAATAAAATTGCAGCTTTAAAGTTACATCCATGTATCTTTATTTGCATAATATAATCCGTACGATATACAATATACCATAAAGCTTATGGAGGCACTTACATTTATGTTCCATTTTGCTGTAAGACAAAAACAGAAAATGCTGAAAAATCTCAGCAGGTCTGACAGCATCTGTGGGGAGAGAATAGAGCCAATGTTTCGGGTCTAGATTACCCTTTGTCAGAGCTCTTGACTTGAAACGTTGGCCCTATTCTCTCCCCACAGATGCTGTCAGACCTGCTGAGGTTTTTCAACATTTTCTGTTTTTGTTTCAGATTCCAGCATCTGCAGTATTTTGCTTTTATCTCACTGTAAGACAACGCTGGTGATGCATTTTGGTAGATCCAACTCAGGTGGGAGCTATAAAATAAATGGCAGGACCATCAGGAGCATAGACACACAGAGAGATCTGGGAATATAGGTCCACAGATCCTTAAAAGTGGCAGCACAGGTGGAAAAGGTGGTGAAGAAAGCATATGGCGTGCTTGCCTTCATCGGCCAGGGCATCGAGTATAAAAGTTGGCAAATGATGTTAGTTATATAAAATGTTGGTTCGGCCACATTTGGAATACGGTGTCCAATTCTGGTCACCACACTACCAGAAGGACATGGAGGCTATGGAGGGAGTACAGAAAAGGTTTACCAGGATGCTGTCTGGTCTAGAGGCTTTTAGCTATAAGGAGGGATTGAATAAACTGGGATTGTTCTCCCTGGAAAGATGGAGGCTGAGGGGTCGACCTGATAGAAGTTTATAAATTATGAGGGGCTTAG